>NC_141796.1:9889004-10246792 GCF_054643075.1 Acanthaster planci
TACAGACGCCAGTATTATTCCTTACAGTGACCTATTAGCCATCAGAAAGCAGGGAAAACACCTGGTCTGTTACTTACAATTTCACTTAGAATTTTCAGACCAGTCTCATGGGATTTATGCACGGGGTGTCAAGTGCATGGGTCCACTGGCCAAGGGCCACCGAAAAATACATCGGGCTACTGCATTACTGAACTGTCCTATCCCTGGTCTTGCAGTAACAATCAGCCAATCAACAGCGGAAAACCCACTGTATAATCTTGATTTTAGTTTGTGAACAAAAATTGGCATTTACTAGTATCTTGAAACCACTCCTCGTTCACAGCGATTTGTGTATAATTTGTAGATTTTGTAAATGGATTTTCTTTAGCGGGCATATTCTGGCTCTGGTAGTTTGAGCGTACTTAATAATAAACTGTAAACACGTTGCGTGTCAGAGGGTGTGGGGGGGGGTCCGAGGTTGTGACAAATGCGAAGGGAACTTGTGAAAATAACGGAACTTTCTTGCCGAACGTGTCGAATGTAAGAAGCCAGAAAAAAATACAAGCTTTTACACGTAGATGTGAAAAATTGTGTTTGTGAAGACAGAAAGGACAGGATTTTTTTTTAATTCTTAATTTTTTTTCTAACTTGCCAATCTAAATTTTACGGTTGCACCAAAAAAATAGGATCGGTCGTGTAACCAGAAGCAGGGCTCGGTTTGGGGGCCTTGAAAAAGTAAAGTACATTTTAATCCAGCGGGGCTTGCCAATCAGCTGTTTTGGTATAGAAGTTCGACTGACGCAAATGGACAAGTTTGGTGGGCCTGATGAATTTCATTATATGTATTCAACCTGGGCCACCAAATTTTCAAGAGGGCCAGTGCAGTGCACTTCCCCACTGGCTCTGCGGGCCACCAAGAGAGTGAAGTTGATTTCGACCCCTGGAGTGGCGTCCACATATGGAACTCTTTCATTTTTTTCCTACTATTTCAAAACTCCCTTACATGCATGGTAGAGACCAGCTGTGTGAAGTCGAAATGCATGAAAGGTCGGGGTCAGAAGTATTTTCAATTCATGCTTTTGTGCTTTTTGTTTGATTTTTCAGGGAGGAGTGGCAGGTGGAGAGCAAGCCTAACGTCAGCAGTCTGGGCTACACCTCCAAGTTTCTTGTTCTCCATACGGACCTACCCTACTACGTGAGCCCTCCGGAGGTAAGGACTAGACCCTCACCCACCCGCCAATTAGCCATCCACAACCCCTCCCACCCACCTCAACCTGGCCTGCATGGGTCTTTCATGTAGGCCTATCTGTGAGACCTATTAAACTTGTTACGTCCCAACATTGTTAACCACCTGTGCGAACGTTGTCGATGATAGGGGGGGGGCTACATTTATTATAGGACATCCAAACTCCGCCAACAAGGACAAAAGCTCAACTCCATGAAGACGTTTTTGCTACGTGCCAAATTTACTAGCAAAGCTAGGGACATGTAAGAGGCCCTAACAGGGCGAAGTCCATGATGGCTTTTCTCCACTTGTTATTAACAATATTTATCTAGAGATGTTGCTGTTTACATTCTCTTTGCTTTGGGATATGTCCACAGTGATAAGATAGGTAAGCTTCAACAGCATTGGAAGGTTTTGATCTTACGTGAACCAGGATTTGTGAAAAACATGAAGAGGTTATTTTAAGCACAGGCAAAGACTAGGCCCACAGTTGTATTGAACCAAATAAAGTTCATTGCAAAAATACTGTATCTTAATTTGTCCTATCCTTTGAAACTGACCTGTCACAGAAAAGTTCAAAATTGGCAACAGCGTGCTTTGTAAACCATGGGTGCCGTCGCTCTCTTTGGTATGTGTTGTACGCTTTTAGTGAGGAGAGAGCCAAAATTAAAAGGGTGTCGAACCACTTTTTAAAGAGCTGTAATGAGGGACGATGCTGAAAATTGCATTTTTCCACCTTGGCCCAGAGTGAAAACCACTCTAATGAGTGAAGTTATCACTGTGGTTTTTAAACAGCCATGTTAGGGGGCACTGCATAATGTAGCGAATGGTACATGTAATGGACAGTGTTATACAATATTTAGAGAATGCATTAAGATATATTTTTTAACAAAACCTGTGTCGCATCTTGTCTCCCTTAGGTACAGTTGCTCCATTGCATTGAGCAAGCAAAGGGGAAGGGCGGGGAGAACCAGTTCGTAGATGGGTGGAACATTGTCAGACAGCTGAAGGCAGAACACCCTGAGGCATACAAGGTGCTGAGTACCGTGCCGGTAGACTACAAGAACGCAGCCACCGACCAATACCCGTTCCACATGAAGCTCAGCCGACCAATCATCGAGTGAGTCCCGGTGGTGTGTAGTCTTTCCAGACTTACATCCTACTTTCGATGTTAGTTTGCAAAATTAAAACGTGAATGAGCCAGGTTGAAAAACTTCCCACCAACCTGTTTTCTTTTTTGCCGGTGAGGGTTCATTTCGACTCGGGGCGGAGAGTCTCTTGGAATCCACAAGGCCGCTGAATGTTGGTACGCTGCATATCATTGCAAAGATAAATAGAGACATGATAAGATGGTGCCAGAAATTGGTCCAGGTGGCCCGAAGTGGATTAATTTCAATATTAGACTGGCCAAAAGTACCTGTCCACCTGCTTCTCTTTAGATTCTTTGAATTGTTTGAATCGAGCCGTCTGTGATGTTTTGAAGTTAAGACTTGTGTACTCGCTGCAGGCCAGTAAAAGCTTTCAGTGTAAAATGATATTGAGTGCAAACTCTTGCAAATAGTTCCGAAGATGTTTTGTGATTATTTTGCAAAACTGACGATGTCAAACAACCAAAAAGTTAGTTTTTCAACAGTTTCTTAGACTATCCATCTTGAGCAGAAGCGCCCCCTCATCAGTTGAAAAGAGCCACGTTGGTCGGCAGTGTTCATTTTGTTGGTAGCAATGCGGCTGCAATGCTTGCATTTCCTAGTCGCTCGTGAACCAGCGAAGCGCACTCAGTACCAAAGGAGCCAGCCACCGTTGCAAAGGAAATAGCGCCGTCTCTTGGTCCAGCTCGAGGCCCATATAGAGCGCTAGACCTGCAATGACATTTTGAACATTTGGTAAAGAATAAGACTGGCTTGATATTATGTAATCCAGTTTACTCCAGTGCCTGTCTTTCGCCCTCTGTTCATCATGCCTAAGTTTCCCTCATCTTCCTTTGCCCTGTTTTCATAGCTTTGACCTCCGAGGTGAACTTTGCATGCGTTATAATGACCCCATTCGCGCTCCCTACATGCTAATGCCAGTAGAGAAAGTGACAGACATGTACAAGGCCATCAAGCTCTTCAATCATGTGATCTACCTCCCCCAGAACGTGGTTCACTACCGTATGACCGAAGGTGGGTAGATTGAAATATTTATGTAGTGCCAGTGATGTGCAAAACCCCAAAAATACAGCAATTCACCCAAATATACGTTACATACCTAGTGTGGACATTCCTTTGTTTTCGCGCAGGTACGAAAACTTGATAAAGAGACTCATTTTCTTGAACTGAGAACACGATTTTCAGCTGGATTTTTGTAAATGTTTCCTTGACTGTTCGTCTTCCTTTTATGACAGAAGACCCTAACCCCTAAATGCTACTAAACTTCTTTTTCAAAGAAGGGGAAACCTCCTGTGGACATGTGTAAGTCCACAGAACGTCTTCTCTTCCTGCATCGTGTGGACACTGTTCACAAGTCCACACTAGGTATGTAAGGTTAGCGCACCAGGCTAGGAATGGCCGTTTTGCATGTGACTATCAGGCTTTATTTACATCCAAAAATAATCGTTTTTTCCTGCGGTTAGCGGCTACAAATATCTCCTGTCCAGTTTATTTTGTCAAGGAAAGAGGCAACCGCAAACCAGCTGATTCCAACGCGACTCAGACATAAAACTAAAACCTTCGCTCAGCAATGCAGTATTCATATTTTTGTATTTCTTAAGGGGAGATCATCACCTTCAACAACCGACGACTGTTGCATGGACGAAGTTCGTTTGAAGTGCAGACCGGCAATAGTCGTCTGCTAGAAGGCGGTTACATTGACTGGGACGAGGTTCGTTCACGCATGCGCGTGCTCAGGGAAAAGCTGTTTGGCATCGAACGACTGTAGGGCATAACGATGCAAAGAATTTCTTGGTACTAAAATATATCCGTTTGGATGGAAATTGAGCTGTTAATTTCGGCCAAATTGCAGTTTGCGATTAGCTAGTACTTGCAGAAATCAAGGACTTACTGCTGAAACGATGCATTATTGTAGGCCTAATGACGCGTGAATACTGGTACTCTGTAACTGCGATGGTTCACTCTTACTTGCCCATTGGAGGGCTTTGGTCCTGACCACCAATATCTTTGAGCTTGCACTGGACATATTTTACGGAAATGCCGAATCTGCATGCGTATGGAACACGCGTGCATGGATTGATCAACGAGCCTGACCTACCTGCACTGGTTTGGGTCTCCAACTACAGACGACGTATAAAAAAACTGGATTGGCAATGCCCTTAATTAACCGCCATAAGTCACTGAAGCCAGCAGTGGCCATCTTACCTTGCCAAATACAAAAAGGCAATGCAAAGGCTTACTCACCGGGGCCATTGTTTACCAATCGTTCATGGCAACAGTAGTTACAAAGACACAACGAGCCAACGATCACCTTTGTAACAGAGGTTGTGCGCAGCAGCCATTTATCTGGTAAGAGCGTCTGTTCCTGAGTATGGTGTTCTATTCAGACCACAATACACATGCATGATGCGCGATGAGAGAGTTGGTTTACTGCGCGATAAGAGTACTCTTACTGAGCAGTGCAACGACTCTCATTGTGCAGTGTAATGTGGCATGAATAGAACACCATACCCCAGGGATACACCTGAGAAGACCGTTGTGTTATTCCTCCGATTCGCTTCAGTGGCTACGTCAGCTATGCAAGTCCAGATTCTTTTAGTCTGACGTCTGTGTCTTCTACACAGTCGACGCAGTGTTTCGTACGAGTTTTAAGTGGACCATTACTGATCTGTATACACTGGATAGGCAGCTCTGCTCTGCGAATCGAAGCGACTGCGCGGCCATCTTAGGCTATTCATGGAGGAAGGAACTCCTCCATGGGCTATTCAATTCAGCTTTAACGCCGTGCAAGAATGCAGTTCGTGAATGGACTGAAGTTGAAGGCCATATTGTGTTGAATATCCTAAGATGGCCGCGTGGTCACTTCTATTCACACAGAGGCAGTTACGCTTAGCTGCCCGTCCAGTCTATAGAGATCAGTATGGACAGTCTGTAAATCACAGTGAGCATGGTGAGCATGGTGAGCACGGGCAGCGACAACAATTTTGTCCAATGTGAATGGTTCTGTCCATTGTGGCTGTCCATTGCAGTGGAGTACACTGATAAAAAATTCACATAGTTCTGGCTTTCTCTCCCTGCTAGAAGAAAGGATTATCTAAGTTACTCTGTGGAGGCCGCTTTTTAAATGTAAATTTGCATAACAGTGAGTATATTCATTTTACTCTTTTCAAAATGTAATACATTTGAAACATATTGCAGGATTAAATTACAATGCTCAAAGGGAGTATTGTGTTTCTTTTAAAATTTTGGATAAAACTTTAATCAAAGATGCCGAAATTTAATATTTTTATAAGAGAGGTATATCGTAAGATTATTTAAATGTGTGTTGAACATGCAGTTCCTGAAGAAATCCAATCAGAAGTACTTACACATGTAATTGGAATAATGTTTCTGATTTCATTTCTACAAACTGAGCATAATTTTCTTTAGCATCGACTTTCAATATTTAAATCAGATATTTTTTATGCAGATGTTTACATAAACATCTACTTTAGTTGTCGATTTGTAGGCTGAATGGGTATTAAAAATAAAGCATATATTATAAAGTCACATTGTAGTTCCATCACATAATTATAAATCAAAATGTTTTCACTGCAACGGCTGTTCCATGAGAACTTTCTCCATGTTTTCCCCATCACCAGCTGCAAAAACGAAGCTTGTAAATAGCCGTTATGTAAATGGTGATTCCATCCATTAAACTATGTGTGGATGCCTGGCATGACAGGTTCCTATCGAATTCATTTTTAATTGTTGTTATCCGCAGTAATTTCCAATTTCCAATAAGTTAGGAGAAACTGCGGTAAACCATACAATTCTACTGCAGTGTTTGTCAGAGGTACATGTACTACTTTACTGCACTGTAAAAATGCGCTGCACATGATGCACTTGTAGACTAGCAGCTATTTGTCCCAGAATCATGAACACCTCATGCACTTAGTTTTATGCACCTTAGGTGTTAGACGGCCAACTAGTGCACGTTTACTAGCACATACTGACTAGCACGTATTTGTCCCAGAATCATGAACACCTGAGGCACTATTGCACTTCAGGTGCTATTTTCCTAGCACATAACGACTAGCACGTATTTGTCCCAGAATCATGAACACCTGAGGCACCATTGCACTTCAGGTGCTATTTTCCTAGCACATAACGACTAGCACGTATTTGTCCCAGAATCATGAACACCTGAGGCACCATTGCACTTCAGGTGCTATTTTCCTAGCACATAAAGACTAGCACGTATTTGTCCCAGAATCATGAACACCTGAGGCACCATTGCACTTCAGGTGCTATTTTCCTAGCACATAAAGACTAGCACGTATTTGTCCCAGAATCATGAACACCTGAGGCACCATTGCACTTCAGGTGCCAGTTTCTTAAATAGCACTTACTAGCACCAATTGCACCTGAGACACTTTGTGCCTCAGGTGCTAGTTAACGCGCTACTTGCAGCACAGCATTTACCTGAGGCACGTCCATTACCTCCTGTATTTCAAGCATTGATACATTCACATTCATGCACCTGAGATGACACGGCATTTCCATTACTTCATGTACATCAAGCAACGAAACAAGTGACAGAGGTGACATTCTTAGGAAAAGTTTAGGCACCTGCAGACTAACGCCTAACACCGCAATGTTTGACATGTATGCGATGCGCACGGACCACATAAAGTAAATCTTAGTTGGCTTCTATTCACATAAAGATTATACATTTTATGCATTGACATGATTATTATCACTGGGTGGCAGTTGCAAGCATAAAATGTGAGTATATTAAAAGCAGTGTCAGGAACATTTCTAATATACATTCAATCACATGATTTATTTCTTATTTATGCATGTAGTAGCTATAAAAGATCTGGATAAAATGTGGTATTTGAAATGGTACAGAACATGATTGATTAATATAACTACCACTTTGTATCTCAATTACAGACTTAAAAAAACAAACTTGGCACAAAATGCTCCAAACTGCCTGAAGAATCCAAGATAATGGATTATTTTCCTGTAGTCTTTCAATCCCAGTAGACATGAATCAAATGTAAGGCTGTAGGGAAACACACTTAGCTGGATTGCATTCGGTCACAAATGGGTTAAAACACAAGCAAATTTGACTGAATAAATTGGGTGACTGAGAGGTTAAAGTTGAAACAATCAGGTTTTTCAAACAAAAGTCGGCCGACCAGTGTTGGAAACTGACAAAAAATACTATGCTTTTCTGGTGCTATTATTTTACAGGATCAAATTTTGAATGTAAATTTCCAACATTTCAATGAGGTACTACGTGAAATGACTGTAGTTTTGTTTGTAGTTTTGCTTGCCCATGTACATTCCCTTAACACTCCCAGTTAAATTAACAGTTGAAATTATCAGTTTCACTTGACGTATTCGATATAAAATATTACACAACTTCTCAAAAATTTTGAAACTTTTCAACACTTAACTTTTCATGAAACACTTATTAAAAAACTATTAGTTGGCATTGGTTAATATTTTCTCATTACTGAACATGGATGCCTTCCTCTTTGTTTGGAAGACCCTCTAAAATATTTTTAAATGTTATATACCCTTTCATTACATTATTTATTAGAAAACTTTGATTTGTCCAGTTAACTTGTTCTTGTTTTCTAAATGCGTAATGACAGACATGAATTATGAATTAAAAGAGATCAAGGTAGTGAGTCTTTCTGGCAAATTAAAACTGAATTGAAACCAAAATGAGGGTCAGTATAATTTGAGGGTTTGTCAGTGTCACAAAAGGGTAGGGATATGTCTCACAATAGTGTCCACCATTCCCACCAAACATTCAACTGACAAGTTGTGGCTGTTTAAATGTCACGTTAACCATAAAGCAAACCACTGCACAGAAACCCAAAACAGGTTTTAAGTATCTTGTTTTGTGTTCATGGAAATGCATTTGTCACAGATGAGAAATACACCTAACATCCATTCCCCTGAAAAAAATCTCTGCATTTCAATGTTGATTTTTCTGTGTCCAATTCAGTTTCATATTGCATGAAATCCTCACACTTAATAAAGAAGCAAATGTTGTAATCACAATTTGCCAACACGAAAAAATCTGTTAAAAGTCATGCACTGAGTCTCTCCTGATTGACATGCAACTTTGGAAAGTCGTTTATCTAACGATAAAGATCTGACCCTGCTACCTCTATGGTCAATCCTAATTAACAGTATAGGTTACTCCAGACTTTGGCATGTCTTTCACCATTCTGCCCAGCAGAAAATGCTGCAGGAATTTGAGCATGACGGAGTATCCATGTGGATATTCGAAGTCAAGGATGTAGTATCCACCCAGTAAAGTGAGTATCCTCCGCTTGACTGGTTTTTGTCCATACACTTCAACCATGGTTCTTTGAAAGCTTACAACGTGTGCTCCAGTTGGTACCTTGTCGTCCATGCTGATCACGAGGGTCGGGGAATTTTGTGTGTTGTCAATTTTCTCACCAACCTGCGTTATTACCAAGAAAATTAATTTATGAAATGTGCATTTGGATTGTCAAGCAGTTTACAGGGAATTTTTTTACTGTCCACTGTTGTCAGCACAGCCACTTTGGTTTCAGCAAACAAACACCTGTATAGACACCCATATTGCTTCCTCAACTATGGAACAAGAAGGTGTGGGATTTTTTCCATCCTATGCAAATTGTGTTGCTCATCATAGGTATGAAACAGTTTACTCAAAAGAGAAACTGTCGCACTTGATTTAGATTTAATCTAATTCTATTGAAGAAAATGTGTAAAGATCTGTATTTCATGTAACAAATATCAAGTGGCTTTAAATTATGAAATCAGAGGAAAATTATTGCATGAAAAAATCTACACTTTTCCAGTTCCTTCTGTTTGAAATCCCCCTGCTTGTCAAGGAAAATGCGTGCGTAATGACAATGAACATATGCAGAGAATTTTGAGAAACTTAAAAGGAAATGGAACAATAAAATAAAGGGGGATGGCTCACAAAATTACAAATGTAATCTTGTAATAATAGCTGTCCTATTTCATTCTGTGCCACTCTGTATTTGAACAGCCTCCTGAGAAATTCAGCGCGGGATCTATAATGAACAATTTGTTACAGGGAACAATTATAAGCCCCCCCCCCCAAAAAAAACACTTTCTACAGCGGTGGCCACATACAATGGAGGGGGCCTCAACCTGGGCAACTTAGCCTACATATACTTGTTTATAAACGACCTGTGTCGTTTATCCTTCGACAGAAGTTGTTTAACAAACGTTTGGGCTCATACCTACCAATATCTGATCTAGGCTAGGTCTATACATGGGAACAGTTCCATTCTTTCCCTGCATGACCTTTGCATACGTGCGGCCGTGCACGGGTAAACATAGCGTTGGGATCGGTCATAAGACCTAACGTTAGGGTCACAGTGAATCCCAGCAAGTACAATCTGTTTCTCCCACAGTAAGAAACAGTTGAAACTAATGCAAACTGCTTGAATACTTACTCTCAAATTTCTCGATGACATCATCGGACATGTCCTGTTCCCGACGGAAAGCACACAATTCTTCTGTTGTCTTCGTCTTCAGTTCTCCGATCAACGACGCCATGTCACTCGCATGTGTGCAATCGTGTCAACAACATACAAACGGCCGCCGGTGCATGTAGTATGCTATAACGTACATGTACGTACGTGTACATACACGCCCGCGTACCTGTGTCATATTTCATGCCAGGACTGTTTTTCATACGCAGCAGGAAAAATAATCCGGTTAAAGGCTATACTCTTGAAATACAAAACGGCACTTTGTTACTTGGCAAAAGAAACGAACAGTCTAGAGCCTCCTTCACATGACCAATGCAAGATGGATTTATATGAAAAATACTGGACTAGAAAGTACTAATAAAAGGGGAAAAAAGTATAAATTAATACGCGAAGTGTTTCCTGTCACGTGATCAAAAGGGCGGCACGTGATACATCAGGCGTCTCAGGTGATGAAATTCCCCCACTTTAGCCTTTGATGATGTGCCCTGCTGCTGAGGTTAGGCTTGGGCTAATCGCTGCTCATAATGAAGATGGCTTGCCAAAATACAGCTCAGCTTTTCTTCGGTGGGCTAATAAATGAGGGTTCACCGGCCGCGATCGCCGCAGTGGAGAAATATGTAGTGTTACTTGCACAATATTATTCTTTATCAATTCCGGTGCATAATTAACCATTCAAGAGCTGGAAATACGTGCCCCATTAGGTAAGAGCAGACTCACTAGCTACAGGCATCGAACCACTGCTTCATGTGGAGTAAACCAAGTCTTGTAGTTGTTAAGTATCACGTACCTTGTTTTATTACTTAGACAATTTAAGAGCATCATGGATGTATGGGTGGCATATTCACTTAAGGTTCTAAATCCTATTGTTTCCAACACATGCAAAGCCAAAGCCACAGGCAGGGACGTCGGCACGTCGAGTTATAAAACATATTATGTTTACCAGGTAGGCCTACGCATTACGTACATGTATGAACATATACTGGTGCCTCATGTTAGATCAAATTCACTACAGGTAACTAATATGCTTCAAGTACGTTGGTGCTGCAGTGCTTCAAGCATATGAATCCCATCATGTGTCAATTGCTACTTTTCAGGTGCAGCGAGTTTATACTGGTGCACTTCTGGTACCTACAAGAGTGCTTCAAGCATGTTATGTGCCATTGAATGAACCTCAGGTGTCAACATATTGCCACTTGAACGATTCAGGTGCAGCAAGTTTATAATGGTGCGCAAATACAGGTACATGAAATAAGATCAGATGCACTTCTGGTACCTACAAGAGTGCTTCAAGCATGTTATGTGCCATTGAATGAACCTCAGGTGTCAACATATTGCCACTTGAACGATTGAGGTGCAGTGAGTTTATATTGGTGCGCAAATACAGGTACATGAAATAAGATCAGATGCACTTCTGGTACCTACAAGAGTGCTTCAAGCATGTTATGTGCCATTGAATGAACCTCAGGTGTCAACATATTGCCACTTGAACGATTCAGGTTCAGCAAGTTTATATTGGTGCGCAAATACAGGTGCATGAGATTAGATCAAATGCACTTCAGGTAATCAAAAATGTGCTTCAAGCACGTTAGGTGCCATTGAATGAACCTCAGGTGTCAACATATTGCCACTTGAACGATTCAGGTGCAGCAAGTTTATATTGGTGCGCAAATACAGGTGCATGAGATTAGATCAAATGCACTTCAGGTAACTAAAAATGTGCTTCAAGCACGTTAGGTGCCATTGAATGAACCTCAGGTGTCAATATATTGCCACTTGAACGAATGAGGTGTAGTGAGTTTATGTTGGTGCCCAAATGCAGGTGCATGAGGTGAGGTCAAATGCACTTCAGGTACCTAAAAGTGTGATTCAAGCATGTTAGGTGCCATTGAATGAACCTCGGGTGTCAATAGATTGCCACTTGAACGATTCACGTGCACCTAGTTTATATTGGTGCGCAAATACAGGTGCATGAGATGAGATTAAATGCACTTCTGGTATCTACAAGAGTGCTTCAAGCACGTTAAGTGCCATTGAATAAACCTCAGGTGTCAACATATTGCCACTTGAACGATTCAGGTGCAGCAAGTTTATATTGGTGCGCAAATACAGGTGCATGAGATTAGATCAAATGCACTTCAGGTACCTGAAAGTGTGCTTCAAGCACATTAGGTGCCACTGAATAAACCTCAGGTGTCAATATATTGCCACTTGAACGATTGAGGTGCAGTGAGTTTATATTGGTGCCAAAATGCAGGTGCATGAGGTGAGATCAAATGCACTTCAGGGACCTAAAAGTGTGCTTCAATCACGTTAGGTGCCATTGAATGGACCACTGGAACGATTCAGGTGCAGCGAGTTTATGCTGGTGAGGACGTATAGGTGCATGAGGTGAGATCAAATGCACTTCAGGCACTAAAAGTATGCTTCAAGCATTTGAAGTGTTTTGGTTGAAATGTTTACTTTCACCTCACATGAGTCAGGTGTCCGCATGTTCTCACTTAATCGCCTCAAGTGCAATAAGTACTAAGTCACATGCACATGCAAGTGCACGAAGTGCGTGCAATTTTTACAGTGTGCTTACTGTAATTTGGTTTGAGAAATGGTTACTCTAAAATCTGTTCTCTCCAAAAAGCTTTCCGAGGAGAATTCGTATGGTGGATTTCGCCTCAATTGTCCTAGTCGAAATACCCTCTTACAAGCTGTGCTCCCTACCAGCTTGAACGCACTGCGTGCGTGCATGACGTGCCCGTTGCTGAATGTCGCGATTTCGCCTGGTTTGGCCGCGAGAGCACTGCGAGTATCGATACGCAGGTACGTAGATAATGAGTCCTCGAACGCAACAGCGTGCACTCACAGAGGTTCATCTCGTGCATGCAACGCTAGCGTCTTGCGTCAGGAACTGAGACTGACAAATGGCCACACTTTAATAGTTTGCTCTCCTTTCCAAATAATTTTAATTTAAAACAAAATTCCGTATACGTGTCGACTCTTGGTAATACGAGCATGGATAAGACGTTATTCCGGTTAAGGCGAGCATACTTTGCCAGTCTCGACTAAAGTGTGTACAGTCCTACGAGAAAAAAATTTAATACGACCGTAATACGAGATTTCGGTTAAGACGAGGGCTTTTTCCGGTCCGGTCGCGTGCAGATGTATTCATTATATCTCTATTTAGCACCAGCATTTTGAAAACAACTCGTCAATCAACGAACCCATCCAAAACAGGTGCTGTTGTGCTTGGCGAGGTTATAATGCTCGCTAATCCACGACTGCGGTTTAAGAGCATTTTAGATTCCCGAGCGATCAAAGGTTTTTTTTTGGGGTGGGCGTTTCGTGCCAGTGCCCGATCGGAACGGACATACAGTACATGGGCGTTTGTGATTCCCAGGCCACCAGACGGCCCGATCAGAACAAACTCATGACAAACTCTCCACAAAAACATGAAAAAGGAGAAAAATGCCCCTACTCAACTTTCAAACTAACGTGAAATTAATTTGTCATTAAAATCTTTAAAAACAGTCTTGCACGAGTACATTGTTTGTGCACTTTGAGCATTACTTTGGGAAAATCAGATGTTAAATGCATAAAAATAGAGTTCGTCATGGAAATGTGCTTTGCTTTATATAAAGTGCTCAATATTTAAAAATGGCATCTACGAAGCCAAAAGTGTACCGCTGATTGTGTTTGCCTATTTCATATACATTTTGAAGTAGGCTTAATGGGCAGTTGAAGAGATAAAGATCCGTGAGTGGCTACGCCGCCCTTGGAACACTTGTTAGTGTGTGGCAAAGGGATTTTGAAAGTAAAGTTCACTCTGCCAAATGGTCAAAAGTTTGTTCAACTGCCGCCAGCTTGTTTGTTTGGAGATCTGAACAGTATATTGAAAAGTTGTGTGAATCCCTGTTCTTAATATTTACGAGGCTTGTATATTTGGGATGGGCGTAAGCACTTCACGATTCCCTTGCTTTTTTAGTGGTGTAGTTTGATTTCCACAATTTTGAGGGAAAAAAACAGCGGTACAGGTTGACAGCCGTGCGTACGCCACCCCAAAAGTACTGAGGGCGCTGTCGAACCGTTCTCTCCAGGTCACTTGAACAAAAAGCACACGACTTGTTCACGTGCACTCTCGTTGAAAGCACGCCTTGATTAGTGGATGTCGACAGTGTTATTTTGGCCGAAACAGCACGCTGTGACAACTTAATTACGAGAACCCAGTGTCTCGCGGCATCGACGGAGACCTTCAGCTTGTCAGTTAATTATGGTGTGGACCAGGCTTAAACTATTAAAGCCAGGGTTATTGGCTTTGTGGTACCGTTCTAGCTTGGACCCTGACAGTAGGTTTTTTTATTTTCCTGATACTTTTGAACTGTAGCTCTTTGGATTTTGAACACCTTGTTACCCTTCTCGAATTAATTTTTATCTGAATAGTTCTGTTTCTGGTGTATCCACAATTACGTCACGGTTGTGACATTGTGTCACAATCGTGGAAAATCTCAACAGCTCAAGTATCGACATACGGCGTAGTTTTCATTGTAAGTATACGGAGAGGTGAGGGAATCATTGTGTAGCACATGAGGATGGGAGATGCATCGTTGTGCGGGCATGGCAGCAGAAAACAGTATGTTGGACTAGTGACTAGTATAGTAATGCAGCTTTTCTGTCTCCCATGCATTGACATGGAGGTTGTGGCGTTCTTCGAGATCAAAACCGTAAAACAGTGGCGTTTTAAATGACGCCATTTTGTTCCGGTGATATTTGTGAGACTGCACTAATCAGCCCAAAATAGCTGTAAATGGTTGATTGAGGTCAGAGGGTGAATGACGAACGACAGATCAAAGTTGAAAAATACGCGCTTTGGTTTTGAACCAAAATGGCGTCTAATCTGAAGTTGTTGCACATACGGCTTCACGCTAGATAACTACACCCTACTGATCCGGGTTGCGGAGGCACTGGAGGTAGCCATGCCGAGGCTGTAGCTCCTCTTGCGGGAGAACTCGGTGCAGAAAGCCTCCAGCCACAGGATCCGGACCCTCTGCTTGCAGAGGAAGGACAGGAAGATGGTAAGGCCTTGGCAGGTGTTGGTCAGGATGAAGGCGTACCAGAGGCCCCCCACGTCACTCAGGGCGGCGGCGAAGCCGAAGATCCACGTGAAACCCATCAATGACGAAATCTACGGAAGGGAAGAAACGGATTGCGCAAAACATCAGAATACCCCTTTTTATATCTGTGCGGTGGTGGTGCTGGTTATAGTTCCTGACTCACAGAGGGTCAGGGGGTTCAAATCCAGCTGCCAGGCAAAACTTTGTGGCCTTGGGCGAGTTGCTTCACCCAAGATTGCCTCTCTCCACCCAGGAGTGTAAAAACGGATACCAGCAGTTGCCGGCCAGTAACCGTCGATGGACTTCCATCTCATTCCCATCGAGGGAGGAGAGAGATATTCTTTCGCTTCATTGCAAGGAAACTGGGGATAGACATGGGTCCAAGAAGCACGGTGGCTTCAATTCTGGTAGGAGTGGGAACAACACATTAAGCATACCCAAAGCATACGGCCATCTTTTGTCACAGAAGGGTGTTTGGTGGCAGATGTCTCTGCCAGCTGAGCGGTTATATTCGAATTTTGAAACGAGAGGACCAAGATAAAAGTACCACCTCTTTTACGGTTTCTTCTCTTGACATGAGCACAATGGACAAAATAATGTAATTCAAACAGTGATACCATTTTCTAGAATTTAGGATGTAGTTACCTTTAAGTAGATGATCATTTCTTCTTTCACTGTTCTTAGTTTACTCAATTGCCTCTTCACAGTTCGTGTGTCTCTCGTTGTCTTCCTTATACTGCACACAGTCTTGGCAAAGAGGAGACTATTCGTTAGCATGACGAGAGCCACTGGAGCGCCGAATACCACCAAGATGGCAGGCCCGTTGCCAATCCAGCAAACCTCGGGGCTGCCGTACCTCAGGGGGATCTCGGTGCAGTCACATGAGGAGATCACCAAGCATGGAATGACGATCAGTAGGCTTCCGCCCCATGTCAGCAGCACGTACGTGCGGAGCCTCGGCCGGCGCCCGGCGGTTTTACACGCCCGGCCCACGAGGCAGGAGTCGCCAGCGAAGGTCCGGCTGAGATCGTAAGCGAGGACAGCCGTCCAGAAGACGTTGACCAACCATAGATAGTGGCTCAGAGCGGCCACCATGGTACAACCAGCCGGGTTGGCGGTCGCCGAGCTCGTCAGCAAGAGCATGAGTTGGGCCATGAATAAGGACGCCACCAGGTTCATTACGCAGCAAGTGGCGTGGTTCCGCAGCACCTCGAAGAGGAAGTAGGTCAGGAAAGTCAATCCACCGGCCACCATCGACACCACATTGCCCACCAGGCTCAGCACGACTTGCGACTGGGAGTAAGCGAAGAATTTCACGGTAACAGTAGTGTTGCGTGTACCGTTGCTCTCCAGGAAGGAGCACACTAGTATACCGTCTCCCGTGTCTTTATACTCGCTGTTGGAGAAGACCCGACCGGTATGGATGTACTCCACCGAGCCGCTGGCGTTGTTAATCTTGCGGAACAAAGTTTTGCTCATATAAATCAGCGGACAGGTGAGTTTCACATCTTCGCAGATTTCCAGCTCCACTAACCTACTGAAGTTCGTTCCTTCCGCACGAAACGTCGCGCGGACTGTTACTTGTTCCAGCGAGTACCGCTGCTCTTCTGCGTCAACAGCAAACGAGAAATTGTTGACCTGTATGAAGTACGCTGTGTCGTTCAGTCGACGCGTAAACATACACGAGGCATCGGTGTCGTCCATCTGCCTCTCAACCTTAACAAGCCAAACTCTTGATTTGTGACACGACTGCAAGTTTTCAGCCTGGCTCCAAGGTGAGAGTAGATGCAGCCCAATCGTCTCAAATGTTGTATCGCTGGAGTCCAGGAGGAATGTAAAAAGGCAGACTTCAGTCTGCCCGCCAGATTGCAGATTTCCCTCGCTGAGTAAGTTGATTTCATGAGTCTCGATCTCGAGAAATCTTGCAATACAGAGAGCGGTCTCTTCTTGGTGTACCAAACAGCCAGTTTGTGTGCCATTTCCGTTTACTGTGCGGGTTACGTGTATTTTCACATTCCCTGGTACAGCGACACATTGGCCGCTGTCGGTTTGTAAGATGTACCCCACCTCGCAAAACAGCTGCTGGCATTGTGACGTGAAGGGGTCGAACACGTGCCCCGCTGGACACAACACGCGTTCCTCGTCGACGACTGTTTGCTCGCGGACAACCCTAAGGTGGCTGCTGGAACGGAAATCCATCAAGATTGAGATTGGAGGAATTTGTTCGACATCCAGCTGCCCTGCAGGTATTCTGTTGACGGTCTTAAAGATTCCCAGTGAACAACGTGTCACCCAATGCCGAGTACATCCGCGCGGCGCCGGCGTCTCCCAATCGGCTGCATCGCAGGCTTGTGGACGCTGGACCCTCACCCAGCATTCCTCCTCCTGGTCTCTGCTGGAGTCGCGGAGCCTCGCCAGGAGGGCTCTGTAATCCGCTACGTCCGTGCTGCCACAAGTCACGTCCACCGGCCAGGCTCGCAGATCTGCCACCGTCTCGTTGTTACACACGGCGCAGTATACGTTCCTGTACGACAACCCGCTGGTCCGACTCGTGACCGTCACGTTGGCGATCGAAAAGAAAGGGGCATTCTCCTTCCCAGGGCACTGTCTTGAGGCGTACGTGTATTCTTTGTGGTCTTCGCTACAGGTGCTGATAAGCAGGTATCCCGAGGTTTCCCCGTTGACCGTGGAACAGCTAAACTGCCCTAACTGAACAGTTAAAAACAGACGGAGTATTTTTGTAAGTGTAAATCCGAGTCGAAACGACATGGCTTTCCTCCACCTCTTCCCCATCCCCAGGCAAACATTTGCTAATACAAGAAGATTCCTTCTTATGTGTTTTGTTTACTGTGTACAAAGCCTACTGTTGCGGTATATAGCATTGCTCGTATAGTGCACCATAAACGATGCTTCAGCAGTAATTCCACTAATTTTTACACGTAAACTAACACTGGGCCTTATTTTGTTTAAGTGTAGCTGCAATGAATTTTTCTTCGACACAATCTTTCTGCATCTTCGTATGTTTCTTCAATGCATGGAAACTCTTCCACACTCCTGTTTGGTTAAATGCACTGAAAAGTGCATACATTTAAACAATCAAAAATATCCATGTTTTCCCTGACAACTGAGGGCGCTGTTACTGTGAAGTCATCTAGGGAAGACATGGCTCAGTGCATAGGTATTTCTGTCCAAATTGTGAACCCAGAATTTACTAACTGATAACAGTTCTGAGAGAAGGATTGATGGTTTCTTATTGTTATGCACATAAACAACAATAAATCAGCAAAGAAGAAAAACCTTAGTCCACGAAAATCTACAAAAACACAGGACTTTTCTGTGCACAAACCAATGTAACATGGAGGCTTCTTCCTGATATGACGTCACAGTTTTGGTCATCAATATGGAAATACTCATTAGCATAAAACCAAAAAGGCATTAAAATACCCTTGGAAATGGGGAAACTGAAGTTTAAAATAAGGTTTACTGAGGCGACAAAGGTGCATTTTACAGGTTTGTAGTCAAAAAACATTGATTGCAGCTACCCTTTAATATCAGACGCGCTAATCAGTTGTCTCTTCGTATACAGGGTCTGTAGCATCATGCCTATTGGTTTTACCTTCGGGTTTTTGCCGACTGTGTCGACATCTCGGGGTGCTTCCACGGTGTCATTGTCGGCCTTATCGCACAGGTCGACGTAGTCGTCGCAGCAGCCTTCCGAACAGGGTCGACAATTTGGCAAGTGGGCTTGCTCCGAGCACATTCCGGAAAGGGCGCGCCCATCGGCGCCACTCATCAATGGATCTGCAAAGCAGGTTTATGAATGTTGTGATAAAATGGCGGTTAAGCCGTTCTGACGCATTCCCACTGTGCACTTATTAACTTCTTTTTTTTTTTACAAAAGCTGTGACCCATCCATCCTCAGACTTTTAAAGTTAGGCGCTCTAACATAACTAAATGGAAATAGAATATTCAACTTGAGACAGCCACTCATGTTGGCAAAGTGCGCCTTATTTTAAATCTGAAAATGGAAAGTGGCGACGGATTTTCAAATTGTGAAATTGTAAAATTAATGTCTCTATTTCACTTTAAATAGCCCTTCTCATGGGTGAAGCTAAATTTGGGGGCTTTTATACACTGTTGGAAGGAATATGAAATAGGCTCTGCTTTTTTGGATGCATGATGGCGGACGGCTCCCGTTGTCTCCGGCCACCCCCATCCATCAACGAGGCCGTCAAGCTGTAACACACGACAGCAATATTCCGACACCGTTACGAAGGAAACTTGATATCTGTCTCATGACATATCTTGCGTGTTCAGGGTTCATCTATAAGGAGAACGTAAAGCAAGTCTGGTGAAATCTAATCGTTTCTAATGTAAACCTAGTGAGCAAGCACTCAGGAGGGCTCGTCCGCGAAGTGCCTTCTTTCCAGCGCAAACAGGTTGCGACGCCATTTCTCTAACAGCACGAACAACGCTAAAATGTTGGCGTGGCTGGTTGGCCCAAGCATGATTATAGCACAGCCATTGGTAATTGGCTCGACGGCTAAACAATCGCAAGAACTTGCGAGATTGTTCCCGACAGGCCGAGGAAAGTGGAATCAGGGAGACGCTGTTGCTTGCTATGGACTTCACTATGGGGTGCGGGCAAAGTCGGTCCCAGCAACTGGTTTTACCAGGCAAATATTGCAGTATGTCATAGATCATTCCGAAAGCCAGTCCATTGCTTTATCACCGGGTATTTTGACACGATAGAGATCAGCGAAGGCTGACTAAAACAAAAAAGTTCCGATAAAATTGTGTAATTTTCCTTCAGAGGAAGCTTTCCGTTTTTCGGGGGAAAATTAATGCGGAAACTAATGTGTGGCGAAACATTAAGTAATTTTTGATGAAAAGTAAAAACCAGTTACTTGTAATTCGTTCCCTGATGAGATGGTGATTAAAGAAAGACCACGTTCTTCATCAAATCACCGATGAGCACCATCCATTACTACCCCGGTCCATCCGAACCTTAATCACACTCCCCCGTTGTTGCGTCGGCGCGATTGATTTCGTCCTTACGTGATTCAAGTGCACTTGCTCTGAACTTCGTGCCCAAGTCGGTATGGATGTTGCTGTCACATTTGGAGGATATGAGCAATCGAGCACTGTCGTCTTTGGGGACAAGGCAGCCAGAACCTTAGGACCGTTCTCATTAGAGATTTGACGGCGCAGCGATTGCGAATGATTGAACAATTTCGGCAACGAAGCCACGGGCCTCGCACGCAACACGAAACTGTTGGTGATGACCATAAACATGATATCGCTCTCTTGGATGGAACAAAAATTTAGTATAAATTGCACCTTTTGATATTTGCTCCGAACCACCGAAATCATTACGAGTGTGTACTGAGAGTGATGTTATATAAATCATGACAGTGGTTGACTTTGAAGGAAAAACTAAAAAAAGAAGCAGGTGTATTATTTTTCTTCAAAGTGAAATCTGTGGGATATTAGAGATACTTGATGGATATTAGAGAGAAGATAACGTTCAGGTGGTGAAAGATAACGTTCAAAAGGTGAGACTTTTGAAATTTTCTGTTTACGACTTTCTGCTGTTGCCCGCATCAAATAATGAGAAGCATAGTGAGATAAATTCGTCAAATTGATGCACGGGAAGAAAAGCGACCGATGATTCACGCAGGCAGAATCTGGTCTCATTCCTGATATATGAAGCCCGTGCTGGACATGTAATACGTCGCTGTCTTTGACCACCTAATACCAATGCCAAGATCTGCTGTAAGACCAGCTTTCAAGCGTGGCTTGGTTTAAACCCACACCGGCGCCGAATACGGCAAATTGCATCGAGAGCTCTAGGCCCTAAGTGCATCATTACACTCTCCGTACACCGCAAGGATGTCGGTTAATCTCTACATAGACGCCCTCCTCTCGCCATCAAAGCATTTCACAGATGACGGTACTAATAAATACAGACAGGTTAAAAGGACGAAACGGTGATGAGTTTTAGCAGGCTCTAGCCCGTAGAGCTCCTAAGTCCCGTAAATTTTGCCGAAGGCTCTCGCCATAAACAAGGAATCAGGACCGCCGTATAAGCTTAAGATAAATTTATATATAGGGGATGAAGTAGGACCATAAAGGTCCGGTGGATCTAAGGTCGGGACAGAGCTTACACCGAATTTAAGGGCCATGAAAAATACTGAAACAAAAGGGAAGAGTATCAAGAATTGCATGCTGAATTCTTTTTTGAGAAGTATCCCCCCATCTGATCTAACCTAGATCCGCCCCACTTAACTCATTGAAATATGTTTCAATCCATAAGACAATTCGATGGAAGCTTCGATGAAACTTATGACTTCTAAGAAAAAAGCGTCCATATGAATTCCGACCGATTGTCCCTTCCCCGTTGCAACGGTGCGCTGTGGCGCTGTGCCGCCCGTCTGTCGGCACAAAATGAAGGCAAAATAATATGACGGGGATACAACCATTTTTTCTGACATTGTCTGAATTTGTTTTGCCCGCAGATCCCAATCCTCGAATACAAAAGACTTGCCTCATTATGTAAGTTGAGCTTTACATGCTCGGATTGGGCCCGATCTAGCTTGTTTAAAATGAAACATTCAAAAATGAAGTGAAAAGATTTCTGAGGTCAACGACTTGAAGGGCGTTTCTCATAATTATTTTTCACTCTTTTCCTGCATGGTTGTTTTCTTTCCATGAACTCGTGGTCTCCAATAATCCTGGAGTTTACAGCCTGATGATATTCCCCACTTTCACATAAGTGGGGGAATTCTATACCCAGCTTGACTTTTTTCTAATTCTTTCAGCCCTTTTCCTGACCTCGTACTATTTCCGGCCCCTCTTAACACTAATTGGTGATGTTCTGAGTATTGATGTCGTCTTATAATTAATGGAAATGAGATTGGAACGTGCAGACAGACATGTGACAGCCCGAATTCTGTTCGCTCGTCAGGTGAAACTTGGTCTCGAAAAATACAGTTCCTTCGTGGAGAGATTTTTATACAGGTGAGCGCACGGCGACTGCCAGTGGACTAAATCGCGGCTCGGGTTTCATGTCTTACTCCAGGGGCATTTTTAAAGTGAGTTAAAAATGTACAAAAGTTAGCACTGTGTAAGTTTCTGTGGCAGAAAATTGAGCTGCATTTATTAATGGGATCGGAAGTCAGTGGGATCATGATGACGTTGAAATCTAGAGGCAATCGCTGGAAAAACAAAACAACACCGACAGCAACTACAACAACAAAAACGCGGCCGGTAAACTATGGTAAAGTTGTAGTGCGCGTGCATTTTGGCAGCTTGTAAACAAAGGGTGCGTTCGATTAGCTTACACGAGAGCGTTTGTTAAGCCATCACGTGATCTTCGTGCCTGCCCTGGTGTCTGCCACCGTTACCCCGGCTGGCGAGCAAGTCTGTGGAGGTTGCCCGGGTGTAATGACGTCACGGATGGACTGCTCGAGCATGGACATGATGGAACATGGCGGGGACTTGACCTTTTTCCGGAATGCCTTGGCGAATGCATTGCAGCGTTCGCTTAGCCTCATTTCCAGGCTCCCTTGTAACACTGGTGTATTCAGGGAAGCTAATCGAACGCACCGAAAGTAAACACCTCATTGGTCGAAGGAAAAATGACAGACGCGCTCGTACAAAACCCTACACGCAACGTGGTACAATCATAGAATTACAGCTCTATGGCTACAACAGACTGCATTGACGTGTTGGCCATCTTGAATTGAAAGTAAAGTAAAACTTGGCTTCGGGAACTTGAAAGTACAAATTACAGTGACAAACTAAAAGTTCATTCAAATTCAAGCAGTTGTTGTTTAGAGTAATCTAAAAATGTGTAATTAATAATATCTAACTGTTACGAGCAACATAAAAAAAAACGGAACTGGGTTTAGCATCCCAAATATAAGTCTGGCATCACCCCCATTACATTGAATATGATAGATTCGGGGAACAAGATCAACATGGCTTTTCCCACTGTAGAACGTCTACTCTGTATTATAGATTTGATTAAAGGAACGAACACTTCGAAACGAGTTTCTGTCGTCTTGCTTGGCTAGATCTTGACAAATGACCGCGCTTAATGATGGATTCCCTGCGTTAACGATCGCTTGTTTTTCCTGACCAAGCAGTGAGTAACGACTCTCAGGCTAAGAAAACGGAATTAATACATGTCGGCTCGGGCAAAATACAGAGTACCTGGTCCGTCTCCACTTTGCTGTGAGCTGGAGTGTTCGTCGATCTCACACAAAACATCAAGGGAGAGACCTGGTGCTTTTTGTGAGGTCAGGTCACTTTCTTGTGTGTTTATTTGTTCGTTTAGTACGCTGCACACTGCCTTACAGCGAATACCAGAACTAGCTACATTGATCAGTATGTCTCCTATGATGGAGATTAATGACGTACGCAGTAGTGGACCAGTCACGTGGGAACGGTAAGCTTGCTGCCACCAAGCGTCTCAATGCATGTTTTCTATTTGTCGTAGCAATAAATATTCTAGAACCTGCACAGCAAATGTCTAAACTAAAACATGGAATCACAACAGCTGTGGGCTTAAGTCGAGCACCCAAGTGAGCCTTGGGCTTGAGCCCCCTTGTCTTTTTCTACATTATCAAAAACGAAGAAACAAATTTACAGGTACATAAGAAACATGTTACACTACTAAATTCGACATACAGCTGAGCATCCGAGTCACCTGTGGCACAGCGGTGGGGCCAGCATTATGAGCTATTTTGGGGGTAAATATCGGCCCCAGCCCCTCCCCCTTCTTACGACAAATCCTGGGTGCGCAATTGGGCATTATCGATGACAATATCATCAGATAAATTTTAAAAAGGCTGACCTTTTATAAAAGAATAGACGAAATAAAATTAAAAATACGGTTCTTATGCCCTTCAGACGTGGATGCCTGACAGAAAATTTGTTTCAGATTGAAACAGATTACACCTTCCCTTTAACATCAAGACACTCGCAAGAAATTTCGTTCCCGCGCAGAGTTTGTTAACTCGATAAACGGGGAGATACCGTAACCCTGGGTACACAGAGTTTCCATTATGGAAACTGTGACCCGTTCAGTGCCTTGTCGGAGCAAAGTTACCAGTTAATTAGAGTAGTTTTATGGATGTGTTGAGGAAATTAACAGCGTGTCAGATTAGTGAAATGCAAGACACGTTTAATGGAATTACATCAGGGTTATTTTGGGGCTTTATGCACATTGGATACACGTTGGCTATCTTTCTTATCTAAATTATCATTTGGTTGGGGTTCATTACCTTTGAATGTGTGTTAAGTGAGAAAAGACCCCATGGCCGGCAATATCATTCGGTATGTTTGGGGAATATCATTATATTTTGTTTATGTGAGCATTTTTGGATGTCTCTAAATTCTATGGTGTTGATTTTTTTTCTACAAGTCAATGGACCAACAACCATACAGGCAGATTTGCATTGGGCGTACTCGTCCAGCGCGTGCGAAGCACGCACACTGCACGGATCGAGGACCTTACAAAATAAGAGTGCATGTGTACCTTTCATGTTACAGCGATGCAACCTCTGCCACTAAAGGCCAACCAGAACATGACTAGTTTTCCATTACCAGCCTGGACTCGTCATGTCTTGAGCTAAATGTCAGGCCCGTTGACGAAGTCTCAAATTCGTGACAAGATTTCATCCTTTTGGACTGGCATGACGCCTAGAAGACTGACGTACAGCAAACAGCACAGGCAATCAATTTTTGTACAGCATTTGAAGTAGACAGAAAAAAATTATTACTTCTCCTAAAACTCGGCTTCGCGTGACTCACAGGCTTTGGAATGTTACTTCGTGATTCGCAGTATCTCACTTGGAGCTTTAATAATGTATCCATGTATTTTGCTACACTGTTTAAAGTTTTTCATTCTGGTCCAACGTTTGAGCCAGAAATAGTTAAACCTGAGACATTGCCATCAACCAAGCCAAGTCTTTAGAACATTTGAATTACGAAACGAGGCTCACTGCCCAGGAGGCTGCAATCTCGCTAATGCATTGCTTCTATATCTAAGTGCTGTAGTGTTGTAATGGAAGACTAGGGCAAAGCTTAATTAAAAGGCCTTTTCTATGAAGAACGAAAAGTGGCCATCTACTTTTCTGCTATCAGAATGGTAGAAAAGCAGATTTTATGTTCTGGTAACATAAAATTGAATTCACGGTTGTTGTCAAAATGTTCCATCCAAATTTCTGCCTGCTCAAAAGTAGAAAAACAGATGGCCACTTTTCGGCCGCCAACGAATGAAGAAAAAGTAAAATCTGCCTTTCTTGAAGCAGAAAAGCAGAAAAATAGAAAAATGCATAACCAAACAATGTTTGGTCTGGTTTTTGAGGTGGCAGAAAAGTAGAAAAGTCAAAATTGCATGTTACCAGAACATAAAATCTGCTTTCCTACCATTCTGATAGCAGAAAAGCAGATGGCCACTTTTCGTCCTCCATACTTTTCTGATTGATATTTCAGAACTGTAGTAATATTGAAACTCTCAAGCAGCACATCCTGTCTCAATTAATATCAGCAGTGCACACAAGCCAGTAACGCAGTAGAACTGGCATGTTCGGCACATCGCAAATAAAAATGATGTAAATTGTAATGAAATAAATGAAAATGTTTTAGGATCTCAAATTAGACCTTGCGCTTTTGCCATTCAAATTCAGCCAAGGGTGAACATCTAGATATACATGTAGGTTCTCCGAATTCTAGCGGTCGGACGTACAGGTACGTATCCGACAAAACACACAAAGCTTAATGTTCCTATGAATACTGGCTATTTTACGCGAGAAGCAGGGTTTTGATACCTTCCTCGTCCCCAAAAAGGTGGAATGGAAAGAGTGATGCCTATCTGATGCCCGCAAATGTTCGTCTGTCACGCTTTCGTGTCTATACGTCATCATTTACGGGGCTCTTGTCTGCCTTGCGCGATCGATGCTTCCAAACGACCGAGTCACGTTCTGCGTATAATATCGTCTGGGCTCATTTGAAAGAGTAAATATTGGAGTTGTATAAAAAGAAGGCATCGACGAACATTTATTTCTTGTTTCACGTTGTATTTATTGGCTGGCAGAGGGGAATAAATTAAAGGACAAGCATCGTATTCGATTGCTCACCAAATAAATGATGTTGCTGTCCTGTGGGACCGAATATTAGACGCTGCATAATAATTCAGGCGCGACCAATTCTTGTACGTGTGTTCCTATGGATTTAACCGTGGAAGTTAGCATTACGGTCAAGGTTAGATCTAAGGCTTAAGATTAGAGGGTGGGTTGTAATGGTTTTGGGTAGAGAACAGTTAGTTTCCAAAACGCAGAAAGTGAAACTACCGTTGTGACTATTTTTTCAGAATCCCACAGTCTCCCGATTACCTACCGTCAGTTTCAACGGGTTTTTATAGTCAAGCACAATTTAATTGTTAACTATAAGTGAAACATTCAATTATAAAATTAAGTTACCCAAAAAATTAATTGTTAAAAATGAAAAATAAAATCTGGCATATTCTTTTTGTTCGTAAATATTTCATAATATTGTGGGAAAAGGTACGTTTACGAATTGATTGCATTTTGGAAATAAACCTTTCAGTTGTGGTTCAGCGTTCAAAATCGTTAAGGAGTAGAGACCAGTTGTTTACACAGTGAAATATTAGCAAATATTACATCCATAATATCACGCGATGTACGTGTGATTCTTTGTTTAAAGCTCGTGCTTTTTGTTGCAGTCAAAATTTCATGCTTGCATTTTTAATGTTTGCACTCAGAATTCCTTGTTTCAATTACGTTTTGATGGAAGGGGTTAGAAAAAAAATACAAAAAATTTAAACGGACCTTTTCTTTGGTTTACTAGGTAAACAATGGAGCGTGTTTCGGTGAAGCAGTTGCCCATTTTGTTGAATTTATTGCCGAACTGCCGGTCTTATTCGCCATTTTCATTTCCATAAACGTCATCGTGATTGGAAAATGTGTCGCAGTCGTGACGCTTTGTCACGCATATTGTCACAATTCACGTCTGACGCGCTGTACGTTACCATGACAAATTCCCAATGCAGGGGGGATTTTTTCATGCGAATCGGTTAGACGTCAAGTGAACGCACGTCAGCGCATTAAAAAAAGGGCTGGGCCCCGGAGTGCATGGCAAAGCGATATTACTAATTTTTCTGCTGAAAGAGGGTTTGCATAGCTGCCATCATACAGGCCAGTGCTTTTGTTCCACAAGGTATGCAACAAAGGAGAGTTTCCTGTGGAACAAAAGAACTACCCTGCAAGATGGCTTCCATGCAAAGCCTCTATAGGGACAATGATGTGACATTCTAAAGCTTGGAAATCTGACTTTGCAAACTATTACTACACTCTGCAAGAACATAACCAATCTGGTGTCATCTCTCTTAGTAGCAAAACATTTAAGTTGAGGTATCGGTTCCTTTTAAAGCAAACTCGTCAGCAAATGCACGTGTTAAATACTGCCGAAATCCAATATCAAGCATCTACAGGGTATTGTGCCGCCGAGTGTGAAAGTCAGGTACATGTAGTAATTTTGTTGTCCTTTACAAAAAAATTATCAATCGCTCAGATTAAGCATCGACTTTTAAGTACTTTATCCTCATTTAATAGCACAAAAAACAGTGGTGTTGACGTAATACTATCCAGTATCTGACTGAGCTAACCAAAAGCAGATATCATCATAAATGCACGGTGTTGTGTAGAATTTACACTGAACGTACTTTTACGGTTAGGTTGCTCATTATAAGACTCACTAACGAAACAGATACAACTAACCTATCGTATCGCTGATCGCTGTCGAATTCAAGTCGTTCGCGGCTCGAGCGTGAACCGGATCGGCCGGTGTTGCGAAGCAAAGATGAGATATAAGCAAAACGTATACAGTCTGCATGGTGACTATGCTGATGACGGGCCGAGACGGATTCATTGCTGATGGCCGCCCTGGGGAAATAGCGCAAGGGCCGTTCCGGGCAACCAGAACGACACCAGCTGGTGTTGAGACTCGATCTGCCGGCTCCCTGTCGTTGCGATCCACGATCCGCTGGGGGGGGTTGGAGTGTCGTCATCACCGGCACCGTACCACGACCGACGCCGCACGTGACTCCGCCGAACGAATCGTCAATTTTGCGTGAAGTTTCGGTATTGGGTATCCTCTTCGCTTTGAGAACTAAGCAATCGGTGAGAGGCGGCTGGCCGGACTGCGGTGTCATAAAAAAAAAAACAGACCCCGGCGATCAACTGGTGGAGAGACGGGTACTTTGCCCCGCCAATGACATAGAATGATGAGCATGAAAATCTAATTGCGATCCGCTGGACAATTGCCGATGAGGTTAGTTTATTTGATGAGGGTGCAAGCTGGAATCAAAGACTCTCGGTTGCAGAGTGGCAACCCGTCCGTTCAAGTGTGTAACCCGTTTGCGCACACCATCCATGGTGTTGGTCGGCAGTGATCCATGCTCGATTTGGACTGCGTCCCAAATGAATAAATGTAACTAGCTAATGTTCCGTTCCAATCAAGCAAATTTTCTGCGACTTGTATGTGATAAACAACTTAATTGATCCAACTTGAGAAAAGCAGATGACCCTCCGCTTTCTGATGTTATGACAATAAGCACTGAGTAACGGCAGTCGCGGATCCGGGGTCGAATCCCCCCAGCGCTCTCAAAGACAAAAACTCAAAAACAAAACAAAACCAAAAAGGGGAAAATAATAAAAAACAAAAACAAAATATAAAGTAAGTTCACGAATACTACGGTGAACAATGTAAGTCATTTACAATGTTTCGTCATCGTTTCCGCTTGTCCACAAAAATGAGACATCAAATCTCCGGCATTAAAGGGTGGCTGCATTGCAATAGATTTTTGTGACTACAAACCTCTAAAATGCACCTTTCTGCCACGGTTAACTTTATTTTCAACTTCTGTTTCATTATTTCAAAGGATATTTTAAAAACTTTTTTATCTTTTATGCTAATGAGATTTCCATATTTATGAGCAAAACTGTGATGTCTCTCAGGAAGAAGCCTCAATGTTACATTGGTTTGTACACAAAAGTCCTACACTTGTGTAGATTTTCCTAGGCTTAGCTTTCTGTTCTTTGCTGTTCATGTGCACAGCAACAAGAAAATGTCAATCCCTCTCTCAGAAATGTTTTCAGCAGGTAAATTCTGGGTTCACAATTTGAACAGAAACACCTATGCACTGCACCATGTCTCCCGGCCCCTAGATGATGTCACAGCAAAAGCGCCCTCAGTTCCATGGATACTTTTAATTGTTTAAAAACATTCACTTTTCAGTGATACAACGTGGAAGAGTACAGAGATGCAGCCTGAAAAATTATGTACAATAAAATTTCATCGCAGCTATACATTTAACTCCCTGGAAATATTCCTGGATCCGCCCCTGAACGGGGTTACCGTGACAACCGACTTTAACCCATCTCGTAGCGGACTCAAGAGCTGAGCACTTGACACACAATGTAAAACAAAAAAGGCCATTATGTATCCGATTGGAGATGTCTCCGATAATGTCGCTGGCGTGAACGCTTGAGTGCCTTGCAAACACACTGTGTTGCTGCTGGCCAGATCAGTTCGTTTATTCTGAAAACATGAAAAATGGCCATGGCATTTAGTATTCTAGAGCCATCCGGAAAGGTGTTTCTACTATAGTATGAACGAAAGGACGATAATTAGGCTTGTCTGGGTACACCGTATAGTCACTTCAAGTTCGGTGTTCTACCGTGACAAACTCCTGTAAAATGAAGATGCTTCTTTGTAGTGGACTCTGGTTACGCGCATTAAACATTCAAGGAGTCCATTTACACTAGAGTCCCTTAAATCAGAAAACCTTAAAATCTTTTCGACACTTTTTATGCCCTTGTGCTCAAATCTCTCCCCACCCACTCCACTACAGCTGTGCTCCGCTTAAATAGGAAATTTGGAGCTTTGTAAAATATAGGTCGCCCTCTAGGAATAAATCTGCAGTCCGTCCAGCACTAAAATCGATCCTGAGTTTTATTCGAAATCAGCTGGTATCGATAAAGTTAACCACAACAATTACGTATAATTATGGGTGCTTCGTACGTACGTGGGCGCACATCGTAGACAGATGATTGCGGAAGCAAGGAAATATGACACCCGACGAACTTAAGTTAAGTTGCACAGGGGCCCTCCTGCAACAATTTGTTCGTTCTTCTACAGGGAGAAAATGTTTGTAAGTAACAGGTTTTTATCGTGTGATCGTTATTGCCTTGGTACCATCGTATTTGTGGACATTATCCCGAAATTTTGGGGAATTTTGTCGAAAGGGATTAGGGTGCCCAGTATTCGGACAAAATTAAGTTGCGAAATTTACCCGCGACATCGACAATTACCCTTGAAGTGCGGCCCCCCGCTGGGAAACTGTTCCAAATGCAGATGCCGCTTGACACCCTGTGCGCAAACCCTATGAGACTGATCTGAAAAATTCTAGGCCTAAGTGTTTTCTAAGTAAGTCGAGGCCTAGCGCGCTTGTGAACGATTTGAATTTTTCCCTTCTAAATTGAACTTTTCTGGACATGCCGGGCAGGAACTTCACGGAGGCATCGCCTATACATTTAGATGCCCCTGGTCTTTACCTCAATGCCCATTGAAACTTCCCCATAGACAAGTTGATTTTCTAATACAAGTGCCCTTTGCAAATGAGAAATTGCCTTGCTCTTTCAACAATGAAGTTCCTGCCCTGGGGAAGAGTAATTCTTCCGTACAGTGACTTATAATAGCCATCAGACATGTCAGAAAGCAAAAACATGTCCAGAAAAGTTCAATTTAGGAGGGAAAATACCAAGTTGTTGACTGAGAAAACACAATTCTTCAGACCAGTCTCGTAGGGCTTGTGCACAGGGTGTCAAGTGGCATCCGTATATGGAACTCTTTCTCTGTCCTGGACATGTTTTTGCTTTCTGATGGCTAATAGGCCACTGAAGGGAATACTTACTGGCGTCCGTATATGGAACTCTTCCCCCTCACTCTAAATTAAATACAGGAGCTCAGGGGTAATAAGACCTTATAGCCCAGCCATTGCCAGCCCACCTGAAGTCAGTAATTTGAGTAAACATGGTAAAGATGATCATATCCTGTGAATTTTGAATTGACACATTTCTTTTGAGCATGTTTCCTGTTACAAGTTTAGACTTGTCAGAGGTTGAAATTTTTTTAACATTTAAACGTAAAAGTTTTAGTGTGTTGGGTGTTTTAATTGAACTTTAATATTCATACGAATGGCTGGGGATAAATCTGGGTTCAGATGAAATGTAGTGCCCCCAAAACCTGACTTTACGTGTAAAAATAACTAAAATGTCTAAAGTTGGAAGAAAACTTATTCCCTTTATTTGACTGATGAATGATATTTCCATGTACATGTAATTTTTTGGTGATTCTAGAATTGGTGAGGCTGTGCTGATGAGGGTAGGCCTCATCTTGTGTTGTGTATCATGGTAGAATTGAAAGTAAATATTGACGGTGTGCAGCGCGTGGTCTGCGGTGTCAGCGAAGCCACTAGGTGCCAAGACATCGTCCTTGCACTGGCCCAAGCCACGGGCCAGGTTGGGCGCTTCAACTTGGTGGAGAAATGTCAAGATTCAGAACGGTCCCTCCGACCCAACGAGCACCCCCTGCGGGTGATGGCCAAGTGGGGCCCAAACTCCAGACAGGCTTATTTTCTGCTGCGAAAGACGGGGTCTACTCCGGGCAACAGTCGGCCGCCTTCTGCCACCAAGGAAATCAGCGAGAGGTTTAAGCAAACTGATAGTCCGACGGAATCCATAGGTGAGTTCCCGCAGCAGAGACACGTGAATGTGAGACGGTCGCAGACTTTTAGTGGGTACCGCGGTGCCGGTGCACCACACCCGAGTGGCCATCCGCAAGAAGTCACTGCGAGGGACATTGCCAGGCAGCGAGAGCTAACCGAGCTGGTTTCTATACAGCAGGAACGACTCGCCCACCAGTTGCAAGACCTGACCGACATCGAGAACACCATCCAGACAATGGTTGAGTTTGAACTGCTGCCGATGGCCAACAGCCACCGCGACGACTCGGATTCTGGTATCGAGGAGATGGAGCTTCGATCCAAACGGAACAAAGCCGAACTCCGTGAGCTGGAGTTCTGGGAGAGTGAGCTAGAGATTGAGGCCCAGCTGCAGTCGGCGCTCACCAAAAAGATCAGCAAACTCAGAGGCAGGCTCCAGCTCTGCGACAAAGAGCTATCGCTACGGCAACGGGAGATTGCCAACTTAGAGCTACAAATCCAGAAGCAGCGAGAGAGGTTACGACAGGAGGAGGATCAGACTGCCCAGTCGAGGCTGACTGAATTACAAGAAGAGATTTCACTTCTAGAACAGGAGTACGAAGACTTCAGAAAAAACACAGAGGAGGTAATCTGCCCGATTTAAGTGTGTAACCTATATAAACGAAGCCATCAGTTTTAACGTGTTTAAGCTGTAAACCTGGGATTCTCAATGTTGTGTAAGTAGAGTTTCAAATTTAATAAAAGCACGTGCAGATGTCACTTTATGCAGAATGTATTTTGCCCTTCATGCAAGCGAAACAAAAATTCCCATTCCCTCTGATATTGGATGGGTAAGTTTCGTAATCTGTGACTAGGCACACCTAAGATGTGAGATGTTCAACACATTTATGCATGCAAGGTTCCTGTTGGCAAAATTTCAAACAACAGCCAAAGGCCACGTTTCTGTTGGCACGTTTTCAATGCAGTGCTGATTCAATACGTGTAATTGTTTTTTGCCAATATCTCAGGAGACAGCCAGTGTTTACGAACATTAACCATTTGGTGACAGTGTCAGCTAGAATCCTGTACTTGAGTCAATTGTGACGGCCGTGTATTCTCATTCGCTCGCTCACTATCATCCCCAGATTGAGTCAGAGTTGGCGAGGCTGAGCCAAAGCCTGGGGACCAAGAGGGCGGAGGAGAGCAGACTGGCGGAAGATCTGGCCATGGAGAACATGAAAGGGCTCAACCGTGCCACGGTGGCGTCATCGCAGGAGGGGTCCTTGTTGTCCGAGTCGGCTGGTCACAAAATGCAGAGCATGGTCAGCCTCTCCCGCCAACGAGCCGAGAGCACACCCGTAGAAAGTAAGAGCCCGACACTCTGAGGGTATCCTGTCTCATGATCGGTCAAGGTCCACCATTAACTTCGCTGGAAATTTCTCTGAGCTTGGAAAGATTGAGGGCAGCAAGTATTACCATTATTTCTTGAAGCCCCGTGAAGGTCCCAGGGCAAAGAGTGTGCCAATTTGTGGGCTAAAATTGTGCAGGTGAAAGTTGAAGGCAAAATCGAAGGCAGAGCGCTGATTTTTCCCAAACCTCCGCAGGTATTGCTAGTGTTGCCGACTTGCCTATTTTCTTCTTTTTTTTTTTCTGTCATCTCGCAGTGTACGCCACGTTTCCATTCCACCGTCTCGTCAGCTCGCGCCATCTCGCCGTCGCAGAACCCTCAGGGGAGAACCCCGAAGGCATATTTGTGTGATTCCCTCCGCCCAGCTCTACGGAAATGATTTCAACCAAGGTGCTATTACTAGGCGTGTCCTTCCACTCCAATAGGTATTGAGTGTAGAATTGGTTCTTGGACCACTCTCGACAATTCTCTTTTCTCTAACCCCTGGAAGAGTTTGTTGGCGTTCTCCTCAGTGAGACATGTTTTTCTACTCGGAATGAATGATACAAATCCTTTCTTCTGACAACATTGACCCAGATGTATATGCTTTAAGTGAGCAAGTTCAGGAGCTCAGTTTTACGGCCCATAAAGAAGAATGAATACAATATCTATGTTCATCCGAAGGTATTCAGATATCCTAACGGTCTTTGTACTTACATACTGTGCTGTTTTTCAGTATGCACTTACATCATGTAAAACCAAGTACACGTACATTATACAAAGTGATATGGAGAACTTCTAGCATATAGTTCAGTGACTAAAACATGTCTCCTTTTTAAAAAAAATGTGTTTTTCTGGATTTGAAAACCACATTTACGTATTACATTATTTAACCATTATGGGCGATTTTGTTACACAGTAGGGCAGTATTTGTATTTGTATTGTACCTTGATTCATGAAAATATATTGATTTTGTTTTTCAGAAAAAGGGACTTGATGGAACAAAGTACTAGTAACAAGTGTTTCTAGCATATTTTTCACCGTGTAGTTGATGCAGATGGGTGTGTTATTTGACTATATTCAGCACAGAACCTTGCCATGAATGTGTTTATTCGTACATTGTAAAACAAAAATGTATATTGTGTATAGTGTCTTTGTTTTGGTTCCCATATATTCTTTTGTCACTAAATGTGCGGAAATTTAACAAAACAGTGCTAACTTTGTATGCAAGATAGTATTAATGTGAGAAAAAGGAGGCGGCTAGACACGCCATAAAAATTGAGATCCTCAGCCCGCTTTTTAGCTACTATTCTCGGCCCACGCTCGAGCGAACACGGTGAAAGAAGGCAGACCCTGGCTCTTGTGTATATGGTAATTGGTCTTTGTGTGTAGCCCAGAAATGAAAAGACTGAATTTGCATCATAATCACCAGCTTCACAATAGTCCCCACTTTGAAAAGAGGCAACAGGAATGTGGAAGCATGAGTAGAGCCGCACGCCACCGAACAATCAGCCTTTTCACCGTGTAATTCAAAGCGTGCAGAGCAGGCAGGGCCACAAACCGAGAATTTGCAGTTTGGCAGGTGGCCTTCATGGCCAAGCGAGGCTGGAATTCTTGGAGTCGGCTTTCGGCAAGAAATTCCCGTCCTCAAGGGGTTAGAGCAAAAATGAACCTGATTCGTGAAGATGAGAAATGAATAGCATATAAGTTGAAATGCTCATATTCAAGGGCAGATTAAGAATCAAATTTTTGGGAGGTCAAAAACTTTTCGGGGGGGAGGGGAAATTAAGGAATTTATTTCTGAGGTGTAGGGATAATTTGGGGCTTTGCATTTACTTGAGAATGAAATGAAATATTTCCCCCAAATCACCTTTACCTGTCATATTTTAATTTGTTCGGGGAGGGGGCATGGTCCCTGCTTACCCCTGCTCTATTGACAACATCCCCCCCCCGTACATTGTTTAAATAGAGAAATATGAGTTGTTTTTTTTTTGTTAAAAATGAATTTTGAAATGAGAAATGTAGGAGTGCAAAATGTAATCTGCAGTCACCTCACTATGGTGCTCCATATATGCCGCCTGGCATTACAAAGCTTACATTGCATGTCGAATCTCGGGTGATATTTTAAGTTTCACATCGTGCATTACATTTAATCTCTTAATTTAAAAAAAATCAATACACTTTCTCAAATTTGTGTACATTGCTGGTGTGCGCACTTCTTCTGTTGCCGCGCCATCGCTGCACTGTTTCCTCTGGAGTATGAGCTAACTCTGTCACTGTTTGCAGTGTTGCAAGATGCAAGATGGCAGATATAGAACACCTTACCTATGTAGCTTTATGAGAACTACAATGCATGAAGTGGCACTCTTTTGTTATCAGAAATGTTATTATTTTTTCTAGAAAACTCTTACGGACGCTTCCACAGTTTGAGGTTCTAGGCCTGAGGCGTAGGAAATGAAAACAGGAACAGGGTGTGTTTTGAAGATGCTGATGTATTTCGTGTGTGCTAGTTTTTGTAATGGTGAATTCCGTCTTTTGTGTCATCAAAAGCTTTAGTTATGTAAACATTTGAGTACATGTATGGGGATATGAGGGGTATCGTTACACAGGTGTTTTTGGTAGTAGTCACAATGTTAAGTACGACAAAATACAGGGATAGGATTGCACAGAGATGTAGTTGAAATCCAAAGGCATTAATCACCAGACCAGACACTAATTTCAAGTTTGCTGCTAAGTTTGCACAGTATTTTACCGGTACATATAGCTGAGTTTAACCCTCACCCCCTAGGCTCTTAGGGTTAGGGTTACTGCTTCACTGAAATAAGCCAGTTTCATCATCCAGAAAGATATGTGTGTTTGTCTTTTCTGTGTACATACATAGTGCGGTTTAGTTACCGGAAACAGGTCATCGTCCAACAGTTCTACCTCAGAATGTGTCATCAGTTCCAATTTGGGGTGGGCCTTTTGTTTTGACCACACGCACAGAAATGAACTAAGGTTTATCCCATATAAAGGAAGTTTTACAAAGGATTTCTTTCCGGCTAAACGTCTAATTTCCCTGCTGGTTCAGGATCTCCTGCACTGTAGTTGTGGGGACACACACTCAACATCTCACCTATTTTGTGGGGACGGAAACGTTGTGGGGACTCGGAAATGTCTCCTCCACAACTCGGTTGAAAGTTCCCTAACCAAAGAACTTGTCCCCTGAACACGGTGAATGCCTACTCTCATGTACAAGTACTCAACAGTAATGCTTTTGTGTTCATGCGAAATCTTATTGTGTCATTACTTTGAACTGCCCAGAGCCTACGTGTAAATGTACAGTAGTTGAGTTGGTCTTCTTGGAAGTTTGTGTTGGGGATGTCATTTGGAGAGGGATTTGGCCAGTTCTCAGAACCTAACATTAAATATACGTACATGTACATGTATATTGAATTTGTTGCTTTAAGTGACTGGATGCATTACCACTTGGAAAATTTGGTACATGTATAGTTAATTTACATTTGATTGGTTGATTCTTGCTTTAAAAATCAGGTTTTTGAGGTTGCAGGATTTTAAGCACATATGTCAAGCTATATTAATGAATTTGCACAGGACAGAACCGAGACTGGTAGATTTGAACTTTTGACCGGATGTTTGGAGATTCCAATCTCGGTCTCAGTGGTTTCTGTGTTTGTTCAACTTTTATGCAAGCCAGTTCTCATTGTGGTCTTGAATGGACTTCAAAATCTGAACTGATTACCGTGTTTAGAAACAAGATGCAGGCGTGTTGATGCCGTTGTTATTTATCGTGGCCGTAAACCCCCCTCTCTCTCTGTCACGGTCATCGTCCCTTTGCCTATGACTGGCCATCACTACAAAAGCAAAAGAGTAAACTACAGTGTTTAACAAACACCAATAATAGACATTACCTCATGACTGGTAGATACTTGTACTAAACAAAAGGTCCCTCTTACAAAGGTAATGGGGCATGTGCGCATCTGGAGGCCAAACCCGACACCAACCGAGGGCGACATACATGTACATTTCTGTAAACTTTATCTGCCCATACCAGCAGCAGGTGATAGTAGAGCAGTCTTCGTTACATCATTTGTTGGCCATCTCTAGCAGCGGCTTGAAAGAAAATCTTTATATTTTGGGCAACATTACTGTGCAGCTCAGTAGCTACTAGTGACGCATTCATGCAGGAGCTTGGAGGTACTCAATACATGGTTCCCTTTCCTAATGTCCTCATTGGGCCCATCAAAATTCCTAAAACCTCATCAGTTCCCTAGGAAACTACAGTGCCACCCACATGTGGTTCCGTGTGATCGCGAGTAATTACGGTAGTTGGTTCATGTGAACAGTGCCGTAGTGCAATATACAAAGGATCTAATGCAGAAATCAATCAAAGCAATCGTTTTTGCTCTCACAGACACCTAATGTCTAGTTAGTCAGTAATACATAGGCAGAAAGTTGCGTTTATTTGCCGTTTTTTTTATGGTGTCTTTAAAGTGAAATGTGCATTCAAAATGTAACGAATTTCTGACCTTCTGAACTATATGTACAAGCACGATGATGACAGAGATGGAGCAGACACTTTGATGCTCATGCCACATTGCCATTGTGCACCACGGGAAAACATTAAATTTCTGTGCTCATTCTGATGAAAATCGGTGGCACGTACTTGCTGTTGTGTATGTTTGAACCAGCCCAAGTCATATTGTACGTGTGTTCCAAACGGCAATGATTACTGGTACTGTTGTTGCACAGATGTTGTAGCCGTGGCTGAATCATCTGGCTGTGACTAAGAATCACACAGTACATGTACCTCTGCGGAGAGGGGTTTCCTGAGGTGTGCATGTTCATTATAAGCACATCCGTATACCCACACACTTTCTGTCAGGTTTTTCATTTCAGATGTAGGGGTGACCTCAGGCCTTAAAGGGACACATTTAGACTTCTCTGGTCTTGTTTATTAGGCTCTGGATAAGAGCCTTAATGGCATCCCTCTAGATTGAACCTTGGCTGGGTAGCACTGATTAAAAAAAAACCCATAAAAGTACATCTGCTATTTCCTGGTTTGCCCACTCCTGAGAGCTGCAAGGACTGTACATGTACCAAACGACAGTGACAGGAGAGAGTAAATGGCCGCCTTTTCAAGTGCCAAATCCAAGAACAGTTCATTGCACTTCTTGTCTTCAAAATGCCTGGAACCTGCCAATAGGGACAATTCCATGATGAATGACTGCTTTTGGAAAATCCAGTGATGAATTGTGTGGAATTCAGGCTATCTTGCACTTTTTAGTATGCATTTTTGTATAAGACCAGAGTAAAGATAGAATTGAAAATAAAGTGTGCTCGGAATTCTAAGATTGTGTTCAGTCAAGTGTTTGATTTTCCAGAGAAAATTTGAGGTTTTGACTATTTTGCCGTTTTCTGTGAAAAAAAGCAACCTTTGTTTAAGGCCTGACTTTTAATGGTGAATGCCTGGAATGGACAGAGACCAAGAGTCTCCATTGTGGAATTTTTAATTGGTTAATTTGCCGTTTGTAAACCGAAACCACAGAAAACCAAACTGGACAAAGTCAAAACTAAACTGCAAGGCTAACCTCTTGTCATTTTTATTAATTAAAAATTAATTTCATTCATTAATTAAATTAATTAAATTTGAGGCTTAATTTTTTTTTAAGGCTCCATTTTGATTAAATTTTGGTCAAAATTTAACATCATCCAAAATACGTCCAGGGACATTCTTGTCCCATCTTTCGAAAGATTTGTACAGCTCAAAAAATGAAATCACATTTTAAGGTCAATAATTTGAAAAAAAAAATTTGCTCAAACCGAAATTTAATATTAATCTTTAACAAAATTTCAGCCAAAACTTCAATTTCCCTCCCAATTACTCAAACTGATTGAACTGAAAATGTAAAATTCAGCCCCCCCCCCTCAAAAAAACCTCCAGCAAGGTACTTACCTTGCATTTGAAATTCTGGCCAAATTTGATTTTCCTTCGAAAATCGTCCTTTGAAGCAACATTAGCGTAGCGTTAAAGTTATGACACCTCATCCCCCAAAGCAGAGAGTTAGCCTTGCATTTTAATTCACTTTCAGCCACAAGCTTCTCTACTCCACATCATTAAAAAAAAGTCATTTGAAGCAAACTGCCAATCATGTGATGTTTGAAAAAGGTCACCCCCCAAAAAAAAACTGCAAGGGGTTAGCCTTGGCACTTTTATAAAATTTCAGCCGAAACTCTGACACCCAAATTCCAAAAAAAAATGTCCTTTGAAGCAAACTGCCAATCGTGATGTTTGAAAAAGGTCAACCCCCCCCAAAAAAAACTGCAAGGGGTTAGCCTTGGCACTTTTATAAAATTTCAGCCGAAACTCTGACACCAAATTCCCCAAAAGAAAATGTCATTTGAAGCAAACTTTCCACAGTGTGGCATTTCATTCAACCCTCCCCAAAAGGGCAAGGGGTTCCTGTCAGCCTCGCATTTTCAACTGCACATTGGAAAAAACATAGATTTTACTTTAAATCAGTTAAAACATCAAGGCAAAATCTTCTTTCTATAAAGTTCAGGACACCCCCTCCCAAAGGGAAGGCTCTGCGAAACTAATTTATTTTGCAAAGAATAACCAGGCAAAATCATACGCGTGATTATTTCCATAAATATTTTAATACTTAATACTCTAGTCCAATATTTTTTTTTTGAAACTCGAGTTGGTAGCCAATAGGTCACACACTTTAACAATCCACCTAACAATCCAGCGCACCTAGTATAATCTGTGACAAGTTTAACAAATGTACTTTTCATTGTCCAAAGCTTGTTATAAAGCTTACTATATAAAATGTACCTTTTGAGGGCTACTACATTTTACAGGAAATTATATGCCTTCATTTTGAAATACATATTTATCAAATACTAAGATTCTGAAATTAATGTCTAAATGATAATTTTCACCATCAATTAAACTGTACTCTTCCATTTGCTGTCGACAGAAGTAATGTTTAATGACAGCACATTAAACCTGTTCATGTAGGCAGCAGATTGGAAAGTGACAAACAAAAGCAAAAAATGAAGCATAAAATAGAAGAAATTAAAAAATAAAATTCAGAAAGTGATCTATGTAAAGTGTAAACTAAAATAAAAATTTGTACAAGAAAGTAATGGATGACCTTAAAACAAATTCTCAAAACCAGACCATTGTTCTGTGTCCTCTAAATACACTGAATGATAGGGCTATTTGTCCTCCTGCCCTCAAATGAAGACAATGATCTTTGAACTATGACCTCTAGTCAGTCAGCCCCCTTTGGAGATTTAAATGATAGTACAATTTTCATGGAATATTAAAAGTTTTTGAATTGAAAACTAAGAAACAAAAGATTTATTCTAGCCATCAACACATTGCAAATCTGAGGGAGTTGCTTTCAAAAATGGACGAGGAGGGATGCGGGCTTGTCATTTTTATCGTCAGGAGTTCCACATTGCCACTCCTTCCAATGGGCAAATGGCAGGGGGAGGGGCAACAGGGCCATGTCCCCCTAAATACCCCCCAAAAAAATTTACAAAATGAAAGGTGATTCATTTTTTGCTGTATTCATTTCTCTTTCTTCCCAAAGTGTGTAAAACAGCTCCATAAAAGTAGCCTCACCCCCCAGATAGAGCAGTAAAGATCAGTGTTGCAGTCGAGACCATCACAAGACCAGACACAAGACCAGACACAGGACCAGACACAAGACCAGACACAGGACCAGACACAAGACCAGACACAAGACCTGACACAAGACCAGACACAGGACCAGACACAAGACCAGACACAAGATCAAACACAGGACCAGACACAAGATCAAACACAGGACCAGACACAAGACCAGACACAAGACCAGACACAAGACCAAACACAGGACCAGACAAAAGACCAGACACAAGACCAGACACAAGACCAGACACAAGACCAGACACAAGACCAGACACAAGACCAGACACAGGACCAGACACAAGACCAGACACAAGACCTGACACAAGACCAGACACAAGACCAGACACAGGACCAGACACAAGACCAGACACAAGATCAAACACAGGACCAGACACAAGACCAGACACAGGACCAGACACAAGACCAGACACAAGACCTGACACAAGACCAGACACAAGACCTGACACAAGACCAGACACAGGACCAGACACAAGGCCAGACACAAGACCAGACTTTGCTTTTGTTGCTTGAGACTAGAATTCAGACTGGAGGTCTTCTGTTGGTCTTCTGAAGGTCTTAAGTGGTCTTGACTACAACAGTGGAAAAAATTATGAAAAAACGTCCACGTTTTGGTCCCCCCCCAAAAAAAAATGGTTCTGAATCTACCTATGCCCCTCCCCTTGACATCACCATCAACTGTCATGACTCAGAAGTTGTTTGACCTAGTTTGGCAATTTTTCTATTCTTGAGTTTGTGAAATATGATTTCAGGAGCCTCTCGTCATCCTCTTCTCCAAATCGTGAAATCTTCCTGTCGTGCCTGTGGATTCCCAGCATTTGTCCCCTCCATGCTACACACAGTTACTTCAATACTTGTTATAAAAGAGGCATAAAAAAATTATTGCTGGCTTGGTAGATTTCACAGACAGCACAGAATCAACATCCTACATGCTTACAAAACGGTGTCTAAGACTAAAAATTGAGACCTTCATACGTGGATATTTACCTCCTACTTTTGTGACCTGCAAACGACCATTTTGCAGGACTATGGCAGTTGTCAAACAATTATTGGCAGGCTTTATGAGGTCATTTCAATTAGTGTCCTCTCAAACAGTAACTGGAGAACCCATGCTTGCAAATGAGTACATATAACTACCACAGGCTATCCAACAACGGCTCTAAACTGGACTGGACCGTTTACACAAACTTGCACATCTCTTCCTAACATTTAACGATCTTTATACTATCAACAAAAAAATTGCACTTCTTAAATTTAACAAGCAGCAAATGATACTTGCCAATAGCTAAAGGAATATATAAATTTTGATTGGTTTTAGAGTACATTGTACAAGCTTTCCATCTTTTTCAAAATTAATTGCACCTGTAGTCTGTTCTTAGTGCTTGGGATTTTGTTGGTACATACAACATTCCCGGTGACCTAAAACTTGTGTAGAATAAGTGCACTCAGACTGAGCACTTACTACAAACTGAAGCTTGGATCATGGGGGGAGGGGGTATAGTCCCAACTGCTACACCTTGCCCTACTGCTAAACAAGGCCCAACTGCTACACATGGCCCAACTGATCATCACTACAAGCTAGCTTCTGTTTGTTAGTAAAACAAAAAGCCATATCTAGTTGCTCCAAGAAAAGAACCAAAAAATAAAAGCAATGACAGGAAACTCCCTGAAAACAAAATGTGATTGAGATAAAAAAAAAGTTCATTATTTACAAGACTTGTATTATTTTTATGTACACTGTACATTTGTTATGAGTTGCATTGCCGTTTTCTTTAATGTACGTATTTTCTAATTGGTTTAACGACTATTTTTCGTAAAGAGCCTTAATATGCATAGGCATTTCCTCAATGGAAAAATGTTACTAGTCTTGACAGACATGTTACAAAATGGCTGAGCGCAGTCTTGCGACTCTAGAATCAGTGTGTGCACGTTGCACGTGGTGTGTCCTATGGTTTCAGTGTGTATGCTTTGCATCACCCTGTTCTTTCCTCTATGGGTACCACAATCAGAGGACTCTAGAATCAGTGTGTGCGCGTGGTGCGTCCTATGGTTTCAGCGTGTATGCTTTGCATCACCCTGTTCTTTGGTCTATGGGTACCACAATCTGAGGACTCTAGAATCAGTGTGTGCACGTGGTGCGTCCTATGGTTTCAGCGTGTATGCTATGCATCACCCTGTTCTTTGCGCTATGGGTACCACAATCAGAGGACTCTAGAATCAGTGTGTGCACGTGGTGTGTCCTATGGTTTCAGCGTGCATGCTATGCATCACCCTGTTCTTTGCTCTATGGGTACCACAATCAGAGGACTCTAGAATCAGTGTGTGCACGTGGTGTGTCCTATGGTTTCAGCGTGTATGCTATGCATCACCCTGTTCTTTGCTCTATGGGTACCACAGTCAGAGGACTCTAGAATCAGTGTGTGCACGTGGTGTGTCCTATGGTTTCAGCGTGCATGCTATGCATCACCCTGTTCTTTGCTCTATGGGAATCACAGTCAGAGGACTCTAGAATCAGTGTGTGCACGTGGTGTGTCCTATGGTTTCAGCGTGCATGCTATGCATCACCCTGTTCTTTGCTCTATGGGTACCACAGTCAGAGGACTCTAGAATCAGTGTGTGCACGTGGTGCGTCCTATGGTTTCAGCGTGCATGCTATGCATCACCCTGTTCTTTGCTCTATGGGTACCACAATCAGAGGACTCTATCGTGTAATTCGACAACCAGAATTAGAAACCATTATTACAATGGCACGAGGTGGTCTATGCGTGGATAACATGCTGCTCTGACCAATAGGGTGTGTGATTTAGAAATGCACACGTACGTCAAGTCCAAGATTGCACGTGAGTGCAGCACCATCAAAGTTATGGTATCTCCTTGGGATTAGTTCACAGCTGTTTATAGAGTTGTACGAGACATGAGTGTTGCAATTGTTGGAACCAAAATGGTGGACTTAAGCATCAGTGCAAGTGGACAGTTAGCACACAATAGCTTTATGCTGTGCTGCACACATAATGAACGGCCATTTTGGTTCCAAAGTCTGCATCCTAACACGTCGGTTTTGAGTACTTCATTTTATTGTCAAAAGCCAATAAAAGCATTTTCTGTTTGATTATTCGAAGATCTAAGTAGAACAAAGAAAAGAGTTTCACTGGGATATCAAATGTTTCCATGTTAAAAACAGTGTACCCAGTTAAGAAATACACACCCAAATAGCACCAGCGTCAGGTTAGAATTCACACACGGGACGACAGGCTTAATTGGCTGCCGAGTTCGGAGTATAAATGTTTAGCAGTTGCAAATGATTTTATTCGCTTGGTGAGAGTGAATTTCATAAAAACTACAGACAACTGGTTGATATATTGCCCATAACAAACTGTGTGTGTGTTAGTCTAACCACAGTCAGCATCAATATTGATGAAGCTAGGACAGCTGTTCCTGGGATTGAAATGCCCTCGCACAATGAAGTCTTAATACGTAGGGTGTTTAATTTGTACTGACATGGCAAGCCCCACTGGCAATGACAAACGGAGGCATTAACTTCCAATTGAGTCATTCCATGGGGTTGGGGCTCAATTTCTGACGGTATCAATTGTTACGGGGGCTCTGTGACAATCTAAGAAGAACAGTTATTTCCCTGCATGTGGATTCCAAATTGGCATTGTTATACATCTTGCAAGGCTGAATACAGAGGTGTGTGTTACTACATGTACTCTACAGGTCACAACAGGTGGTAAAAGTTACTCATGTAACAAGGACACCGTCACAAATCGTGCCCCAACCTCATGGAATCACCCGTCTACGTAGTTTTGAGCACCAGGTTCACAATCGGGAAATAAGTTCCACGGATTAGCCGGAGTAGCCTCAGACAATTATTTTCATGGATCAGTGGTTCCCTCTGTACTGATATGCTGAATTGGCTGTTGATAACCAGTTAACTGGTGATGCTACCATGCCCCAGTGCCAGCTTCTAAATGGTCATCTAGCCAATCCCAACCAGCCATCATTCAGCCAACGTTGATCGAACTATAGTTAACTACGGTTGTCACTCACATTTGTCCTATGTGGGGAAGAAAATTGCCTAGCGGATTTTTGTGCTTAGCAAAACTGAGCCAGCAACCGGCTCAATTTAATACTTTGTATGGCTATATGGTTGGTAACCTCTTTTCCCTAAGCGACAGTTTCCCGTGCTGAGCAGCTCTGTGAAATTGGACTCCGAGTCAGCCGCGCTCATCTCTGGAGGTTAAGCAGCCGAGACAGCTCCACCACCGAGTTACGCAGCACGTCGCGTTCCCGGTCCACCGTCAACAGTTCCTCCTGGAGGTGCTCCAGGGTGGCCAGCAGGGAGGACCGCTCGATCTCCAGGACGTCCAGGGCCGCCTTCATCTGGAGCACCTGGCCCACCAGGCGGGCATTCTCGTCTTCCAACTGGGCCGGGGAGGCCGTGGGGGTCTTGTCCTCCTGGGGGACAGGGACGGAGGGGGCTTGGGGTACCTCGCTGGTACCTATACACACACAGAATGAACAGACTCACTCTCAGGGTTTGATTTTGCACCTTTCGCAGGGGCCTTACTGCCAGTATATTGAGAACTAAGGTCAGCTAAATCAGTCCTGTCATTCCAGTAAGAATTTGGGTCTGATGAATATGTATTTTCCCCTTTCAACATTCACACATAGGTGTAGTTTAAAAAAAAAAAAAAAAGAAAATACTAGCTCTCTCCGACTACCATGGCACTACAGTTCTGGCCACTGTTGAACGTAATTGCTTTCACGGAAAGGGTTGTAAAACCAAAAGATCTGAAGCGAGAAAACTGGTGCTTGTTTTAGCCTCAAGAGCTGTTTTCTATCTGAAACCAGGAATCTTGCTTTGTAGAAGGTCACATTATGTTGTTAACCCCTTTGCGCCGGTAATTCCTTTGACCGTGACTGCTGGGCTATGGTATGCCATGAATGGAGGGCTTTGTCCATCAGCAGGCCCCACTGAACCAGCAGCTGCATGGTGAATAGACTGTATGTGTGGTATGCACGAATCCTCACACAAAGCCGCGGCTCTTGCCGCCTCCCGGAGCGAAGGGGTAAAAGAATTTAGGAGAAAGGAGCCAACATTTAATAATTATGACAAATTCTAGTTGTGTGATAAGCCACTATTCTTTCTTCATGTGTTGTAATTGCGCAGGCAATGTGACGATAACATGATTGGTATGGGTCCAGTTAGAAACAAGAATAGCTACCTTCTATGCGGAAGATACCGTCTCCTGTGCGGCGAACATGGAGACCAGAAAGTCCTAGACACATAGGCTGAGGGCCGGGATGGGAAGGATAGATGGGCGGAGTATCATCCTACAAACAAAAAAGGGGGGGATGGAATAATCAATGGCTGTGAGTTTACAAACTAGTCCCGGAGCCCGAATGAGCCAGTTCGGTATTTCAGATAAAGTAAAGCCATTTGAGAACAGATCCCATGAGTGTGAGCGTGCTCAGCGCATGAGAGTCAGCATGCTGCCACGCTGATCAGGCGGGCCTCGGGCGGGCCTTGCAGGGGGGCCTCGCAGGCGGGCATGCTGCTGTTCCTGAATGACTTCCAACACGCTTCATTTTGGGCAGGTGTTGTTAGAAAATTAAGCTGGCTGATTTGAAGCTGTTGCTGCGGCGATGCGGCGCACAAGTGTTAAACGAATCTTACACCAAGGCAAGCGGTTACATCCTGTCCAATGTATGCACGTTTTACGTTCAAGAATATTAGTGACATGCAAGTGTGTATGTATATTCCTTGGATCGATCTTCATCGTCAAATGGAATCATGTCTGTACAACAGTTCTGTTAGTTGCAAACAATAAAAAAATGGGGAATGGACAGCACTTGTCTTTTAGCATTTCATCCATAAGTAGTTTAAATTGGAAAATCTCTCCTCAGTAACTTCAGCCTGGTCCTGAAACATCCTCTAGGGATCATCTTGACTAGGAGGTTACAGGGAGGGTCGGCGTCTAATTCTTAGTCAGTATGTAGTTGTAATAATTTTGTTTGAAGGTCTTGTGCGTCTCAGAATCAATAACATATGTTGGGGCCGATCATTCCATAATTTGAGGGTCCTTGGAAACGTTATGTTTCATCTACAATTCCATTCGTAGACTGTGCAGAAATTGTTGATGATTGGCTAACGCTGCGATTGAATACTTTTTGTGTCTAGTCGCAAGTCCTGTTGCGAGTCCAGTCATAAGTGACTTTGTGAATGACAAAGGAATGCTTTTGTCACGGCCCACTTGGATGGCTTAGGACTCGACTTGCAACCTGACTTGTGTGGGATGTTCAGGCAGGTGAAAGCCTCGAATCGTACCATGAGCTCAATCACGGAGTTGGAGACCCGGATAGACATGGGCATGGCGTCGCTGATGATCTCGTCTGTCATGAAGCTGCCAAGGTGAGTCATGGTGGACATGCGGAAGGTCGTCGCCAGACCACAAACCTGTCAAAACGAAATCCATTAGAGTGGAGCAAAGCCTGGTAATTTGGAATAGCCCATACCAGTTGAAGAAACATGCCTGGAACACGGATTTCAGAAATGACCATAATAGACTTTTATCATCATGCTGCCATGTTTGTCTTGTTCCCTGTAGACCCATCGGCAAAAGTTATGTCAGTTCACATACCGATAAAAGGGAACAGACTATTTGGACTATTTTTCCTTCCAGCTTCAGTTTGGTTATTGGTTTAAATGGTAGAAAAGCAAGATGGCTGCCCCATGATGGAGATCTATTGTCTAAGTTTCATGGCACTCCTGATGACACAACAAAAAATGCAAACTACTTTTTAAGAGTTCCGTGTTACTGCCGTTTCTGGATTGTCACTCATAGTACCTCGAGTTGTAGAAAGCCTCTCTCTCCACCCCCTGGGGAGAGAACTTCTGCCTTGGGTCCACTCTGGAACCTCAACAGCGCTACTGGCATCTTGACTGGTAAGTCAGGATCCTCCTCCAGTTTACTCTTTTTGCTGCGCTCGCCTGACGAGAGAAAAAAAAATAATAGGGAAAGTGCAATACTAACAAGCAGCGTTGGAGAATGGACCGAATCCCACAAAACGAGTCTGAAGTAGATTTCGTTGACATTTTAATTTATTTTCTAAAATACATCTTAAGTACAAAGTGAATTCCTCACTTTGAAGAACTGCTCCATTTGGCATTACCTACAGAACAAGGCATTGTCCGATAAAGAAATCGAACAATTCTTGTCAATTTTCAGATCTGTCCTTCATCCTCATAAAAGTAGTTTTGGTATCTTGTGACTCATTTTTCGCGGCTTGTCAAGTACATGTGCATTTGTTACAAGCCCACAAGTAGAAATCCCGTACAACACAATGTTCCCTGGAATTCATATCCACTTGAATGACCACAATTAATAACGTACATTGTACATGTATTTTTTTTTGGGGGGGGAGCAGGGGAGGGCTGGGTAGACCAGGCAAGACGTGGGACGGAGGGGTACCCCCCTTACCTGTCCAATCCCTATACACACTCTTGACTATTGTTACCTGACACACCCCCCCCCTAGAAGTCTGCAAAGAATTCCTGAGATTCCGATCAAACAATGACCAACACAAAGGCGGGGGGGGTTCTCTCCGTCCCATATCTTGCTCCAAATGGGGCTGGGGGCTTTTGTAACCGTGGGAAGTTTAATGCTGAACACAGGAATACTTCAAACACCTTCAAATACATGTACGTGGTTGGTTTGATAGTTTAGGCAGGGGCTACTTGACAGCAGCCGAGGGTTCCGAAGACAGCCTTCCAGTTGTACAAAGGTTTCGATTGTAGCAGGCTTAATACTATCAATGCATGTGCGTGTAAAACTCTGCCAGACACAACAAGTTAAACGCTCAATCACACTACTAAATGAATGACAGTTAGCATTAGTACGATAATTCGCATTACTTTTCACAAACATATCAATTCAACATTGCAATATATAAACTGCGCAAACGTTGCATGATGACAAGTGAACCGCTTTCAAAATACAGGCTCCCATCTTTTAAGCTTTGACGATCCTCAATTTGGGCATTACGATTAAAAAAAGGAGAGACAGGGGGATAACAGCTTTGTACATGTACGTACACGTTAGCCACCATGAACACGACATGCAACTCGATACTGCACAAAGACGTGACAATGACCCAGCAGGTGAAACTAAGCAGTAACTGATTGGGGGAGCTTAGCACAAAAGACTTCACGCATGCATGGTAAGCAGAATAAGATGTATGGACAACAATTTTGACTATTACACCCAATGATCTCTTAAGACTACGCCTATTGCACCACTTACTGCATACATGTATGCACACCGCATTAGTGCCTGACCACACCTTGACTAGTACCGGTATGTGAAATGCTACTGATAGGCCGTGTCTGAATTATGGCTACGGCTGAAAATTAACATGGTATCTATGGGAGCCGTTAGCTTGTGGCTGAAGCAATTCCTATAGGCGTGCATGTTATTGATAGCCATAGCCATGAAATTAAGACAGCCTTTCTACAGTGTTATTGCCACCTTGCACCCAGCTTCAGGTACACGTACACATATATTCCTAATGGGAATTCCGAAACTTTCGTGCACATTCAACTGAAAGCCAATGCTGTGCCATGTGAATTAATGCACGCTTGCATATGTACGCAACTTCGAGCTACAACTGATTTTTTTTAACCATGGGGCAACTTAGCCGGGCACTCACGATACATTACAGGTTACCAGGGAAAATTGACCGGTGGCAGAGAAACGGTTGCTGCTTGAACCTGTGCAACTCTTTCCCACTGGAGTCTGACACGAACGAGGTGGCACAGTTACGCGCGATCTATGATACAACATGTTTGTATCAGCATGTTTCAAGCAAATTCCACCAGCCAGTAACGTAAAGTAATGCCAATGAGGCCCAACTGCCATTACAAGACGATTCAAATTTTCCCAACCTCCAGGTACGTGAATAACTTCACAGTCCTATAGCTACTAGTGCATGACATACATTACACTACGAGTGCAGTGTGCTAATCTAACATCTTCAACTCCTCAAACCGTCCAGTCACGTTGTTCGTCAATTTATTACAGGTGTATGGAGTCACAGGCTGAACGATCGCATCCCACAAATCCCTTGCCTCAACTATCTCTTCCTCCTTATCCCTACAACCTTCCTCTCTGCATTCAAGTGGCCCTGATACCCTAGAAACACACAACCTCTTCCCCAAATGACTTAATGACAAAAAAAAAAGACCCTGCAGACAAGTGAACAAATACACAAACAAATAAAACAACACTAATCTTAGAAATGAAGGAATAAAACAAGAAATGAACAACGAACGGAATGGAAGGGCCGACAAACAGATGCCGGCTCGGCAAACGGAGCATGTGTACTCTTCCAGCAACCAGGATACGCACAATCATTGACCTATCTGTCGATTGTTCACCATTTATGCCATCCAAGGGTTATCACTCTGCTCTCATGAAGTCAAATGCAGCTCTCAACAGGGTGCAACCCCTCCCCCCAAAAAATCTGAATACAATCCAGATGTAGTGGACTGGTACTCAAACAGTTCTGAATCCTTCATTTATGATATGATTTTGCACACACCCTAGGGACTTGGGGTTAAAGATATGAAGCTACATACCCCAAGTATGGTTGCATCAGTAAGGACAGTTTATACATGTAAGTATGGTTGCATCAATAAGGACAGTTTATAAGTATGGTTGCATCAGTAGGGACAGTTTATAAGTATGGTTGCATCAATAAGGACAGTTTATAAGTATGGTTGCATCAGTAGGGACAGTTTATAAGTATGGTGGCATCAGTAAGGACAGTTTATAAGTATGGTTGCATCAGTAAAGACAGTTTATAAGTATGGTTGCATCAGTAAAGACAGTTTATAAGTATGGTTGCATCAGTAAAGACAGTTTATAAGTATGGTTGCATCAGTACAGACAGTTTATATGTATGGCTGCATCAGTAAGGACAGTTTATAAGTATGGTTGCATCAGTAAAGACAGTTTATAAGTATGGTTGCATCAGTAAAGACAGTTTATAAGTATGGTTGCATCAGTAAAGACAGTTTATAAGTATGGTGGCATCAATAAGGACAGTTTATAAGTATGGTTGCATCAGTAAAGACAGTTTATAAGTATGGTTGCATCAGTAGGGACAGTTTATAAGTATGGTTGCATCAGTAAGGACAGTTTATAAGTATGGTTGCATCAGTAAAGACAGTTTATAAGTATGGTTGCATCAATAAGGACAGTTTATAAGTATGGTTGCATCAGTAGGGACAGTTTATAAGTATGGTTGCATCAGTAAGGACAGTTTATAAGTATGGTTGCATCAGTGAGGACAGTTTATAAGTATGGTTGCATCAGTGAGGACAGTTTATAAGTATGGTTGCATCAGTGAGGACAGTTTATAAGTATGGTTGCATCAGTGAGGACAGTTTATAAGTATGGTTGCATCAGTGAGGACAGTTTATAAGTATGGTTGCATCAGTGAGGACAGTTTATAAGTATGGTTGCATCAGTAAGGACAGTTTATAAGTATGGTTGCATCAGTAAAGACAGTTTATAAGTATGGTTGCATCAGTAAGGACAGTTTATAAGTATGGTTGCATCAGTAAGGACAGTTTATAAGTATGGTTGCATCAGTGAGGACAGTTTATAAGTATGGTTGCATCAGTAAGGACAGTTTATAACCTTTCCATTGACCCCTTCATACAGCTCTGCTATCACAGATGAGTGTGCACCATTGCTTTTCCTAATAGGCTAAAAACCCCTTTTTTTTCCAATTTGGAATCTATGTGTCCAAATCAAGAGCATGTGTGCAAACGTAACCTTGGTTGTTGCTCAGTAATGGAATGGCCGCCTTGGTCAGCTGATCTTACAACTCTGCAATGAGTTCCGTTGAGGACATTTGATGAACACTGGATTTTTGTTCACGTCTTCTGCATGACATTACCGAGTTACGGGCCTGTATGCTTAACGAAGTCATCGTCTTGCACAAGATAGTTTACTTCATGCATGGAACCAGTAGCTAAATTAAATTGTTTCCAGCTCTAATATGGCGCAAAACACACTGTTCATTACAAACACCCAAAATAAGACAACATATTTGTTCCAATAATATACAAGACTGAAAAAAAAAACTTCACAAAACCAGACAACCTGACTTTGTTTGGTGAGGTTCCTAACGAACGAATAATTAACCCCTGACCTTATGATCAATGAATATGTTGAATGGCCACGGTTAAAAGTTCCCAACACATGCATTTGGGACGCCCGGTGTGAATAACTACTGCTCAGCACCACGATGTACCCTGTTTTATTTCGCCTGAATGGCACAAAAGGCTAGGGTCCCGTTACTTACCTGGGAGCCGGGGAAAGCTGAACAGCTTCCCCCGCTCTCTGACCGGCGAGTTTGACATTCCCGGTGAGGTAATTACTACGCAAAAATCGTGCCGGGACAAAACAAAAGAGGAAAGAAAAATCAAAGTGGGCTTTTTTAAAGCAAACTCTACTAGAAGGCGATGTCACGTGTACACGAGACTCAGAACGGCCGTTGGCCTGGCTACGCGGTGATAATGTCGCACATGAAAGCAATCGCGAGGAATCTGCACATGTAAACTACTCCGACAGAATGAGACTTAAGTCCCCCCATAAATATGATTTAACATTTCAACCACCCCATGTAAAATGACTGGTGTGCTATGGGGAAACTAATCTTAAAAGGCTAGGGATAAGTCTCATTTTGCCAGAGCAGGCCATCACGCACTACCACATGAAATTACACACTGTATGTGAACACAAATATGCGGACCACACAATGACCACACAACGGTGAAACGTACGGTCAGTGCTTGACAATGAACTGACGACTTGCATCGCCAATTTAAAAAGCAGTCACACCAATTTGTACACAGACTGTGGGTGTGGATTTTTCAGTGTTGGAGTAATAAATCTCGCCGCTTTCATAAAGACGTGCGCATCATTTCAGCTCAGTTGCAAATCGATGCCTGGACTAGGCCTCACCTGCAATTGTTGAGATTGGACGTGGGTGGTGCTTGGACAAATTTTAATGGGGTGGGGGAGCATAATCGCAGAGAACTTACTGACCAATCACGACAGGGGAAAAACATACTATGCTCTTGGAGTTTGCTGACCATTTGAGATTCGATGGGGGAAGGGGTGAACCTGACACTAGGGGGCGCTATTTCAAGCTTCCAGGACTGGACACCATCCAACACTAAGGGGTGCTGTTCAGAACAGTCTCTATTGCTGACATTTACATCAGGTGGCTGACAAGTCAGCAATATTGCAGACAGAACAGAGAAGCACAAGCCAAGAAATCACCGGTTCCCAGCCCCTCATGCAACGAGTACTTGCTTATGGCTGGTCTCAAGCTATAGGCCACTTCCAAATAACGTTGCCGCAGCTCTAGAGGGCGCATGAGCGTACAGAGAATGGCAACCATTAACACAGGCACATATTTTGGGGCTCGGCTAGGAAATTTGCTGCGTGATTTAATTTTCTGTCGAAACCCCGTCCTACCTGCTGCGACGGTGGACATGAATTCCTTAAAATCTGCGTTTCCCTTCTCTTCCCGTTCCAGCTTATTCACGTGAGCTTTGACGGCCAAGTCTGATCCGTTGATCTCCAGGGCGGCCGTGACCCCGATGAGGTGAAAGCTTACGACAGATACCTGCAGGCAGGTCAGATAGTCACGAGTCTGTGAGCTGTAGAAATCATCTAAAGCTGCTTTCTTCATTCAAAAACAGTGGAAGATGACAAAATGGAAGCTTTGCTAACATTTTCAAAAGTCCACCATTGTCAACCACTAAAATGGCGCAAATTTTGTATTAGCTTTCAAGGGGTATCAGACTCAATGTAAAGTAGCAGTGGCTTGGCTCAACCTGCCTCAATCCTACAAAAACCTTGTTGGTGTTAGGGATGATCTCAACTGACCTTTTTCAGTTTGAATTTGTTATCTCTGAAGTCCTCTGAGGCCTCCTCAAAAATTTCCCCTCCGGCTTTGCTCTGCTCTTGACCTTAACAAAGGGATTTCAAAACATGTCTCTGTTATTCTAAACTACTACACAAAGGAACACAGGGAAGGGGGAACTCCATGCTCTTTACATGAACAGTTGAGGGCGCTATGTACATGTAATATGCCCAGGGTTTCCATGACAATGATGAAATCCCCTTCCTCGGTTGCCAAGTGAAGGTTACTTCATAGACTGGTGACCTGTCCTCATATGCACTGCTTTTAAGTGTTTTTCTCTTGACTATTCTACTTCAAAGTAATCAAGATTAATTAAGGGGAAACGAGACCTTTCTGGGCATTCCAAACACACCAAATTCAAGGACGCTTAAAAATCACTCAGTCCGGGCAGCCACCGGTCATCTCAGCACAGAGAAGGGAGGGAGACGTGAGAGGAGTCTCAAAATGTGTCTACGGCTGTGACTGCGGCCAGTCCCCATACAGTTATGTGTAATTTCAAGCCGCAGCCATGTGATGCGGACACAGCCTTACCTGCATCGCTCTCTGTCTCTGTTCCCTGTCCACTGCTCACTGACTGACCGTCCCCCTTGATGGCCAAGACCAAGCCCTCGCTGGAGTCACTGCTCAATGAGATGATGTCCAGGTCGACCGACTCGTCCAGGGAGGTCTGGGACTCTGCCCGACTGCCGCCCGACTCCACCTGCTGCAAGGAGGAGAAGGAAAACTGGGCGTGGTGGACCCGGGCGAGGTCCGACTGGGAGGAACTCCTCGGGGGCTGGATGGAGTCGGCGTTGCGGAAGATCGGGCTGCCCGAGGCCGAGTGGCTGGTCAGCAGCACCTCCTGGGACCGCCGACGTTGGGACTGGCTGCTGCCTGTGGAGCCGTCCGATGGCTGACGCGAGTGCGACAATGAAGAAGTCCGCGTTGGCGCGCCATCGGAGATGACAATCGCGCCTGGGGGCCCACCGTTCACAGGCCCGGCCGTGTCATGCTGGGAGAGAGCGGCTTTGCCATCTGCGCTGCCGAAGCTCGTGCCCCGGTGCTCCTTCACGGGAGACGAGCCGGATATCTCCACGGTGGGAACATCGCTGTCCGGCGATCCCTTATCAGATTCGGACAGCGCCACAGATTTCCCCTCGCTGTGGAAATCCTGGACGGGGTTCACTTTCTCACTCTGTGGGCTGTCTGAATCCCCCGTCGAGGCCCCAATGCCATTTGCTGTCTCTGCATCAGTATCGAGACTTGCGCCAGTCCTTCCGTTAGGGAGTTCCCCTTCCTCCACTTCTGCCTCCTCCTCGTCCCCAGGGATCGGGGGCATGACAACGGTCGCCTCGATGTCTGGACACTCGAAGGCCACCATCTGACTCAGGGGTGGGGGAACCGGCTTGTCCTTGGCAGCAAACATCTGCTGGTCGGCTTCTAAGGACTGCTGCAGTTTCTGAACTGACTGCTGCAGCCGCAGGAGAAACAGCAGCTGCAAAATAATGTCAAAATGGTTGAATCATTCTTCTTTCTTTACGCTTACCTTCAAATGGAATTTCAAACTCCTGTTTGTGGCCAGCATTATGCCGCAAAAGTGGTTATCTACAGTGCTACAAAAGTGTAGCCGCAAGCGTAATTGACGTGTGCTTGAATGACATAATCCTTAATCTTTAAGTTTCACTTTTCAGTATGACTGCATCGACCAACCAGGCCACTCTTCAGGAATTTGACAATTTAAAACGAAAACAAGAGAGGCTTTTTAATCCTGCATTTAAGTTTCAAATGGAAGCTGGAATCTACCTTCTGCAAACTCTGACTCTGCTCCTGAAGCATTCTTACTTAATATTAAAAAGATCTTCCTCCAGAATTCAAAGATTCAAGATTTCAAAAAAATCCTCCACACTGCATGTGATCAATATTTTATCTGAGTACTTGAAGTTCACAGGGCACCAGGTCCTGTGAAAAATTAATACAGACTGGGCGATACCTTCCATTTTCCTGCAAAATGGGCTACAACCTCCTGTGGACTTTAAAGAACATGGGGCAGTTAGGGTCTTAATAGGATATGCACTTGGGTTGGGAAGCGGGCAAAGCCTATAAAACGGCATGATGGCTTACTCACCTGATAATGGTTGATTACCAGACTGACTTTGGAGGAAGTCTGGGCAATGACATGCACATCCGCCGTGGTTGCTTCAGTGCTGGCCTTGTGGCTGGGGCAAGGTGCCAGACCGACTCCACTTGCTGCTAGAGCGCCCTCGGGGACAGGCTTTGCACTACTGCTGAGAGTTGAATGAGCTGATGTACCACAAACACTTGCATTTGTGGTGGATTTGTCTCCAACATGAGCACCATGGGAGTACAGCTGGGGTGATTGGCTGTCCTTTGCCAGGCTGGCTCTGAGTTGCTCCGTCTCTTTGTCTAGATTGGGATTGGCTGACAAGCGTCCAAGTGCTCGATGTGTGGCCGTTTTTGACAGCGACTGATCAGAACTGATTGTCGAGTCAGTCCCATCACAGGGTGACAAAAATTCGGATGAATGTTTCCTATCTCCTGATTGGCTGGCATGGGTTGGACGTGGATTAGTCCTGTCCCGCGATTGGCTGCCTCTTTTGTTCGGCCAGCACAGCCACAGACTCAGGGGGATTGGGTCGACCAACGGCACGGGCCGGTCAGGGGAGCTCAGGACGCCGTGGAAGTCAGCCCAGACCTGCTCGATCTTGACGTTCCACACATCATCCACAGCGTCTGGCCGGAACACATGGGTCGTGAGCCTGGCAACCCCTGACCTGACCGGCTGGTCGGGCTTCAGCTGATCACCAGGCCGGTTGGGCAGGTCGCCATTGGCAACGGGCAGCTCAGCCTCGCACTCCGGGGGCAAGATGAAGTTGGCCTGGTAGGCGTGATCCCAGAACAGCCGGGGGAGCGTCTTGAAGTCGCCAGCAGCACTCGGGAAGGACTCGCTCCCCACAAACAGCTTCCTGGTATTCAGAGCTTGCAAGACGTGCGAGAGATCGGGTCGAGTGGATCCTGTTCCAACCCGGCAGTTAGTAGCAGTGACCTGCGACATCTGGATATGAAGCTCAGGTGGACGATCTGGTTGATCAAGAACAGGTTCCTCAGCTGGTAAGATCACCTGAGTAAAAAAAAAAATCACACCATGCAAGTACAGAACACTGAAAATACACACTCACTACATGAACCGTAAACTGACTAGGTATACTTGGAATCAGAATGAAGTTCAACAGAAGAACTGACTGCAGTAGGATTCGAACCAGCAACCTCCATAATACTATGCTGTTGCTCTACCAACTGAGCTACACATTTGTCAGATGAGTCTCCCGAGGTTAGAACGTGAAACTCACTCAGGGGCGAGCTTGAGGGTCAACCCTAGGGTACACTACACAACCCTGTTGCACCTTATAAGATCTCGAGGTAAATCTCCAGCAGTTACCTCGTTTCATGTCGTGTCCTTCCCTAACCAACCGGGATGGGTCTCGCTTCTACCAAACTGAGTTGATTGCTTTATAATGCACGGCAGTCTCACCTTTGGCATGAGTGCATCTATTCTTACGTCAGTGTGATCTCTTCCCTCCGACACAACGCCCTGGCCGTATTCATCAACATCAGGCTAGGAAAAGAAAAACAACTGTTGTTACAGAAAACATATGGATTGTTCAAACAATATCTCAATAACAAAAGGATCTGTGAGTAGTGGCTAATGGCTGCTTGTAAATACCCATTCCTGTTACGGTCGGCCATGGAAGATGGCAGGCTGAACAGGTGCATGGAGAACTGTGATCTCAGGGCAAATTAGAACGGTGTTAATTGTTATTTTTGTTTGCCCTGCCCAACGTGTATTATAAAACTCAGTATTTGTTCCGGAAGGCTTTTGAAAAAAAACCACAAGCATACTCGGATGGGACTCGAACCTACGACTTCCTACTTAATACATGTGTACTTCTTCGCAGTGCCCGCTGCTCCTATACATCTGACTCGAAACAGCCAGCCGACAGCGGCAAGCGCGGTGGTCAAGTGGTTGAGACATCTGCTCTAGTAAGCAGGAAGTTATGGGTTTGAGTCCCACCCGAGTACGCTTGTGATTTCTTTCACAAGCCTTCGGGGGCATACACTGACTATACAATGTTAAAATACACGTCCGGCAGGGCAAAAAAAAACTAGCAATTAATCAACATCTACCCGGGGCAAATCCATCCTTGGAAACAGAAGGATGTTGCTAGAGTACTACTAGATTCTTACCAGCGTTTGAAGAATGTTGAAAGAGAACTGGTTGAGCCAGAGGATGGACGTGTAGTCCAGACGAAACTGCACTGGGTTGAGTTGGACGTAGACGACGGGGGAAGGCACTGTGGGGATGAAGAGAAACGTCTTGTGTAGAGTCTATGATTTGAGGGACGATTTTTTTTTTTAATGAGCATGTGAGACTTGGCTTGGTTGGGGGAATGCTCTGGCCACTGGTCTGACGTGGCCAGGTGGATGCTGTGGCCACCTTTCCAATGTGGTCATTTGCCTGCTATGACCGGCTGGAAACTGTGGCCCAGTTTACTGATTATGAACACTCCCTAACTGTGGGTACTTGTCATGTCTGCTGGACTTTACTCTCACCACTTGCAGATCAAAGCCACAGGTTAATGTGGCCACGGGCCTATTGCCGTCTTCCATCCACTGAGGCCACTTGTATTGGTAGAATGGCAGCCACTTGTCTAAAGCAGGACATACTAGTATTGTACCACAGCCACCTGATTGCTGTGGACACTTGACCATTGTGGCCAATTGTCAGAAAGGGACAATGACCTACCAGCCCTCCTGCCTAAATGTTTTACCGGCCACTTGCTGAAAGGGAGCCACTTGGCCACATGCGTTGTGAGACCATCTGCCCACCTTTGCCAATGGACATGTAGTGTGGCCAAAGGCCAACTGTGGCTACCTGCCTGTTGTGGCCACCATGTTGGAAGCCAACTGGGGCCACTGGCCTGCTGCAGCTACGTGAGCCGACTGAGACCACTTATGCATTGGCAGCAATTTACCATTAGACACATCCATTAAACGCAAGTTAACTTTCAAAACTGGGTCTCGTTACTGATGCAGCAAGCGGAAGCGACGATGGAAATTGTCCGAAGTAATTTCTGCAGGTGAGTGTGCTTCAACTTAAGGAAAACAAGTCCCAACGAAAACTTTTGCAGAAAATCACCAGGAGACCTAAAGAGTTGAAAGAGGTGAGTGCTCGTGGAGAACAAGGCAAAGAGTCTATTTAAATCTTAAAAGAGAGTGAAAGCGGAAAAATGAACAGAATGCTTCATGTACATGCAATGTTAAATTCACAAGATCTATGGAATGTTTTATGATGTACTGCAGGTGAGCAAGTCAGATATGTACATGGATGTCCACGTTTGAACACACATGCACCTTGTGAGCTTGATACATGTACATAGTGCAATACTGTACCGTGTCTCACCCAGCGGCTGAGGCTTAGAGTAACACACACGCAAATGGCAAGTGGCTGCAGCCGGTAGCCAGTGATTTCCATAGACACGTGTGTTATTTCAAGCCGCAGCCATAATATTCGGACACAGCCGCAAGAAGAATTTACAGATTGGTCAGTGCATCATTGTCTTCATGACCTCTAACACAGGGTCAAATCAGGTCAGCAGATGCTGCACTCTCTGCATGTGCATTCTTGGTACTGTAGAACTGACCAATCAGAACAAGGAACTTTTATAATGAATAGCAACTGTGAATTTGGATGCCACTTTGACAAAGGGAAAACAAAGGAAGTAATGAGTTTCATGGATCCAAAAATGTGCCTACTTTTTCTTTCCGTTCTTGAGTTAAAACCAAGATTTCTTACTTAAACAAGAGCACTTTGCTCAAAAAAGAAATCTCTAGTCCTTTAGAACGGCAAAAAAAATCTCGAAATAGTCCAAAAACAAACAAAAACAAACCTACAGTATGTTTTCAAACTGAGGAAAAAAAATTCAATTCATCAACCGCTTCAGCGGCTTCTACGATCTGCGGAGCCTTTAAAACATCCATGAAGAAACACAACAAAAAAGATCTCTCTTGTCGTTAAGCACCATTGAAAACGTGAAGAAGCAAATTAACAACCCAAACCACTTTTTAGTCTGTCACATTAGTACAATTTTCCAGAGTGTAATGAAGCAGTATCCACCACCCCGAGTGTGAAATTAAAAGGTTTTGTTACAGCCAAGATTAAGTGAGGTGTTTGGAGGGATATTTACCGATTCTCCCGGGGGTCAAACCTTGCCATCCAAGCGTACAACCCAATCAACAAAAATAAAATTTAAAAAAAAAAATGTGAGAAATGGCAACCAACAGTACCATATCAATCGATATCAATGAATTTGTTAAGACCTTGCGAGTTAGTCTTGTGGGAAGCGCATGGTGGAGTTTAACGGATGAAATCGGAAACAAAGTGCAGAATGTTTGGTTTCCATTCCTCATTCTGAAGCAGTTTTACTTCTACGATTTGTTAGCGGGGAGGCTTTGTTTCATGGAATACCCTCTCTACACGTACATGGACGCCACAAGTCAGACCTTTGGCCAGCCGGTGACCGGTATCTCTAACCCCCCCCCCCGGGTGTTTCTTCTAAGCACCTTCCTGAACCATGGCTGGCCGTCAGTACCAAAACAAAAGATTACTTCACCAAACGTTAACAAAATCTCATGCTGCTATCAAAACACCCAATGACAAGTGCTAGCCCAGCGTCCTGAATGAAAGACAACCCACTGTGAATGTAACGAGGCAGTGATGCGCTCTGAGGCAAAAGCCAAGTGCTCAATACGGGCGATTCACAACACAGCGCCCCAACAAGTGTTTGCCGCAAACAGGCCCCTTTTCAAGTTTACGGTCGCCATGCTGTCACGATTAAACACACTTCACACGTCTTATGGGGATATTTGATTGATTGAGGCATTCCCCGCACCTCACAAAACCTTCATTTTGACTTCTTAACACCCCTTCCAAAAGAGCAATTTTGAATTTTCAACCAAGATAAACGAGCATCCTAAAAAATTCAAGTTTTCCGCACACAGCGCAGTAAAAGCGAATGAAACTTTGTCGAACATTTATCCCATAATGCACTGGGCAAAAGGCCTCTCCATGGCAACCTCCTTGGTGGTGCACTGCATTGTGTATTGCCTGTATTTCACAGTAAATGCTCAACAGCCCTTTCTGTGCTTAGAGTGCTTCCAAGTATTTCCAGACGACTGCTAAGCGGTATCTGCACCGCTAAGTCCAGAAAAAGCAAAATTGACCCCAGAGGCGCAAGTTAACGGTACAATACCTACGTCAGTAATGTGACACTAACAATCTCTAGGCATAAAACACTGCAGCTTACCCCTGCCACAGAAGAGTGGGTTGAATGCAATCAGCATCATTTTCTGCTATGGTAAGCGCAACTTTCGTGCTAACTGTTAATAAGCAGTGCTATGAAATTGAGTCCAGCACATCAACTAAGGGAAAAATTTCTGAAATCTCTGGCCGCCCACATGGATGGTGCTGCAACGTGAGACAGGTTTATTATCCGGGTGAGAATGAACAGACGAGCTGCGGCACTTTGTCAAACTGTCTTTTGTGTCAGTGATAAAAAACTAACCTGGGAAACTGAGTTCGTCGGGAAAGTAGAAAGAGGTATACTCGATGTGCAGGGAAGGCATCTCGCTGGGAAGGAAGAAAGTCTTCTTGTCTGACTGCAGCAGGAAGGTCTTGGACTTTGCATGCTGACCCACGCTCCGCCCCACAGCCACGCTATGGAACCGGAAGTCGCGCACCCGCACCACCATACTGTGCGACATCAGCTTGACCCGTGATGACGACGATGACGATGACCTGGACCGGCCTCCCGTCCCCCCAGGCGGGGGCTGCCCTCCCCTGGCCTGCGGCAGGGGGTTCTTGCTGGTTACCTGGCTCTGCTGCTGGGCTCTGCTGCTGGATGGCGGCTGACCCCTGGTCTCCGGGTGACCTTTAACCTGCTCCTTCCCCTGGCTTTTTACTTTCATGTTGGGTCCAGTCGCTGGACGTGGTGGAGGTGATTTATTGCCTGAAAAGTCAACAGATGATAAATAAATGTAAAAAAACTATACAATTCAAAACACTTGAGGGTAAATGTTTCCCTGTCGCAACCCATGCAGTATTTTCCTTATGACATTTGTACAATTTACAGATTATTCGTAATTGATCTATCTTCGCCCAATCTACAAACTACTCTTTGGCCCTTCACCGGCAGCATTCAACTGTAGTCCGAAAACTACACATTGAATAAGAAACCCTAAAAACAGATTTCCGTGTCATAAACCTCTCAAATCTGGACCACTACAATTCTCTCTAACGACGGTCAATTTTCAAATCTGTGGACGGACTCAACCCCTTGCCTTTTGGCCAAAATAACAAGAAGCATTTCAGCTCTCCACCTAACACCACGCAGCATTCAGCCATTCTACATTTTGTAAGTACCTTTGTTTGAAATCTGACCCCCAACCTTGTGCTGACCCTTGCCCCCTGACTGCTTGGTGATGTAGTCGGCAGCGTACTTGTATTGCTGTTTGAGGTGCGCCAGCAGCGTGTGGATCCACTTGTCCGAGGTGCGCATGGCGTCGTCGTAGAACTCCCAGTGCTCCCTGCTGCTGCCTGCAAATGATCGCAGCATTGGGTTGAAACAGATAATGTCTTTAGGACTCATTCTGTGGGATTGGCTACAAGCGATAAGTCAGGAGGACGGGAATCTGGGATGAAAGATACGGCTCTTTCGTTCTGGGGACTTGGGGAGCTTGGTCTGGAGCGAGACTTACTGGCTGTGTGGAAAGGGTAGTAGTCCAGAGAGAACCCGTGGAGACCGATCTGCATGGCGCCGTTTTCAACACGCCGCTTGAAAGTTTCTGGAAATTATAAGATCAAGTACAAGTCAATGGGTTGGTCCGAATGACAAACTTTTACAGGTAAGTAAAGGTTCATGGCATTTCTGTGGAGTAACAAGCAGATATTTCAGACAAGACACCATTACTTTGAAGGCATCACACTCAGGTGCGCATTCTTAAAACAGTAGAGCGCGAGCATTAGGCAGGTCACAACTCCTGCTTATCCAAGAGGCACTTACATGTAATGCACGTCTACCAGGTGAGTGCGAGCATGGCACCATCGCGGCTACGGCTTCAAATTCTGCCGAATGGTTTAGAACCATTTACGACCAGCAAGATTTTCCGTATTTCAGCAGCAATCGATTGCTGCTGAAATACGGAACAACACCCCACTTCTTAGCCACTAAGTTTGGGACAGTTTTTCCACCGATTATGCAACATTTCCCACAAGTTATTCTAGCAGGAATCACGGGCAGTTAGGATCAAGTCTGGTTAAATGTAACACATTAACAACTGACACATTTCATTGCTATCTACTCTACAAAGTTATTCCAACAAAAAAAACAAAAGTAACTTGTTAGTGGTGCACTATGGCAGACTACTGTATAAAAACTTACACAACCTAAGGGTTGAGGTCTAGTACCTGCACTCTCTACTCACTGTGCTCTAAATACATGTAGGTTAATAGTTATCAGGGAATGTCACGTTCTGTCTAAGACAGAATGGAACTTTTCATACGCAGTTACGGAAACAAATTATAACATACGTGCACAGACTCCATTTTCTTGGCCATAGTCGTTGTAATACCGTTAAAATATTATGGCAACCTTTTCTAAAATGTGGAAATATTGTTTAGTCTTCAGCTTGTGTTTTTTTCAAACATGAGTATCAGGCATCAACCAAAACAGATTACACATGGTACATACACATGTAGTGGAAGTGGCTGATGCTTTTTTCTCGTTTCAAAATATGGTGCCTTGAGGAGACCCGGAAAAATGGGCTGAATAGATCTCCACAAAGATTTCATGAAACTGATATTTGGAAATTGCTCAAAAAGGAGAAATTTTTAATGAGTAAGAATCCGTCGCAAATTGAAGTGTTTCATGTAAGGGACATTCGGTCGCAATTTCAGTCCAGGAGAGTGATTCATGTTAAAATGGGCGCATTTTGAAAACATCGTTTGACACGCGACCGAATTAGTACTGGAGAATAAAGCCATGTCTCCACAAAGGATACAAATTTCGGAATATGTGTTCGCAATCATGTAAATATGCGACTAAAATTATTGATAACGGACACAGGCATCAGATAACAGACGAGGGGCATGCAAACCCCCCCCACATTCCATTCTTTCTGCTCCTCCCCCCAATCAATGCCCACTCTTGTGTTCAGTGCACATCGCCGTGCACGTCTAAGTGCATTCTGAGTCAGTACAACGGTGAAAATGCACACGGGAAAAAAAACTTTAAAAACATGCACATGCGGCAGACACATACGTGTACCTTCACTTTCTGCGTTTGGGGGTCGCCCGTGGGGGTAACAAATTTGATGGGGAAAAAGGTAGAAAAAAAGGTAAAAAAAAAATTGGCTGATGTGGTGACATCCAGCACAGTCATGATGTGATTAATAATATTACAACCAGTATCATGTACTGTGCATGTGTGCACAGCCAAGCAAGGCGTCTATCTGTCTATTGGCTCTGCTCATTAACGCTCGAAGGCTCTATGCAAGTGGACAATTACCAAGTGCATTGTGCACGCACATGTAGACTTATATGTGGATTTTCAATTTGCTCTGTTACATGTATGTCAAACACAGTGAAAGAACAACATGGTTGCACAGTATACGGATGTCGAGAGGTTTATATCCATGCATGCCAAAGTCCAACCTTGAGCATCCTACTGACAAGCACCCACGACTGTGAATGCGTGGGCTCTTTCAAAGAGGATAGTTCCTGTAACTGTTTGATGATTCATGAATGCTTCTCTCTGTCTGAAAAATGGGCACATATTTAGAGCACTGTGGCATGCCTCCTCAGAAGGATTTTGCCAAGGTTTGCATGAAGGCGACTTACATGTTCTTTGTAAATATTCAGAAGTACTATGGAAAACGGTAAAAATGTTTAAAACATTTGGACACATCGAATTTCCACTTCAGCAAAAAGCACAACGGAATGCCCTGTTTTCTACATTGAAAATTGAAGCTAAGTCTTTGAGCTTTATTACAGAATTATCTCAAAGCGAAATATCAGCAAATCGCCTGTACCATAAAATTTTAAACTTCAATTTTACTTTAAACCCCAACCCTGGAAGGCATTTCCCAACATCTAAATTGTAAAGGACTATTGACAATAATGAATAACATGTATTAACCAATAGAGGCATTTCGTTGTAGCCATCTTGCAGGGCACTTCTTTTGTCCCACAGAGAAGCCTCCTTTGTTGCATACCCTGTGGAACAAAAGCACTGACCTGCAAGATGGCAGCCATGCAAACCCTCCATACAGTTATTGACATGTACATGCACTTTCCTTGTAAAACTGGTCCAGCCATTCAAAAATCATGTCAGACAAAAAAAAAAACCCAGATCAGTATAATTTCACCTTTAAAATAATACCACATAAAATGCAAAGATGCCGGTACACAGAAATGTAAACGCACTATAGTGCCTACAAGTCCAGCAAACATGATGATACGCTTGACCACCAAGGTATTAGGAGTAGAAGACGCTCGTTAAGTTTTATTGCTCTTTTACATCAGTCTGTGATCAGAGTAAGCAAGGTCGCTCACTCACTTCAAATATTTGTTTGGAATCGTTTTCTCTCTGCCTTCCCTGTTTTTTTTGGGGGGGGTCACAATGACAGGGTCGGTATTATGCTTCCTGTTTCCCTACCTACCCGGTTTTGTCGGGACGACCCTAAATTTTGGGGGGGGGGAGGATTTGGTGAAAATGTAAAATTGGAAACAAAGAAAGGTAAAAATTGTGTCTAGTTCAGTTTGAACGAGGTGACTCAACGGACTTGCTTGTATTTATGTGTATGACTAGTACCGTTTTAAAGTGTCGTTCATTTCATTTGAAATGGATGCCATCTGACCCCTCTTGATAAGTTGTTATTTTTAACCAAATACCTGACACACTTAGTCAATACTAAAAAATGTCCTTTCTACCTACCCGGTTTTTGGATGCCATGTTACTGGAAATAGAACTTTTGTTAGGCTACAACAAGGCCAAAAAATACTGCTTAGCAGCAAATTTACGTGCTAAGCTAAAGTCAACAGGGAACCAATCACATGTAAACACACTGCATAATTTCTTTGGTAGGTAACCTAATTTTTGCACTGAGCAAGTTTTTGGTGTTCCCAGCTAAATAAAACTGGCCTTCATAGACAATGCAAAAGGGGTCACGCACTACTGCCTTTGACATGAAGTGACCAGCAACATCGCTGACGGCTGTGTAGTCATACGTAACAAACAGAGAAATGCGTCAAGGGTCACGCAGTGGCTGCCAGGCAGCCAAATTTACGACATTCCTTAGCGAAACAGAAAAAAATAAATCAGTTCCACGAGCAGTATTTGTCTTCCAGGACAAACGGTGAGTTGTCGTTTGGAATCCTGCCAAGTCATCAAAGATTGCGCATGCCTGTTTGTTTCCCTTGGTTTGTTTAGTCAGCTATCTAACATGGTTGACTAAGTCGGCTTCTGTTTTTGAAGAAGAAGGTTGGAAGCCTTCTATTCAGTGCAAACGACCATGACAAGATCAAGCCAACAGTTATATGCCCTGACCCATTCCAAATGAGTTTGTCAAATCTGTGTCAACTGTCCAAATTTGTCGCGATCTATAATCATGACACCGGCAAAAACAACGTGGGTACTATTTCCACGGGATGTTTGACACATTGACTTCGGCGCATGAATTCAAGCGTTGCCAAGCGTTGTAAGCATCCTGGGCACACATTTAATAGGTACGTTTAACATGTCTCTTCTCACATGAGCCTTTTACAAATTTATGTCCTCCGCACTGCCAGCAGCGTAATTGTTGTGTTCTTTGGTGATGCCAGTGTATCCATTTTATATTGCAATAACCTTCTGTTTCCTACGTACACTCGTAATCGGCAGTCAACGTGTTTACGTGGAATTTATGAGACAAGACAAAATTGGTTGTTGTAATAAAAACCCAGCCCAGAGAATTCCGAGTATTTTTTACCCAGCGGAGGGTCCGAGCTGGGAGAGCCTCCTCTCAATTTTATATCTACCCAAATCGATTCCAATCATTCGGACGCTGCCTCAGAGTCGTTTTTTGTCCAAATCTTATCTCACCTTGCTCTGGCTGGTTCATCTCATCGCACAGGTGCAGGTCGACGCTCCGGGTGAACAGGTGGTAAGAGGTCTCCTGCACGTCGTACTTTTCAAAGTACTGCAGCATCTGAAGCTCCTTTTGCGTCTTGACGTTGTGGCCGGCTCGGCCGGCTGGGTCCTCATGCACCGGGTGAGCAGGGGTAGCAGTAGGCTGCCAAAATGAACAAATGAAATAATCTGACCCACACTGCCGTTGGTTTATTGATTGCGTATCATCCTAAACCCCTTCGCTCCGGGAGACGGCGATAGCCGCGACTTTGTGTGAGGATTAGTGCATACCAAACATACAGTCTATTCACCATGCAGCTGCTGGTTCAATGGGGCCTGCTGCTAGACAAAGCCCTCCATTCAGGGCATGCCACAGCCCAGCAGTCAAAATAATCCCGCCGTGAAGGGGTTAAAACAGGACAACTCAACACGGTACAAAACCTTCAAACCTAAATCTTTGGATCTGAAATAGGAATCTGGCATTTATTTCCAACACTACAGAATATTTGCTGAGTAAGTGTGGGCCTTACATTGGAGTAGTTCTAAACCCAAAATCTTACACACATCAATATGCTCCCACACACGCACAAATGTGTTCCGTCACGCCTTGCACGTGTAGACGGCAAAGCTCTATCTACGTGCACAATTCCCGTTAAAAAATCTGGTCACCTGGCCTTTGTCAGCCGCCCGCGCCTTGCTAAGGTTGGCCGCCTTCTGGATGACCGGCATCAGGCTACGGATGTGGAGGATGACCGCCTTCATCTGCGAGTCGGTCAGCACCCACAGGATGTCGTCCAGCAGCATCTGCAGCTTGGACGTCACCAGGCTGCAGTCTACCTCCCGCTTCTTGATGGTAACCCGCACCTGGGAACCAGGGAAACCAATCAACAAATGCACTGTTGTATTTCTTGACGGTATCCCACATCCGGGTACCAGGGAACAAGAGGGATCACTGTACCCTGCAATACTTGATGCTGTCTGATACCTCGGAACCAGGGAGACAGATTAATTTACCTTGTGGTTTATAATGGTATCTTATACACGGGTACCGGGCAAAAGAAGGAAAGACTAGGAGCGCCAACCAGGACAAAAGGTATGAGTCGGAATTACCCGGCTGTGGCTTGAAATTTCACACGACTCTATGGGAACTGGTTAAAGCCGCAATCCACGGACTCGTGCATAATTTCAAGCCACAACAAAGAAAATCCGACACGGCCATGCTTTGAAGAATGTGGGCACAAAACTGAACAGCGATGTTTTTTTCATCCTGGGATCCATTCCATGTTGCCGGTAAGTACAGAAGTCTGCAAAACACTGACATTTGCTTTAATAGCAGAAGTGGGTTACCAACCAAAACATCACATGATGTGTGTTTCTAATGACTGGTTCCCAGCTGATTACAAAATTATTTAAATCCATTTAGTCGGTTACAAACAGTATCCAAATCACCGTACCTTTCCCTGATTAGTGATCAACCTAATTGGGGTAGTGGGACGTTCCCTGTCTGTTTCAATCGCATCCAGTGTCAGGCGGACGGTGGACCATTCCACTTCCTTAAAGGTGAGAATCTGCTCTCGGTTGGAGTCCTTGATGCGGGTGTAGCGCAGATCGGCTGACCTCCAGTTTGGGGTGGTGCTTTGAACGATGAGTTGGGCGATCTGAAGCAAAAAAGTTTTTACAAATATAAACAAAAACAAACTATGATCTTGAATGGCGACAGAACAAACTTTTTCGAAACAAACATTTTTCTCAACTTTCATGATGCTACTAAATTGTCCACCAATTGGCTAACCTGGCTACTGTAGAAAATTTCCCATTGTAATTTCCCCTTGCACTAAAAAAAAAAGGCTAAAATTTCAACTCTAAATTTTCAGAACTTAATTTGCAGCTGTAATGGGACAGACCTATATTTTAAAAATTGATACCAAAAAAAGAAGATATTCACAAGCTGAAATTATAAATCACAGAAAAAACTCATAGTTACAATGTACCTTGCAAAATCTAAACTTATGTCAATTGTACTGAGTTAATTGATACTGATCAATTGATCAATACCCATGGAAGCATGTACATGTATGTTGAGATGCGTAACATTCAAGGAAAGGGATGACTGTACCGACCGAAACCTCCCACAATTGCGTCTCCATTTAATCATCTACCAGCCTTAATCTCCTCAAGGGTCTCCACGCAATCGAACCCAATTAATTATGCCTATTCCTAGCCACCTGCCCGGACCTGACTTGTGTTTGCAGTTGTCTATCTTGTTTGTCTATCTTGTTATTCAGGGGGCGCGGTGCAGCACCTACACGTAGGTACACCCTAATTACCTCTCGGCCAGGTCTCCTCGGCGGGCAAGCCCGGTAAAAAAATGAAATCTGACTTGACTAATTGGCTTCCTGGTCTCCATAAGCACATGTATAATGCTACACAGTCTCCCACATGTGTGAGTGCGAACGCATTCAAAAATGTATTTCAAAAAGAGAGGCACTGCCAAGCAAGACTGGGTGTGTCAACCAGGAAGTTCAAATGTGTCATTAAAAATGGACGTGGATTTATACGATTAAAAGCACGTACCACATAACTTGATAAAAAAAACTTACTCATTGTTACGGTAGAAATGAAATAAATAAGAGATCAAGCGGATCGTTTGACTGAGGGACGGACTGATGGATTTAACTGACTCCATTTACGGCTTTCGACAGGTCAAACCTACCTGCAGGTTGATGTGGAACGTGTCCGATTTGAGTGTGCCTGTTATCGAGTTGATGTGTATGTACATGCCATCTACGACCTTCTCAGCAAAGCCGTATCGACTGACGGGTCTGCCCATGGAAAAAGGACACGTTTACTCATGCGTACGGTGGCAGCGTTATCTAACATTCAAAGAAAATGCCAGACATTGGGCCACGGACAATGTGCTCTAAGGCGTTTTCGTGGTGAAACGTTAACATGCTTCACAGTGACCAAAACGTTACAACGAAAATGTTACAACATGTATGTTATACTACTGTTTGTAAAAACATTTTCAGCGATAAGCAGATGGCTTGCTTTTAGGAAAGGAAAAGTTGGTGGCACATGATCAAATTGTGTGACTTTTGTTAACCTTTTAGCACATGCTCTATAGAATCTGATTGATTGTGATAACGATGTTATTGGTCACTTGAAGCAGCCCCCTGTTAATGATGGCAAGCATTGAGATTACTACTGCATGGCACCACTGTTCCTTGACAAAGTGCAGCGCAGTGCTTCCTGCCATCAATGGGGGCCATCGGAAATGTCCAGCGAAATGTTGCTGGATTCGTCGACGGGGTGCAAACGTCAACACTTTCTGCCACTCACACTTGCGACTGCTTCGTTGTGTCTTCCAGCGGGACGGCGGTCTCGCGTAGTGTCCGACACGTCGCCATCTCCAATTCTACCTGATCCAGATACTGCAGAACACAAGAACGGAACAGGTTAAACACTGCTCGCCTCAAGTTGAGCACGACTTGAATGGCTTTGAACTGAGAGGATGTTGGACTACTGGGGAAGGCGTGGCAGACCTAAAAAGGAAGGGGGGACACCGCCGAATGGGACGAACACGGTACTCACGATGCAAATTGGGTGTGTCTTCAACTTGGTCCATGGAATCTGAAATAGAACACAGGAGACATTAACATATTTCAAACCAAAAAAAACAGATGATGCATGTACAGTACACTGAGGTTAAAGGTTAACCTGGCAGCAGGATATTCTCTTCCTGCGGCATTTGTTTTCATTTCACAAAAGGTGAAAAACTCTTCCGTCAGTGGGCAAAGTGCTCCACGCCTTTTTTTACACTTGCACACACAAGTGGGAAAAGATTTCCACACCTTTTTCACAAAAAGTGTGCCAAAATTTTATAGCGGGGATTGGGAAACATCCCACCTTGTGACATGCGATACGTGAATGTGAACTCTTTTCACCAAATTTCCCTTTCACAGTGTTAACGTTCAATGCAAGTGTGCTGTAGGTATTGACCGTTGCCTCTTAGGAAGGTGGTAATTAATAAAATACACTGTCATAGAAGTTTTCTCTCTCGGCCGTGTCTTACATGATGTACAACTGTAGTTTTGAGGATAGGCAACATGTGCGCGCAATCTTGTTCCACTGCTGTTGGGACCACACACTTGTACAGCAGTTACCGTGGGGACCCCCCAAAAATGGGAAGACATACTGAAGTCCAACAATTTGGTCTTAAAATTGCCCAGCATAAAATAAGTCTCATCAGCAATGCGCAAGCGTCAGTTCTGAATGAAGAAATGTGCCCGAGAAATTTGGTGTGTATAGAACTTTACATGCACATTGGGGAGTCAGGTTGGTGAAGTGGCTCTTTTCCCGACTTCCGCCTCTGCAACCCGGGTGCAAATCCCACCTAGGTCAGCAGGCGGATTGGGTTTTCAGTCCCTGTCTAATTCCGTGGGTTTACCCTGGCACGTCACCTAATTTATCGTAGTGCTAAATGACACCACACATTGTGGTTGAATTACATTTAATGTGTTTACACAGAAACCAGACAAAAATTATACAAGTACCTGGCACCGAAAACAGTAAATAAATGTACATGTAACAACGTGATCCAACATCCTTTGCAGATCAATGCATGGGCCACATATCATGCTTATTAAGTTTACTGGTCATATTGCGATCACAGGCCAACAAAATCAATGAAGGCAGCTGCTTATGACAAGGTTATGTCTGATCCACTGTAGATTGCAAAAACACAGGTGTTCTATCCCAAGGTACACTGTATGACAACATGATCATGTACATCTCTGCAGTAAATGTATGTATGTACATGTATACATGGGTATCTACATGTACATTTGTACAAGCAGAGGTGCATGCTTGTTGTACATGTAGGTTATTGGGTGCTTGTACTTGGTGCCTTGTGGGGTACCGGAACAATGGAAGGTACCCCACAAGGCCAGTTTTGATACTTGTGGGGTACTAAAGTGGTACCCCACAAAAATTTCACGAAATAGATATTTCAAATTTACTCAAAAAGGAGGAATTTTCGAGTGCCATTCATCTGTCACAAATTGAAGTGTTTTATATAAGGGACATATGGTCGAAATTTCAACCCAGGAAACTGAATTTGGTTGAAATGGCAGTGAGTTGACATTTTTTCCGTGTTGTGTGGGACTTTTGTACACGAGAACAAAGGAAATACCCCACAAGTATACATGTACATATGTAAGGGGCCACGACCATACATGTACGCGTGTTGAAACATGTACATGTACACTGTGCGTAGACATTATGGTGACCAACAACGTGACAGGGACAAGTTTTTGTCCCCGCGACGTGGTTCTGATATAATGAGCGAAGTTGCTCCCTTAATCAATGCAGGGAAAATCTACTCACACCTGCCTGTCCATGTACATGGGTTATGTTTACATTTGGTAAGCTGCAGTATCCGTGTACACCGGTACATGTACATGAAATGATTAACACATGGCCGAGATACATGTATGCCACATGTAGTTTGTACCTAATTGTGTGCTGTTGGTGTTGTTCACATGTACCGGTACATACATGTGCATCTATCACGTCTAATGTACATGTATACTCACTGAGCGGAGCCGGTATACATGTAGAGTACCAATGTGTGACGTCACTGTGAACCAGAAAGTGTGCTGCAAATGAATGGAGTACGTACGCGCGTTGGTTCACGCGCTGGTTCTCGCTCTAATGGCTTTTGCGCACACACTCGTGCACGTGACGTAGTCACTTTGGTACTCTGCCTTGTACACACGTACACGTACCATACCATGCACAGCATCAATCTTATTGATTTATTGACACCCTGCTAATTGAAGGCACAATTTATGAGCAAAGCACAGACTGCACCGTTTACAGCAAACAGGTGAATCTTACCGCATATGCATCAACTCGTTTGACCTGACAGGACGGGGGGGAGGATAGCTTGCACCAGGGGCAGGGTGCCATTTCTGGTGACCTCCCCCTCCATTTACACATTCTGTCCCCTCCCTCACTCCATTGAAACGGTCAAATTTCAAGACTTGGCACCTGATGAGTGCAATGGGTACTACCAGGAATCACAAGTTGGGTTTTTGTCGTTCAGCAAGTCCATGTAACTTTCCCTTGGCGCGGTGTTATTTTCAGGGTGGACAGACTGTGTGAATGCACACCATGTTGTGTTCAGCCTGATAAATGCTCAGCCCACGCAACCAACGTATGACCAGGATCCATGCTGGAAAGGATGCCCTCTCTTGGTGGAATTGTACCAATTGACACGCTGGGATTTTCAACTCAAAATTTCAAGTTTCAGTGCGCACTTTTGAAGGTGGGAACAAGCATATTTGAATTTTTCGTCATTTATTTGGGCCAAAGCAAGATAAAAATTATGTAATACGCAGGATTGTATCAAGAACCGAAAGAAAAATCGGGGATTGATCATGGTCCAACAAGGCATAGTCTCCCCAACCAGCCTGTCTCTTCATTGATATGATACATGTATATAGTGGTGTGTAGAGTTTAGACAATAGATTTTCGACTAAAACAGCCATTTTTACCAGACGGATTTCCCAACGTTTGTGTCTACTGGTATGTCCATGCTCGAGGGTACCAGCCAGATGCCACAAAAACATTTACATGTCAGTCTTGTAGTCAAGACCACTTAAGACCTTCACAAGACCACACAAGACTAGCGCAAGGTCAACACAAGACCCCTTGTCTGAGTTCAAGCCACAAGCTATTCAAATGAACTTCAACAAAAGCATTCCTTTGTCATTGTTCACCCTGTTACTTGTGTCTGGTCTTGTGTCTGGTCTCGACTATAACACTGTTACATGTACATGTGTACATGTACATGCAGGTACTGTATAAAGCACCTCACCCACAAACTGTTTCTTGATTGGCTGAGATATAGTCATATGGCATTCGTTACTATTCCCATCTTGCATTTAAACAGCCAAAAGAGCTTTACCCATACGATAGTAACCAACGAACAATACGCATCACCATCAGTATCGAGTACAAATGCGTACGGGTGAGCAAATTCTACGTACTTCTAGGTGCTAGGGTTAGAGAGCTAGCTGGGTTCAAATAGTCCACAAATAGATACTTTGGAAAACTGCTAGTGACTTTTCAACACATTGTAGATAAAGATTACATTTGAATTGTATTCAGAGCAAATTATTCAGCTGTTCAGTTACGACAGAAATCAAGCGGAATCTGTGAGGAGGGTGTCATAAAACAAAGACGGACTGCTCTATCAAGTGCATTGGCCCTCGGGTACAAAAATAGAATGCTCCATGGATCCGGGAGGCGAGTTTTACAGCATCATTCCAAGCAGTCACTACATCTAACACTTGCACCGGTACCTTGACGGAGACTTTGTTGCACACAGCTCTGTTGAGCACCAGCCAAGATGGGAACTCGAGGACCTCCATCAGGGCATCCTCATCCAGCTCCAGGTCCGTCAGGTTCCCTTCTCCCTTTAGCGTGCTCAGCCGGATCCTGTCCTGGGACAGGTCCTTGGCAAATCTGGGAGATCGGAGGATAGGAAGAAATCACCCGAACTTATTATTCAAGAACGTGCACAAATGTACAGCTACGTACCCTAGACACATGTGCGCCACAGAGTATGCACAATTATAGTTGTTGGTTGCTAATTAACCCTAACCCTCCTCAATCCTTCACCTGTTGGAGGACTGAGGAGTGTTAGGGTTAATGGTAGATCTGCTCGCAAACTGGTGTGCCTCCCTATCCAGGATTACCTCTGCAGCCTCGGGAAGTCTTGTTTTTTTTACACAATCGAAACGTCGAAAAAACACGGGGGAGATGCTGCTAGAAAATGTGAAATTGTGACAAATGTTGGCAGTGGAAGTCAGTGTCTTGACAGGACCTTGCTGCCTCGGGTCCCGCAATTATTTTTTTTTAATGTAAAAATGCCAGGTTAGCACAATTTTTAAATGAACTCTGTCAGGTGGTGCATTAGGTCATGACGTTAGAAGGAATAGACATTTTCTGCATAACTAAGCCGACTATATTTTCACTGCTAAACTGATAGGTCACTGCAGGGAAACATGAGAGGCGCCTATATTATACTAATAAGGAATGATTTGAAGGGGTGTGTGGAAATTACTGGTCCGGAGGTGTAGATCAGTCTGACTCCCTCCCGAAACACCAATCAGTATCATTCTACCAATCAAGGTAACTATCACCATTGACTTTTACTGAGTATTTAAAAAGATTTTTATACAGGTGGTCCTGAGTGATAGGCTGCTAGCTAGGGCCTACACCCTCTAACATGTCTAAGGAATTGTACAAGAGGAAAACATGAAAAGGAAACAGTTCTATATCTGGGTATCACTTGACGCCCTGCGCACAAACATGACAAATGGAATGAGACTGGCCTGAAAACTTCTAAGTAGGCCTTGGCCTATTTTCTAAGTAAATATTTCAAAATTTTCACTGCTATGTTGACTGTTTAGGACATGCTATGATCTTCTGATGGATGACAAACCACTGCAAGGGAAAATAAGCGATGACATGTCCATACCTCCGTACAGCCTATCCATGCAGTGGTGCTGGTAGACTAGGCCTACATCATACCATTGTACGTATAGAACTCTTCTTACTGTGGGGTTCATTACCTTTAGCACCCTGTTCCTATTATAAGGGAACATATTCTACTGTTGGTGATGTCCTCTTACATATCATAAAGAAAAGAGAACAGGGCTTTTGGTTTTTGAGAAAAATGTTTGGGTAAAACGGCAGCGTACATGACTGCCCCAAAGGTAGCTGTGAATGACAAATAAGCGGATGTAGTCTGGTGCCTTGACCTGGATGGAGATTTGTTTTGATGAATCAAAAAAGCCTAAGTCGGGTAACCGGACGAAAAACAAAATGGCGTGATTCGACTGAGTGGTTGTCTTTTGCCAAATCGGGTTAGAAATTTAAAGTTTTCTTGCTTAAATATTGTCAAAATTACCTTAACTGGGCCTATCAGGATTGGGTAATGGTTCCTTAAAAAAGGTCAAAATGTTAGTTTGTGAAAGTGGACTCAGTTTCCTTATTGTAGAAACAGGGTGATAATGGTAATGAACCCCTTACTGTGACTGTGTATTGCCCTGTTCCATAATCAAATTAATAATAATTAGTACTGCAGATATTCATCAACACCGTCATGGCGGTGTCATCGTCAGCTGATCGTCATCTACTTAAGCGACTCGAAAAGTTTGGAAGTAATTTTCTGTTCTATTATTACAGAAACCGGGTCCGCAACTACACAACCCCAGTCTTGTCTACTTCACGCACTTTGCAATTTTGACTGGTAATGTCTAGCGCCTGCATACGCGTTGACGTGGTTGACTCATCATGACCAAACAATCGTCAACGCCTACTTACTTTGAGAGGTGCTTAATTATTTGTCCTTTGATTATGGATGCCATCTCTGCTCCTTTCCTTCTCTTCCAGGTGATCACAACTTTTGTCGGCCCACGCCGACTCTTGATCGACTCTGTCTACTCTTAATTTGACAGCTTTGTATCCACCGATGTCCACGCGAAAGTCTCACACAGAGCGGCTGCCATATTTATTTCTGTCGAAGAAATGGTAGAGGGCGCTATGCAATTGAAGCGGCACTTGCTTGATTATGATACGTGGTGCGGCGTAAAAAATAATTCTTCGCTACGCGAAGGCGCTTAAAAATCACCCCTACAGATTCTTTCGAAAAAAGGGTTCTGTGTGGGCCAAAAATTGTAAATTGTGTAAGTATGGCCCAGGACCATCTCAGGGGCCATTTGGGTGAACCAATCCGGGCCAAAGCAGACAAAAATGTGACTGAAAATTTGAAAGAAGAGCCCGAGAAAGGTGAGGGATGTTATTTGAAAAATGGCACTCCTGAGAAGACTTGGGAACGTTCACTTTTTGGGGGTTGAGTTTTAAATTCATTGGCTGACCTACGGAAAATTGAAAATCAAAGGAAACCCAAAGGACCAAACAACACATTGCTTTTTGTTTGAGAGGCCTAAAGGACTTCAGTTGCCTGCCATGTGCGCTCCAAACTTTGTTGAGTTTACACTGTTTTCAATGAAGCTTGAATAGGTTCAGTGCACCCTGATGCACATATACACCCACGTATAGGCTAATGCACAACTCGAGAGCGGACGGCCGAGCTCACTGATAGAAGTTCTACACTCAAAATATTTCACATTACTAAGTTGTAAGAGCCATGAAATTCGGAAATTGAACTACAGAAATGGTGCACTGAACGTCTGGCCTCGACTTTGGGCTTCCAATTCTGAACGATGTGGATGCAATCGGGTTCGAAAGTGGAGGGACGAGTTTTCAAAATGTACTTTTCTGGGCAGGGACATTTCATTCATTTTAGGGGTGGTCTGCTTTGGGTGAGAATTGCTCAAAAATTCATTGGTCAACCCACTAGAAATTGAAAGGAAAATGAAAAGGGGCATATTGAACATCTTTTTTATGCAGCCTGAACACCTGTGAGAGTTGTAATTTTAAATCAGCGAAGTATGGGTATTTGAGGTTATTTGTTGTGGTGCACTCATTTGCGGTCATTCTGACACAGATTTTGGGAAAATCGAACATACCGTTCTTGCGCAGTACGCATTTTCCCCCACGACATGTCAACAATGTATACTTTTTTCACTGCGGCGCTCAATATGCAGCCGGCCGACACACATGTATAGCCTTGAACTTCAAATGACCGTAACAGCAAATCCATTATGATTGATTGAGGTTAAACTTCACATTTGTAATGATGAAAAAGAATGTATGAACATGCATGCTCAGTGTAAAAAAATATCAAGCATGGTACAGTCAAATCCGGTACCCCCTTTCTGGCTGTGAGATGAGCAAAAAATAACCCGACTCTTTTTTGGGGTGATCCCTTTTGCAACAGTGTGCAGGCTAAAATAGCGGTTATAAAAATATGCCCCCATCAATAAAGGTTGCGAATATTAAACAAGCGTTCAGATTAGGTCGAGAATTATTCCTGATTTGAGAAAGCAGGAGAAGCCAGTTACAATTTGAAAGCAAAAAACTAACGAAACTAGAAACAAATGAATTCATATTCGTAATAGAATTCTCTTGGATGTTGGTTCTTTATCAAGTTGTGCGAGTGGTCGCCTTTGGCACGCACGACGGTGGTTTGAAGGAATTAAGGAATAAAATATGATTGCTGTATATCTAACATTTTGAATCACTCAAATTTTGACACTTTCCAAATCCAAAATTACAAGCGTAATGATTCATGGTTGTCCGTAAATTATCAAAGTGTTGGTTCTAGTATTTTTTATCACCGTGCCGGCACTAAGCTTTGCCTATCAGCTTTTAGTTTCTGGGAAAAAGAACTACCAACAGAATAATTCCATGAAAAAAACGCTGCCTTTGGATTCTTTTAACACTTGAGTTGAGATGAGGAGGTATACGACACGTCTGTGAACGTTAATAAATTTATGCAAATCCATAAACTATGGATAGAGAAATAATTTTCTGTTTTCAATTTTCAGGTGAAAGAAACTGCAGTTTCGTGTCAAAACGATGAGTTGTTAAATATTACCCGTCGGCAAACATAATTGTTTAAATATACGACCAAGCACAATCGCGGCGAAAGAAGTCTACGGTGTGAAACAGGCAAATTTAGTTCGGAATCAGTTGTGAGGTAAACAAAATTCTGGCTCGCTAATTACTGCAGCGAAAGAGCAAGTGTGTTGCAAAACGATTAACTATCAGTTCAGATGAACCCTCAACACGACATTCCCATCCACAAAGAACACATCTGTTTTAATTTGAGATTTCCCTTAAAATAATGATATGTGCAAATAGCAAACAAAAGTTCAGAAGTACTTATACAAATCTGTACAAAAAGATCAACTCCTCCAAATGTTCTAAATTTCCACCACTGGACGCAGTGTAACCACAAGTCTAGGTACAACTGTGCAAAATACTTATGGTCGATTTTATGACTTATTAGCTAGGTAAGTTTTACTTATGTTAATGAGTATGATTGACTTTTTTTTCAATATTACTGAAATAGCAATTGTTGCATGTACATGAGCTCCACCTCGACTCCCATTTAGAAATTCGGAACAGGACTGAAAATCTTTGTTCTCTCACAGCCAAGTGAGTTTCTCCTCAACTTCAAAATATAAGGTTGTTCTTTTCTTGTATAACCTCTACGTTTAGCAATGATGAGCCTTAACTGAACACAATGCATTTAAATCGTTCATTTCTGACTTTTAGGCACAACTTCCACTTCCAAAATGATTGCGCATCGTTAGGTCAGGCCATATTAATAATTAATTATTGCGTAATTAAATCCTTAGTATGGCTGTTGAACTTCCCTGGGAAGTACATCTTCCTGAGGAACATTTTCAAATTGATGGAATATTTTCATGCAGAATTCAAAGTTAGTAAGACGAAGCTCAGAGTTCCATATTGTACTTTCGAAATCGGAAAGAGTGAAATTAGGGACAAGATGTTTTAGAGTGAAAATCACTCTGAATTTAGACTGAAAAATAGCCCTGTGGGATGCTTACAGAGCAACTACAAAAAACACCTCGTTTCTGATTATGAGGTAGCTCCTTCTTTTTTATCATTCTAATGGCCCTTTTGTTCTTCCGTTGTTTCTAGCATTTGAATTCCAGTCTTTGTTACATCTAAGTCTGTTGGTTCGTCTTTGTTTTGTTTTTGTCCTTTTTTTTTACTGTATTGTACGGCCATTGTTGTGCTTTTATGTATAATATGTTGTCAGTCTTCCTTCTCTGGTCCTTCTTTTTGGTCTAAATGAAGCATTTCTGTATAAGACTTTGTCTTCTGATTATGCCTCCGTTTTTGCCCCCTTTTATTTCGTCTCTTATTTAGTTTTCACTCTTGTCAAAAATCTTTCATTTATTGACCTTGTGTATAGTTTGATGTATACATTGCAATATTAAAATAAATGTTGAGTCAAAAAATTTTGGGTAAGGAGTAGAGGGATTCGTGGCTATAGAGGGTTTGCATGGCTGCCATCTTGAAGGCCAGTGCTTTTGTTCCACAGGGTATGCACAAAGGAGGTTTCGCTGTGGAACAAAAGAACTGCCCTGCAAGATGGCTACCACGCAAAGCCTCTATAGCACCGCCCGTGAGCACTGGTGATTCTTCAGTCTTCAAGATCCATCCCACTTATAGGCGTACGTCACCAAAGATTTTCTCGTGAAGAACGCGCATGCGCGAGTGAACCTCGTCCCAACCGATGTAGCCGCCTTCAAGGTGGCGGCTTCCTTCGCCCGTGAAGGTGTAGGCTTTGCGGGCGTGAAGCACGCGAACATTGTTGAAAGTGACCATCTCTCCTGTAGAAAAGAGAGATGACGCAGAATTGAAGCTAAAATAATAACAATGGTCTCTTTCTTCTCATCAGTCACCCGAGAAATGGCAACCTCTACTGACTTTTCCTTTTCTGTGGGGGTAGGGTAAACCAAACTTTAATTTGATACATATACATCTTGAATATTTGAAAAGTTACATTTGTTTCAAATAATGGTATTTCTCATCGTTGTATAGGGCAGGTTTTTCCGATCAATCTGCAACCGTAAGTCTGAAGCCATCTACCACAGATAGGAAGTTGATCAACACATGCTGACGAATCATTGCGTCCTTCTTATTCCAATTTCTTAATGCATAAGAACAGTTAACAGGAAGGCAGTTTTCCTGTAAATTTATACTAGGTCTATTTGGAGAATCCTTGTTTCGGGTCAAGGAAAACATGAAGTCATTGTGTAGACGTGCACTTGATTAACACCTGTAAAGTATCGCTATAGACCTTTTATACTTAAATGCCATCCACACTTATCTACGTTTGTACTAACCTCCGGCCAGCTGATGGCGCACTAGGTTCTCCGGGCGATACATGATCTCATACAGCAGCTTCAAGGCTCGGTACAGCTCCGTGACTTGTGCGACCGGGACTCGCGGCAGATAGGGCGCCCTCGTGACGTCACAGAAATGGATACTCTGAAACTCACCGTACCTATCCAACCTGCAGTGTGGGAGGAAAACGGGACCACGTGCACGGTCGCCTCAAAATTTGGACCCAATTTCATGTGGTCATGAGCACGCCGCACTTAAATGGCCACAGCAATTCCAGCCGAGTTTGGCAATATTTTTAAGCACTGAACTCTTAGTTATGAAATGTACACACCCGCCAACAGTAGTGCACCTTGCGCATAATTTATAGCTATCCAGTTCGTAAGTGTGACGCTTTAAACCACGCCCACTGCACATGCACTGCACATAGAGTTACATGCATTGATCGCCGTTTACATGGCACCATGGAACCAGAAGTTAATGTGTAACTTCAGCGATTGTCCAATGGCGTGTCTGCCTTTGTGACGAAGTCACTTACGAACCGGATACATAATCCTTCAAGATCAATGTTCACTTGAACCTTGCCCAAAATTGACTCAAGTCTTTGAAAACACCTTACTGTTTTTCTACGCACACTTACTTTATTGTTGGTAACGAGCTCTTCAAATGAAATGCGTTCCCGCTTTCTGTCGTGCCACCGCCACGGAAGTCGATTTCCTGGGTGGTGAGGAGTTGATAGGCTGCCGGGAATTCGGTCTGGATTTGTTGGGCCACGTGAAGACCATCCACAAACTGGTTCTCACCACCTGCAATGTTGGTCCTCTCGATGCAGTGCAACATCTGAACCTGTTCTTTCCAAGAAAACTGTCTCTTAAAATTTCCCGGAAGTCAGTTGAAAGACTAATCAAAAGAAACAAAAATTCAGAGATAATGATGTTTATAAATAGCGACTGACAATAATGGATGCAGACGGCTCCTCCTTTTTCCCATGTTTTTCACGGTGTTCGTTAACGATACCTTCGACCGCCAAATCAAAATTAGCACATCCTGCTTCATATGGTTTGATTAAAACAATCTTTTAAAAACGATAACAGAAGGTTTCCTATTCAGAGATTAATACGTACGCCAGGCAGGTGGTAAAGGTACAATTGATCAACATGTAGACCCAGTTCAGTTGGCGCATAGGCAATGTTGCTAGCATCTTGTTTACGGAGAATTTCGAAAACTTCACTGAAACAAAAGAGAGGAAGGTTTCTGACTGTTTCGGGTCGAAGTAATGGTAAATCTGGAACTGATTTGTGTCCAAAAATCAAACCCCGCTATAGCTGTTGAAATATATTTCATTATTGTACGTTGTCACGTAGGGGTCGAAATCTGGCTTTATGACGCAGCCGTGGTTTTACTTAAGCCTCCATCTTATCTTTGCAACAATGAGCTAAGCGCGATCAAGAGAGGGTACCATTTCCCTCGCAACGGAGGCTTCTTTGTTTGGAAATTCAAACGACTTTAAAAATGCACACGTTGTGGTCGTGTGACCAATCAAAATGGTTCTTTTCAACCAATGAGGGGGTGCCTCAAGACGGATAAAAGGGAGATGGAACTAAGTATATATAGTTCCATGCACTGTAAAGGTGTCTTACCCATAGAAAGTTCTTTTCAGGAAGGCGACCCTCTCTGCAAGTTGCCGGCTTGGTCCCTTTTCAGTCGGTGCCCCTTTCACCAAGGCCAAGCCCTTGGTGTTCAAGACGTCCAGCCAGTTGTACAGCTCCAGGTCGTCTTGGAGAAGTTTCTGGAAGTCAAAGGCCGGGATCCTGCCGTTCAGTTCAGCTCCCCATGACTTCCTGATCGGACAGCTCACTGTATCTTGCTGCATTTCGGAGAACCGCTGGCGGTTCAACCAAGCGGCGTCAAACTCGCTGCGGTGCTGGTCCGGCCAGGTGACCCGCAACTTGCTGCCCTCATCCAAGAGCTCCTCGGATAAAGGCATCACTTCTGGATCCAAGTCAGACATTTTGGACATCCTCTGCAAGGAGGGTGGACTGAAGCATTCCGAACAGCGGCAGTTGTCTCTCAGCCAGACGTAGGGATAGGTGCCTTCGTACCCGCTGTCCATACCCACCGTATAACAGCGAGCAGTGTCGTCCCTCGTTAAGCTCATCAACCGTAGATCTGACGCCATTGTGAAATGTAGGGACTTGACGTCGTTTCTAAGTGAGAAACTCTTGCGCTTTGAAATGAAAAAGCAGGAAATATTTCTTTGAAGTTGGGCCAGAAAAATTAGACTTTGGGGGTTCGAGGACACTACAGTTATTGATAGTTAACCCATCTGAGGTCATGTTTATCACTTAAATACACAAAACCGCTTGTAAACGAGACAAGGCACGTTGGTCACAAAGGGTTTAATCTAGCTACAATGAACTTGATCTTAGCAACACAACTGGACAGAGGGGCCTACAGTACAGCCCTACGTGTTCCATTTGACTCCTGTTCAACACGGATCTGCCTTAACTCAAAAGTCATATTCCATAGCTATTAAGCCAGAAAGCTGATATAAATGCAGTGGCTATAGCCACGGGGATGGGGTGGGCCTGGGGGAATGCCCCTCCCCCCCCAAAAAAAATTCCAATGCCCCCCACTAAAATGGAACAGACAAACACAAGAAGACTAACAAAAACTTTCCCCACCCAAAAAAACCACCACTCAAATCTGGTGCCCCATAAGATGCTGGTGCCCCCCCCAGTAAAATCCTGCGGTAGCTACGCCATTGTGTAGCCTCAATGGCAAAAAAATGGGAAAACTAGCCTGATCAGGAGCCCCAAACGCTCACTGTAAAACTGGAATGTATCACTAAAAATTGGTATGACCCACCTAAGAATTATTGATATCGTGCAACTCAACAGACTGCAGGTGAAAGGACAATGAAGCGCGTAGCTGCATTAAGCACTTCGGAGAGTAAACCACCTCGCTTGCCGGCAAATGCCGCACCGTTCCTGGAGCACAGACATGCATAATGTACTTGTACATGTACAGTATATCAAGGATCCGCGCCGCATAGTCTTTGCCATAGCGGCACTATTTCCACGCAGGTGCAGTCAATCACACAAATCCCGTTCTTGGGGCAAAGACCTTCAAACAGATCCTGACAAATGCTATGAAAGCAGGGAATAAGTTCATGGACTAGCCGGCTTATTTATTCTAAAGACCAGGAAGAGTAGAGGAATATTGAAAAATCCACTCCTGCTTATAAGCCATACAACCCGTTTTGTCAAACTACCATGGAATTAAACTTGTTGGCTGAACCATACCATGATTGCGAAAAGTGATGGATTGATTTTGGACGTGTGAGGTTCGAGCATACAAATAAATTTGAGCCCCTGTACATGTAGGTTTAACACAGAGCACTGTCATGACTGTGTGTCTAAATTAGTACCCTGCCACCCAGAACCACCCTCAACGGTGACCCGAGTGGCAGCGGGCCAGAATGCGAGAGTTACTGAATTGTACGCAACGCAAAAACTCAAAGCAAACCTCATTATTCATAATTCGTGCTTACAAGAAATGTGATGTCTCAGCTACTGAAGGGATGGAGGCTTTTCCGATTGCAGCGTTGAAGTTCCACCATCAACGAGTGCAGGACCATTTCACCCTTGACGAAAAGCTGTTTGCGGGGACAGCAATCAGATAGCCTACTAAATATAAGGCCACGCATACACGTACACTACGACAGTTAATTATGGAACGCCAAATGTACCAATTTATGATGTAACCGGATAAATGTTGTTTGATCATGTCAGCTATTATGTGACTAGTTGCCAAACCATTCTGTGACGTTGTCAATAATCCAACGTCACATAATGGATTGATATAATCACATAATAGATCGACAACATCACATATTATGACAACTTGGACAATGGATTGATAACATCATATAATGGTTCGATAACATCACAAAATAATTTGACAGCATCACATAATCGATAGTGACAACATCACAAAATGGTTTGATACCATCATGAGAACACCATCAAACAACATTTATCCAGCATCATCACAAAGTGGAACATTTGGCGTTCCATAGGCCTAAAACCCGGAATGGCAAAGTGCACAATTACATCATCGCGCACGAGCTGGTGGAATCGCGGATATGCATGCACCGTCAAACTAATGAGCTAGTTTCCGCTCTCAGGATTACCTGAAATGGAACTTGTAGGCAGTATAGAACGCCGGGCAGGTGGGCGAAATATTTGGAAGAATTGTGCATTAATTAAGTCTAATGATAAAAAGGCATGCAATTATCGGTACACCGTTACAGTATGTCGTAAGACCGCAAAGATTGTGACAATATGTTGGAGTATATAGGGACTGGACTTTTTTGGGGGGGTGTCCCATTTCGAAATGGAACCACTGTGTCAATGGAAAAAGTGCCCAGCAGAGGGGATGGCAGGACCGTCAGTTTTACGCTTGAGGCGCTTTTTGAAAGGTTGTCACGTTGTGATTTGTGACAGTGGCAATTAAATTAATTTTATGTGATTGATTAACGATGACACCTGAGGTATCTCTAAATTCGTGAGTGGGTGTGTGGGTCTAGGTTGAAAAAAAGGGAAGGTGATTAGTGTTTCCGGTAGTGTGCTCCGTCCGTCGTCAACTCCAAGAGACTGCAGGGATACTTCATTGATGAGGCAGGTTACATGATATCAAGAGGCGTGGAGAGGATGCTAACTCAGCATCCAAATTAACCTAAAGATATTCACTACTCAAGCAGAACATGGGATACGGGATGATCGGTCAGGTGTATCAGTCTGAAGGAGGGGAGGGCTTGGGAAGATTGCCAAGGGTGTAGGAAACCCATAGACCATGTAGGAACGTGTCCTGGGGATAGGGGACCCATTCGATTAGGATGTGAGGATAGGGTGCCAGATGTCTCTGATGTTGAAACTAGAAGATTTCGATGGCCTATCTGATGCGGCAAGGATCCCAGTGTTCAATAATGGTGATACGTTCGGCTCGGCTTCAGTCGATCTGGTGGTCTTCCATTGTCAAATTCCCCTGTCCTGCAGTGGGCTCTGTGCTCACGTAAGTCTGGTTGGGAGGTCCCTTCCAGTCTCGCAGGGGATCTTGTATACGCCTGGCTTGCAAATGCTATGGGTTAGGCCTTGTGCGAGGTCAGCAAATTCTGGATCTTCAGAGGGGCTGTATGGTACACTCAAATCCCTTAATTGCCGGTAGTTTCTAGAAACAAAATAATAAAGTATCTTTCCGCCTTGAGCAGAGGCAGCCCTTCAACGGCTCAAAAGAGCCATGTTAGTCAGGAGTGTTCATTTCGTTGCTAGCGATGCGACCTCATTACGCGTTTATTTCATAGTCGCTCATGAGCCAGTGAAGTTCAGTTCCGACCAGGAGCCTCCGCTGCTGAGAAAATTGCGCCCTCTCTTGGTTCAGCTCGAGGCTCATAATCTTGGTATACCCTTTCCACCTTTTGAGTTTCCCCTCTCCCGCACATTTCTCTACCCCTTCCATTTCCTCTCAGGAAATTTAACCCCTCCCCAAAGTTTGTGTATGTCATGCAAGCAACTATACACAGACACCATTCCACACAAGCCCGGGGTTCTTGGTTAATTATCCCTTCTCATCAGTATTTCACAAAGACACTTGATGTGAACTAGACTATCGGGGCTCAATGCTTGCTTGAAAATATCTACTTCTGCGCAGATTCTGAGTTCAGTGGTTGCTCGTCGTTTTCTACTGCCAGACGCTGCATGTACTGGTCTCAGCTGTTTCTGTTGAATATTAATTCACGTCAAGAGGCTAGGGAAAATGATGAAAATTTGACAAAGCGAAGCAAAGTCTGTTTGTGCTTTATATGTCTGGCGCTGCAGTTTAATTAATCTATAGGATTTGGAAATTTGAGTTATTTTGCTTGTATAAATATATTAATCTTAGAGCCGGTTTATTTAATACCATTTCACAGCTGGAGGACGGATTCCCTATAGGTAATCGGTTGTTCCTCTTTTGGAAACTTGGCTTGCATAGAAAGACAATCAATATCAGTAGAAATGTGAAGCTTTAACGAAGCCCAAATCATGGTTTTGTTGATTTTGGGGTGTGTTCGCGCGGTTACTCAGTTCATTTGCGACACGAACATACGTTTTCGGGGAAGTACCTTCTAGCCAAGCTGAATGTGAACAGTCATCCATGAACTCACAGGTGGTCTGTTTTGTTGTATGTCACTTAGGACTTACACGGTAACCGTTTGAACGTTTTGGAAATGCACCCATGGCACAAACTAATGGAGCTAGTTTCCGCTCTCAGGACTATAGTCTCCATGTGCAGCTGAATTGGTAGGCGGTATAGAACGGGAGGTGGGCGAAATATTTGGGAGACATGTGCATTCAGTCTAATGATAAAAAGGTGTAGCGTTTTCTGCACACTTACTTGAATTATTTGCATTTATTTCTTTTAGTGAATTTAGCATCCAGAATCTTCATTTTTTAACTTTGATAACTTTTTCATTTCCTATTTATATCCTGTTTGCCATTTCTAAGGCACATTACTCACTGCATTTTCCTTGTAAGAGAACACCCACCCAGCGTCTTGTACAGTGTATATTGCTTCCACCTATTTCACCTTGTTAGCCCAGAGGATAGGCACACTTCAGCATGCTTCATTTAAGCTTGTACTATCATCCACCAAGGACTTTGTTTTAAGGTGAAATTATTCATTCACAATCATTGTTCTAAGAATCCAGCGAAGACATGTGACTAAGACTTTCCCTTATTAAGTTATGTGACTTCAACTACATCCTGTTTCTGACCGTATATAAGTCCTGCATCATCATTGTACAGCTCCTCAGTATTCTGTATCCAGATCCAGTATCCAGTATGCATATTAGTCTGCTTTTCAATTCTCCAATTCAGTCAACAGTTAGCTTACAATTCTATCGCAACCTTCTCGGTCGTTCTTGCGAATAAAGTTGGTAACAACGCTGAATCAATACTGACTCTCATGACGACCCTGTAAAGGCATGCAATTCGGTACACCGTTACAGTATGCCGTAAGACCGGAAAGATTGTGACAATATGTTGGAGTTTGGATAGGGATTGGACTTGTGTTGGGGGGAGGTACCCCTCTGTCCCATTTCGTGCCTGGTATACAAACTCTTTGGAACTAGATTGTGATAGGTTTACTTTATAGTCTAAGAATTTATTTTGGGGGGGGGGGTGGTGTAGAAAATAAGGATTTCGAAAATTGCTTTTGGATTTCTGGGCAAATGATCGTGGGCCGAAATCGCAAGCCAAACTTAAAAATGTTTGTCATTCTCACATACCTACGTTAACCGTATAAATAACTGCATGGTACCTTAGCACATCTACGGAAGTCATTTATTTTGCACGGAAAGGAGCCCTGTTTACTTTCTTCTACCTCTAGCGCGTAAAAACAAAAGCTGCACTTGAGTTTAACTGTACCTCCTACAACCAATATAGATTAGTCTATGATAGTTTTGACGACATTAAACGTTTTTCTGAGGGAGAAAGATGAAACCAACTGGCAGAATCTTACTAGCCCCTCAGAACGATTTCAATGAACCGCTCACAAAAAAAAATAGAAAAACCGATACATAAGACTTGAAGGTTTTCATGGTGAAACTAGATGAGTAAAATTTTACACCATGATCCTCTTTCTTTAGTGTGTGTCGTTCTGAGAAGAACCGGGGAATAACTCGACGTGTCCAACAATGTACTCTGTCCGTACGGTCTCCTGAAGAAAACATGTACACTGTTTGAAACGTCGAGTTATGATCCCTGGTTCTTCTCAGAACCACTTGTACTCAAGAAAGAGATTGGTACATGGTGCAAACGCGATCATTTTACTCAACCGATACATGTAAAGTATCTTTAGCATGAAATCTGCCCAATATTAACCCTGCATTGTATACGCTCGATTGCGAAACGAAGTTTCAACTGACTGGATGTTTTCGGGGAAGTACCTTCTAGCCAAGCCGAATGTGAACAGTCATCCATGAATTCACAGGTGGTCCGTTCTGCTGTATGTCACTTATGACTTACAAAGTAACCGTTTGAATGTTTGGAAATGCACTCATGGCAACGAACGTCAACATTGATTACCTTAAAACGCATGGTGGTCAGTCTGTTGTGTGTTGCTTAACAACCACTTGAACATGTTGAAATTTCATCACTGGAAATTATACTGGAAATTATATTAAAGTTTCCAACTTGCGGCTGCTAAATCATAAATACCTTTGAAGCCGTTTCTAGTGGTGCCTCAGCAGTGGTGCCTTCAGTCTTAACACCAAAGCATCAGAACTCCAAATTAAGTTTAAGTTCAATAGGCTTGTATAAATCAGAAAATTTGTTGTCAACGTTGTTGTTTCGGTTCAGACTGTTCAGGGAACTTTCAAGATCATCATGCCAATCATAGAGAGCTTTCTTTTTCTCACGGACACCAAGCAGGAGGCGGTATCCGCTGCTCTGTACACCCTGGTGAGTCAAACAATCTTATAATTAGTGCCGTTAAAAAATGAAAAGGTTTGCTTATGAATTCACAGCAGATTGTCGACTTCTGCATCTGACACTTGCAGGAAAAATAGGCCGAGAAATGGACCGTTGATTTCCAGTTTCTTCACGTATAATCACACAAGAAAGTCCGAAATGAGAATTTGGACAGCAAAGAGAATTTTAAAGGGGTCTTTAGCCTATTTCAAGATTTTATAGTTAAGGGGCTATGGCACTGAAAGCCGTTTCGACCAAAAAAAAAAAAAAGATATTGGTATGATTGCTTCATGAGACAGTGCACAACATTCCCGCACCTGTCCCATTCACAACAACGAAAACTGTTTAGAATTGAAGTCATTCTTTTAAACACGTTCAGGCGCTAAACAAGTAATGATTGAAAAGCTGCACTTTTGTTTCGCAGGCTTTGAAAGTTAATGTTCAAAACCGTTAATAAGTTATTGGATTTGTTTCGGCTTTTTGTTTCCCAGTCTGATGAGCTGGAACTCTTAAGTTTTGTCCTTTGGCTTGTTCTTTTCCGGAGTTGATGGGAGTAAAGGTCTGCCTTTAGTACTGTGACACTCGTGTCACTATATTGTCATCAGCAAAGCCAAGAAGTTGGAAAGGATTTGAAATTTGTAAGTCAGATTTACAGTCGTTGAACACAGTGCTGGGAAAATCTGGTAGGCCTTAGTTGCAACATATCAAACAAATGCGGGTTGTGTTGCATGTGCACATGTACTTGGTACAATACATCACTTACTCCTGTGGACTTGTGTGGAACCATACCTGGCATTCTTCACACCATTGCTTTGTGGTTTGAGTTGACATTTTTACCGCATGAGCCGCGTGGATATTTTGGAAATCTAGACTTAACAGTTTTATAGGCCTGGGTTCACTTGGATATCTCCGGATCATACACTCTTGATACAATAGCAGCACCCATAGTTAATGATGCAAACTTGCACCCAGTTGGTGTGGTCATTCCTACTTGGGTGTATGCACACCTACAGGGGAGCATATATCATGTACTGGGGACAGATTTGCACCTTAGTTCTATTGTATCAACGACAGGAGTGGAAATTTGAACCCGTATTTCTTAGAGTGTAATATTATGGACAGGCATGTTTACAACTGATAGCAAGAAATTAAGTGTTACAAATTTGTACAGTTACAAAGCTCCAAGACACTTCGATTATGCCAGTTTAAAAGTAATGTTGTTTCACGATCTCATCCTTTCACAAATTTCTCCCAAAAGTTTTCTTGTTCTTGTAATGACCGAATCGTTCCTTAAGACAAACTGTTTCTCTCTAGGTCTTAAAAGAAATACAAAAGCTTCAAAGACGCAGCTTGGAGGGAACTTCAGGGGACAAAAATTAAACGAGCATCTTATTACTGGTATTTATTCATGTTTCCACCAACAGTTTTACACTGTGACGTCCGAGTCGTTGACTCTCTACTGCTGTTCTTTGTTTCCCAAGACGTATGGCGGTGAGTGAAACTGGACAACTATCTCAGTGCTGATAACGCGCAATCGATGAATCTGCCCCGTACGTCCACCACGCAGTGCGCGATGAGAGCTTCGGGATGGACCCAGAGAGGGCGCAATTTTCTTAGCAACTCAGGCTCCTTTAGGTTGCACTATACCAAAATTATACGCGCCCATAGAAAACAGTACAAAATCGGACCGAAATAGTGCCGCCTGTTGACTCTCGTGAAGAGGATGGCCTCCTTTTTTTTTCAATTCATTGAAAAAATTCATTCATTCATTTCAATTCAAGATTATGGCCAGAAGATCACTGTTCGTTTCAATTTCATGGGGGTTAGCCATGAAAATCTTTTTTATTCGCCTTTCAAGGAAGATACACCCCAAACAGCAATAAAACTAAGCGCTCATTTCTGAATGTAGCCGCTTGCTTCTGCCCCAAATTTAATTGGCCCGCATTTGGGGCTTTTTGTGAAAGAAATACCCCAAACTGAAAACTATCAGTCCCAAATTCGGGATTTATAGAAATATTTCTATGATCCCTCCTGATTATGGTATGTCTTGTTGTGAACACCCCGTGGGATCACAAAATATTAATAAGCTCGTGCGCAGAAATACAACCATTTGGTGGATGGAATGCACCCTTTAGTCGGAAATGAACTTCACTGGTTCACGGACGACTATGAAATGCATGCGTTAAGGTCGCTTCGCTACCAGCAAAATGAACACTCCGGACCAGCATGTCTCTTTCCAACCGATGGGGGTGCTTCTGCGCTTGGCAGATACACAATACTCTCGCCAGCATGCAGGCTGATATTCCCATATGCTATCATATCAGTCACGTGTGAAGTCGAAGACCTGGGTTCCAATGTTCTGGCCCACTGCTGTAATTTGAATTAAGACACTGGTCATCTTGATGATATACAGGGTCGACAGATTTCACCCAGGATCGTCCAACAGCGCAGTGCGATCCAACGATCGGACAGATGTACCGGTCACGCTTAAACCTTTACGCTCCGAACTGTGAAGTTAGCACACGTACTGAGCATCCTTGTTTTGCTTTCTCAGGCATCAAATGCCTTTTCACGGACTCTGGTGAATAATGGTCGTTGCTTCGAATTTTTTCAATGATACCTGCCGTAGTAAGCAGAAAATCATGATTCTCAATTAAAAAGTGCTGTTTTATTTGACGCTGTGTCTTTTTTACTTTTATATTTCATTTTAGGTGGTGCTGCAACTAACTTGTACTACATGGCAAACGTGGACTACAGCATGGTTATTCTGTCCTCCATCCTTCTCCTGGTTGGAATCTGCCGGGTAAAAAGAATATATACCTTTGCATAAAAATGTAATTGATTGGATGGCTATAATTGATTAGGCCTACTGTGACGTTACAGACGTGAAATCAAAGTACATATTTTTTTGGAATAAGGACGCGTAATGAGAATTTGCATCCCAGCGTTCACGTCTCAGGATATTTGAGCGAATTTCAGAACAACTCTGGAACAAACCATAAAATCTGACAACTCAAGAAGCACCAATAACTGCAAATTCAATGAAAGTAAACTCATAGGGGAATATTTAAACCGACCGGAGGCACTTTTCTGAATTTCTTTTGTCTTTCTGTAAACATGGTTTGCACTATTCAGATTACTGCTGGCTATAGTATTAAGCGAAAGAACATTTCAAATCACTTTATGGAGTTAGACACGCAATGTTTAGCCATTGAACACGTTACATCCATTAGGTTTCACTCCCAATCACACCAGAGTTGGCAACTTGATATCATATTGGACCTGCATGTTGAATCCGTGCAAAAGTACTCGTGATAGAAAAAGAGAGGCTATCCGCCTTGAGCAGAGGCACCCCGTCATCGGTTGAAAAGAGCCATGTTGGTATCGGTAGGTAGTGCTCATTTTGTTGGTATCCAGTGTAACCGGACGTGGATTTCTAAGCCGCCCCTGGTGGTGGGGTGGTGGGTCCATCCTTCAGTATTGGATGACAAGGCACCAAGAATAGTCCCCCAAGGATGAGTCGGACACCGGATATGCTATCTTTTTATTCTAGTTGGTTCATCAGTCTTATTTGCCCTTGAATTTGCACCTCAAAAACAAACCCTGTATGTAAAATGATTGCAAAACTGGTTTTTTATTTAACTAAGGAAATGTTGCATACAAAGTACACTATAGTCACACAATAGTTATTATTCTCACAGGTATAAAAGTGGTCTTTCAAATCATGCAATTGAAATTGGTGTGGTAGCTCAGACAGCAATGAGTTTTAGAGCTATGCTTACTGGCGAAGGCCTGAGCATGCGGGCAATATTAAGCCCCCAAAGTCTCAAGCTGCTGTCAAAATACAATACAGTAGTACGTTCAAGTATATAAACGACATAAACAATATCCATCAGTATGTGATTTTGCATGGGAATGTACACTGTATCCATTCTAGAAAGCCTATTCTGAAAATATAGGTTTAACCATGGAGCATGCCCCACTGATACAAAGCCTAATTACAACTTCCCACATGCGTGCTGCACTGTCATAAGCAGCGCGTACGCCACACACGAGGTCGACCATGACATATTACGTAACGTGTGAGGCACAGCAATGGGAAAACGTCAAAAAGGCAACATTTTTTCCTCCAAACGAGGAAAAGGCAAGTTTTCTACAATTAGCAACCTAGTGGATTTTTTTTACAGTGTAGGTAGTGAACATACTGGTGCAATTTCAGCTCATAGAATTAAGCGGATGTTTAGTTATGCCCCCGGATGTCCCGGATAAAGTTTTCGAAAGAAATACCTATTAATCGGGCCCGGACAGGGCCCAGTATACGACGGAGGAGTATTTGTTGGGCCCTGTTTACGAGTCTACGCAATACGACGCTTTTGCCGTCGATCTGTGCACTTCCGTATTTGAAACTGAGGCTGTGTGTGTCAGCTTCAATAGACCGTATTCGCGGCGTCCCCAATTTCAGTCGTATTCCCCAACGTAGTGTATTTATTTGAAAACATTGAACTCAAAGGACCAGACCCTACCCTGGGATTTCATTCCGACCCCCAAAATCATCTGGTACCAACCCATATGGGTATCTAATTTATACTGTACGTTCAGAAATACGACTGAAATTGGGGACGCCGCGAATACGGTCTATTCTCATCAAACACGATCAGACGATTGAAAGTAAGAAATCAAGACACAAAATACATAAGGGTATGTTAAATTTAGACTTTTCGGGCTTCAAAATTTTGTGGAAGAGTCTTTCAGGATGACTCGACACGTAAATCAAAAGAAAAAATAACGACAATTGACTGCGCACTAACGTACCTGCGATGGTCGTGTATCTGCATGTGCAGTGGGCGTGGTATAAAGTGGCGTCTTACTTACGAACCGGATACTGCATGTACCGTGTCGACTGCGCGACGAAGTTCAACACAGAGAGCCTCAGTTTTGATGCGGATATGCACAGACGTCGCTAATGTGAAATCCCTCTATACAGACATTTCATAATCGTTTGTGAACCAGCGAAGTGCAATACACCGTATTCGCGACGTCCCCAATTTCAGTCGTATTCCTGAATGTACGTATTAATTGTAAACCCGTAATGGGATGGTACCAGGTGATTTTGGGGGTCGCAATGAAATCGTAGAATATAGTCTGGTTCTTTGAATTTAACGTTTTCCAATAAATGCACTTCGTTGGGGAATATGACTTCCTACCAAAGGAACCATACATCGTTTCTGGGGAAATTGCGCCCTCTATTGGTCCAGCTCGACAGGTCGATCAGCACATTATTGTGAGATAACGATGCGCTATTAGTCCATCCTGCACGAATTCCCCGAGTCCACTTCCCGTTTCTGAAACAATGTTTCAAAACCAAAGGAAGATACACTTGACCGATGGCAGGTTTAATTACATCGGGAAATAGCGCAAGAAGTCGTGAAGATCGATCCACCGTGCATGATCACTCGATCTGGCGCCCAACATAGTCACTGACGAACAAGATAACAGACAGTGTCATAAATAACAAAAAAACTTACTGTTTAGGTAACGTTGCTATTTATGTGAAGTTCTTTAACAGTTACAATGGGCTCTTGGTTATTGCAGGAATCAAAAGAGATGATGCTACCATACATTATCACCGAATTGTGGATGATGTCCATTGAAATGATCACCCATCTCACCTGGCTGACCCTCATAGTAAGGACTTACAGTAGTATACAATGTTTCTTTGCATTATACAGCTATCTAAAATGGAACCCGAGGTACAGTGGTCAATTAAGTCCCAAGCAATGCCAAACTGAAACCCTTAGAGTGCTAATACCAAAAGGCCTGAACAATAATGTCAAAGACCCACACAGTTTCAAAAGTCAAAACTCCTAAACAAGGTCAAAAGAGTCTAATATTAAACCAATTGCTTTTCAGTGTCACCGGCCACATGTACCATATCTCAGTATACCCAGCAAGATTTGGGACGGAGGAGCACCCCCCCTTACCTGTCCAATCCCTATACACTGTTGTTACGGAACGCATCCCCCTAGAAGCCTGTAAAGAATTCCTGAGATTCCGATCAAACAATGACCAACACAAAAGTGAGGGGGGTGCTCTCCGTCCCTGCATACCTTGCTTCACATGTTTCTCAAGCATTACTAAAACGAAAATCACCATAATTATATAGGCACGAACGTATAGCATCTACGTTGCAGGTGCTAGTTGGAGGAGTGTATCAGTCCAATCTTGCTTATACGGCAATAGAATCATCCCTGTAAGTTTAAATAACATAACACTGTCACACATCATTTAGAAGGAACTTAGCAAGAGAACTGAAACATGGAGCGTTTTATTTGCTCAGTGCGCTTTTTGTTATACAATACTTATCCATTATGGCGCTAAACTGTTTTTGCTGGAGGAGCCCTAATGTCATTGACGTCGTGTTCATTGACTGAAGAATTTAACAATTTAACTTATTTCCTCTTTCAACAGGGTCTCTCTGGCTCAAAATTGACTGCCCCTTTCGTGTTCTGCCTGGTGTTCACGGCTGCCAATGTAAGAAATGAATGAACGAGGTTTTGTGTGTACCTAATAAACGATATTTTTAAACCCTCGTCCCTTATGTACCTAGCATAGGGTAGAGGTCTGCACTGATGACGCCACACCCCTGTCACATGTCGCCTTCGTAAGGAGCTCCCCGAAGCTTGGGCTAACTCACACTTGGTTCCTTCAATGAAAAAAAACTTACATGTACACGAAGTGTAGCATCATAAATACAGCAGCCTGTGGGGAAAATGTAACAGGGATTCTGTAGTTCAGGTTCTAAGCGTGCTCCACTGAGCCTCATCGTCGCGATACGGGCGTTTCACAAAAGTGCGCCTCCAAGAGTTTGCAACGTGTTGGCCAGTCACAATGCACAGAATCTGTCGCTCCAGTGCGCGTTCGGAAAGGGTCGACAGATTTCGCGCGTTGTGATTGGTCAACTCGTTGCAAACTCTTGGTGGGCGCGCTATTGTGAAACGCCCGTATTGTGCATGGAATTACATCATTGCTTTCACCCTCCCTTACCTATTGCCTTGATCTTTACCCTGCGTGGAACTAAAAAATCTAGGTCGCACCATAAACAGTCTGAATTTGGTGACTACTTTTTTGCCAGGCTGGTTTACAAATTCCTCAAATGTCACTTGTAAAGCGTGCGCTTTGAAGAATCACTTATGAAGTCAGGAATATTGTCTGCTGTTTTTGCAGGTTCTGGGCTTGCTGTTCGTTATTTCACACTATCAGGAACTGGATGGAAGACCCCGGATAACTCCTGTGGTTAAACTTACTAAGCGACGTGAGGTTTGGTCTGTAGCTTAAATTTCGTCCGTCATAGTCTTAGCTTTAAAAACTCAAATATTGTGGCTTGTATGATTATAATTACTGACTCAAGCTCCTCGGCGACTATATTGTAATTCGACAACCAGAATTAGAAGCCATGACTGCGGTGGTGCAACGCCTCTCGTGGACAGGTGGTACGCGCGCGTTACATGCCTCTTCGACCAACAGGGTGTCGTGATTTGCCAAACGCACGCTCGTGTCAAGCCAAAAAATGTGCGTGCGAGTGCGATGCCACCGCATGAGGTCGAATCGGACAAGTCTACAGCGCAGTTTGTAAAAATGCATCAACAACATATGTGTATTTTTCTTGTTTGGTACTTTTCATAGTGTACTGTAAGTAGTAAACGCGAATTTCTGCACTCTACTGAATATTTTTCGAAAGCAAATTTATATCAGCTTAAAGAGTGTCCGACAAGCTACAGAATTATTCAAAGGTTTTTCTCTGAAGATATAATTTTGTTTTTGAAAAGCAGTAATTTTTGTTAACTAACATTTGTTTCAACTGTTATAGGTCTACCTTTCTTTTAAAAAAGCTAAGATACGTACTTCAGTGAAACATATGGTAAAACTATGAAAAATGAAAATAATTTTGGGTGAACGTTATCTCATTAGATACTACCTAACTTATTGAAAACATAAAATTTAAAAGGAAACAATTTATGAAATGTCTGGGTCTTAAACCACAGTGTATGGGGGATTGGCATCAGAGTGCGCCATCAAGAGTTTGCTCAAGAGGTGCCACTCTGGAGCTTCATTGTTAATCTCTTGAAAGACGTATTTACAAGTAACCAAGAAGGCCACTGGCTGATGGCAGAATTATCGGGAAATCGCACAATAAGATCGATCCATCGCGCATGATCACTCGATGGCGCCCAACATTGTCACTAACGAACCAGATAACAGACACTGCTTTTAGTATTTACAAGTAGACCTATAATCATGTTTTGTTCATTGTTTTCGTGCACTTCTTGCTTACTTTGCTTGTTTTTGACATGAAATAAACGCTAAGCTAGCAGGTAAAACTAATGCCACATTGATAAAACAAAGCATGCATTACTGATATATTTTAATAAACATAATTACACCAGAGCAAAACATGATTGCTGGCAAGCAAAACTAGGCTACATTGATGAAACAATGAATGCGTAGGATGGACATAAGGAGGAAATAACAAGGCTCAATTATTTAATTTGGCTCCCACGGGACTCTGTTTTTGTAGCTAGTTGATATGTTAGTTAGTTTCTGGTCGTGAGCAGAATTTCAATAAAACCATTTAAATAATTACAAAGGTGACTTTTGTTTATCTTCGCTTTGCATGACATGAGTAAAACACCAAGGCTGCCGGTGGACTAGAGAATTATATAGGTCAAACTTACTCATTATCATGCATCTGCGTAAAGTTATATCGAGTTTGGTTATTGAAAAACTGATATTTGAAAACAACGTGTTGCCGAGTCGTTCCGACCGACTGCAGACTGCAATAGGGGAATACGTGGACAGTCGCTGATTCAACGTTGTGCTGGCAGCAAACCGCCACTGATCGTGCGCATTAAGGACTATCATCGCTAATGCTTTCAAATGAATCGTGCTAAACGAACGGATTAAAAAACCTGACAGACGGCGGGGAATAAAGGTTGTGTCTTGCAACTCTAAATCAGCGTTGACTAGTTGAAATGTAGTGGAACCACGCCGCACCCTGGTAATCTACATTAAAACTTTAAGTTGATATTTATTCAAGACTATAGAGATTAAACACGTATCGATTAGCCGACGTCAATTACCATCTGGAATACAGTCCAGATTGCTAATAATCAAAGATGCCAAAAGCACGATAGTTTTGGAATAAAACTGCAAGTGTAAGATATTATTAGAATGAAAACTGTTCTTTTGTAATCCAAATGATTCCTCTATGCACCAATAGTACGATTATCAATGATACGCAATCTGAAGTAGGTATGATATCCCTGGAAACTTGCAAGCCACCGCAAAGTTAAAGTTAGTTGTTATTATTATTATTATTACGAGTGAAGTTCAACGCTTTCAAAGTCTTCAACATCATCGTTTTTTGCAGAACACTTGCCGGAATCAGAGGAAGGTTTTGCTACAGGCCAAGACTTTCCTGGAGAATGCGCATGCGCGATCGAGCCTCGTCCCAGTCGAGGTAGCCGCACTCCATAAGGCGCCCTCCTTCGCCAGAGATGGTGAAGGCGGTGCGCGCGTGTAGCAGGCGACGGTTGTCAAACGTGGCCATCTCCCCTGCGAAGAATGAAACAGGTCGCACTTGGATTAAACAGATTCATTGAGACGATGCGGTATTTCATTACCGTGCACGCCCAATATGAAGTTGTCCGAGGTCATTTGGGAGCAATGAATGACTGATACGGGCCCAAGGTCCACCTTATCAGCGCGACCCTGTACAGGTATGCGCCGATTAGCACGCTTGTTTTGTTCTCGAATGACATTGCCTCCCAGCATATCCAACTACTGGCTCACTGAAACCTTGACATGGAAACATCATGGTCCACTTTCCTTGGACGAGAAAGCTCATAACAGCTCTCATATCTTCATGGAGATCTAGATTCATTAACCTTGCATTAGTAGTCATGGCTGATATCGTTTCAAAAGGTCACCACTGCAGGCCTACATTGGTATTGTTAAAGTGTGATTCCTTGTTCGTGATTTCCCCCCTGCCTAGCTAGCTGCATGTATTTCACTAGGAGTTTTGCAAACGAATAACATGCTAGCACCAACCTTCAGCCAGCAGGTAATGCACTAGATTTTCCGGCCTGTACATTATGTCAAAAAGCAGCTTCAGAGCTCCGTAGATATCAGCGACCTCCCCGACTGGAACTTGAGACATGGAGGGCGATCGAAAGCTGGTGTCGTAGTTGATGGCTTGGAACTCACCATGTTTGTCCAATCTATAGCCAACGACAAAAGTGACAGAACTGAAACCCAACTGTAGCCTGCTTCTTAATCATTACTGGCTACGGATTACACGTACACGACTCAACGTGGAGTGGCAGCAGCCACAACCGTATCGGCTCATGTGAGAAATTTCTAGTCAGTCCCGTCTGGTGCACGAAATAACTACCGAAGAAAAGCATTTCACACGTTTCTAATACATGTACTCACTGTATGGTTGGTCTTGATTTCTTCATGTGAAATGGCTTCAGCCAGTCGTAACAGGTTACACGTGTTTCGAAGTCTACTTCTCGAGTCGTCAGTAGGTAATACGCCTTAGGGGACTCCTCTTTCAACTGTTCAGCAAGACGCATCCCGTCCACAAACTGACTTTCACCACCGTGAACATTGACGCGTTGAATGCACTGGAGCATTTCAATCTACCGCAATTGGAAAGAAGACTATACCCTATAAAAATCATTTAGTAATGCATTTTTTCGGAGTCTTTTTGAGGAACTCTGCCCATATGTGGAAGGTGTTTTTTGTTTAATTCTTTTTGGGGGTTTTGTGAGACACACAAAGTCTTTATGACGACAATTTAATTGTAAACATTCATGTCTTCCCGGGCATCCCGATGTATCTTATTGATGGTCTTTATCATTATTACTATTTCTTTGGGGGGGGGTAGGTTTTTTTATTGTATGTGAATGCTCAAATAAATACAATTTTTATCAAATGCACTCATATTTGCCGTCGACAGACGTTTGGCGCACAAAGAGGAAAGAAAGCATTTTCCGTCCTCATCGCTGGCACAGAAAGACGTCCAAAAAAATGACAAAAGAAACGAAATTAGGAAGAACACTGAACGTTTCCGGAAGTTTGTGGAAACGGTATTGGCCCACGAGATCACTGTCGCTGACAACAGACAGCAGGAGAAATTCCGACTCAACTGACAATAAATTCCAGAAAGAAAGATTTCAGTCAATATAGGCCTACGTACTCCTGGGGCGTAGTCCATGTACGGCTGGTCCACGTGAAGAGGAAGAGCTTGATGGGAGTACATCAGACGCTCGGCTGTCGGGGTGCTGAAAATATGGCACGTATCCCTAGAAGAGGACAAATCCCGAGGTGAACTCATAGTACGTACAATCAAAATATAGCTTTTTCAATAGAGGGCTCACCCAAATCTACGCCAATAGATAAATCTAATGACTTAAGCATTAATGCCTGCTTGCGACTTGCCGAATGCACAAGTCCCTACAGTTTATGGAAGGTCACATTTCATTGAGGAGCAACCACAGCGATGACGTCTCCTCGGACTTGTTCAGAAAGTTTTTCATGTAATTGTGCGACTCTGCATTTTAACAGAGGTTGTTCTTACCCGTAAGAGGTTTTCTTCATGTAGGCGACCTTCTCAGCAAGTTGGAGCATAGTCCCCTTCTTGGCCGGTGCCCCTTTCACCACGGCCAGGCCCTTGGTGTTCAAGACATCCAGCCAGTTGTACAGCTCCAGGTCGTCTTGGAGAAGTTTCTGGAAGTCAAATGTCGGGATCCTGCCGTTCAGATCAGCTCCCCACGACTGTCTCTTGGGACAGCTCACCGCATCTTTCTGCATTTCGGAGAACCGCTGGCGGTTCAGAAAGGCGGCGTCGAACTCGCTGAGGTGCTGGTTGGGCCACGTGATCCGCAAGACTTTCCCGTCGGCTACGATCGACTCGGATGATGGCTTAATATCAGGGTTTGTGTCACCCATTTTCACTTTTCGTTGCGTGACGGCAGGATTGAAGCATTCCGAACAGCGGCAGTTGTCTCTCAGCCAGACGTAGGGATAGGTGCCTTCGTACCCGCTGTCCATAGCCACCCGGTACCAGTGAGTAGAGTCGTCCCTCGTTACGCTCGTCAGCCGCGGGCTCGCAGCCATTGCTGCAACGGTTCTGGGAGGTCTTGACTGAAATGTGAACTTGGGATATGACAAATACCTAGAGAGCTTTAGATCATGTAGATTTTATTACCAAGCGCACCCTGGAAAAGTGGTATGATATCTGAATCAGAAAACCTCATTGGTCGGGGGTTTGTGCATAGCGTTCATGTCTCCGCCAATTGGCACCTTATGTTATCCAATTAATACTGTGAACTCTAGCGAGCAGTATAGATTTCTTGCGGTTACACAAACTGCTCAGCGGGTCAATTTGTCAGGAGTGACCCCTGAGTCACTGGCTTGATATACGCATGCTCAAATGGTACTGGAGTACCAGAACCATTATCAATGTTTCCACATCGCTGAAAAAACTTCAACAAACGCTGATGGACTGTATGCCGCAGTGCTGCGTGGCGTGTTGACAAAACGATGTTGCAAGCAATATTGCCACATTTAAGATTCTTGGATTTTTTCACAAACACGATCTTACAGAAACCTGTTCCTTCAACTTGCACAGCTGGCCCAACAAATTCATAAACTTATACAAACACGTAAAATGTTCCCCGCAGTTGCATACTGCCTCGTTCAAAAATTAACGATGAAGTAGGCTTATGTCACACTGATGATATGCTGACAACTTCTATTACTATCCAAACTTTAGTTTTAAATTATACGGGCCGAATTTTTAGCAAACCTGAGTAGTTGGAAATGACATTTTTCATAAACTGTACAGATTTGAAAGTGTCATTCTTTAGGGTGCACTCCTACAAATTTCCATAATCAGAAGTGATAAATCCCTATACATCACAAAGATTTAAAAATACAACTCTCACAGGTGTTCAGGCTGCACAGAAAAACGATGTTCCACATGCCCACTTTCATTTTCCATTCAATTTTTAGTGGGTTGACCACCAAATTTTTGAGAAATTCTTACCCAAAGCAGGCCACCCCTGAAATGAGGGAAATTTCACTGCCCAGAAAAGTAGCCATTTGAAAATGCGTCCCTCCGCAAAACGGCTAAAATAGTACCACTTTCGGACCCGATTGCATCCAAATTGTTCTGGAAACCCTGAGTCCGTACCAGAGGTTCAGTGCCATATTTCTTCAATTCCCCACTTCCATGGCTCTCAGAACCCTCTGATATTTTGAGCATATAACTTTTATTAATGAGCTTGGCAGACATTTTTCTGGCCTATTTACGAGGGGGCACCTTAAAGGCCGGTTCATACAACTGGCAAACGCCAAAGCGAGGCGAGTTCGACGTCATGAAAGTGTTGACGCAAAATTTCTCTCGAGGGAAATATGTCCAAATTTTGCGAATTTGCAGCTCCAATAATTGATCTGACGTCATATATTCGCATTTATGTTCGCTTTCAAGCCAATTGCGAACCGGCCTTTAACGCGTGAATTTAACGCAGGAGCGAACTTTGAAATTTGCAATGACCCAAATTAACAGTTAACGCACTACACACAGAGAAGCCTCACACCGCAAGGAGGTACACGCAGAGATTAATTACTTGTTGCCTTTACATGCATGTTAATATGTAAACTTCTAATTATTAAAAGCCACTGTTTATATTCACGATTCACACTTCCTCTTAGCCAACTCTTTAAGTTTACATTGCTGAGGGTGGTCCTCAGGTTTCGCTTCGTCAATCATCACACTTCCATCAACGCAGGTGCCTGACGAGTGATGAAACAATAGTTTATGGCCAATAAAGTATTATTAAACCATTCAACTGAAAACAGAGGGCTTAGAAATTAATTGGTGACCAAAATCATGGGACAACTGGAACAAATAATAAGCATGTACACATCTTGTGGGATCCGCTAAAGATCCAAAACGTTTCACTAGTAGGCCGGGCTTCTATTTTTGATAGGCTTTCCATTTATAAAATAGACATTCCAAAATAAACAAACGAAATATGAAACTGCATCAACCGTATCGACTTCTAAAAAACCGACTTGCTCGGAAAGTTTTGACATTGAAAATTATGTGTATCTCTAGATTGTCACAGGGAATTTAATTGCTTTGCACCGCGGTCAAAATGATCAAGTTAATTTTTTCTGTACATGAAGAAATTCAATATTTGCAACCGGATCTTCGTATTTGTTTCAGTTACAAACACAGATGACCGTGCGACGATTTGGTGACACCGTAGTCTTTGTCTCACGACGTTAGTGCTTGATCGATAGCGAACCCTAACGACTCATAATTAGGCTGTGCACCAGCTAGTGAGAGTAAGTAAAACTAGTTGTGCGAGGGCACTCTTCAACAGATTTAAAACAACTATCGATCACTGACGTCTTGGGCCAAGACTAGTGACATCACAGAATTTTTGATACAACCAGGAGTATGTTGTTCGTGCCGAACTAATTCCTCTTATGTAAACTGAAAGCGATCTGCTAAAAAATTCTTCGGATACATTGGACCGTGAAAATTTCACCTGCCAGGTATTTTCAGGTTATGTTATCAACACAGCGCGACCCTTGATGGATCCCTGCCTATAAACCTACTTTCCAATCTCATTGTAATTTTGCAGGCATATATTGGCCGTCAAGAGTGCGCTTTAGAGGTATTAACGGTCACGTGACACATGATATGCGTGCATCAAAATTGTTGTTTATTTTTCTTTTTCGTAGTTATACATTCCTGCCTAGGAGCGTAATAGCTTTCAATCTGAACTTCTGTAGATAGCGACCTTTGCAAAAAGGTGGTTATATGCCACTGGCCTCTTGCTGTAATTATTAAACCTTATCAGGTACTTGGAGTTGTAAGTTATTTGAGCTATGCACTGCAAGAAAAAAGCTTCTTCTGAATGTTAGTCCTGAATGAGGTCCGCGGCGGGATGTATTCCACCGCTATTATTTACCGTAGCAAACACAAATGCACTTTGAAGCCACATAATGACAATTTTTTTTCTTTCAAGCTGACAGATCATCGAATCTTTATGTGCCCATTCGTATATTGAAACAGCAAGCTTTCATATTGTGAGCTTTGAGCTACAGATAAGATCGAGGTAGATAATTCAACAGCTTGGGTATATCAAAGTGCGATACATAAAACCTTGCATTTGGTTCCCCTATCCATCATACGTAAATATAACATTTTTTTCATATTCTTGCGTTTCGATTCTTCTTGGTTCACAACATACTAGCGAACATAATAATTATTTGAAACAATATAAAGGCGTTTGCTTTCCAAACTATTTACTTCGTATTTCTTGCAATTTGTGAACTTATGAGATAATTTAGCAAAACATCATCAGATTAGCACAGTCACGCTTTGTTGATGTGGATCCCAAAGTGAATACTTTGATTGCTGAATATTCATCACTGTTTTCAAGACATTCAAGATAATTATGACCAAAAATACACAGCGAAGCTGCCCGTGAAGTTGGTGACAACTTCCAAAATTACACACGGGCGTCTCGGCTCACTACAGCGAGAGACTCTTCTGAAGAACACGCATGCGCGAGCGAGCCTCGTCCCAGTCGAAGTAACCACCTTCGAGAGTGCGCCCTCCTCCGCCAGTGATGGTAAAGGCGCTGCGGGCGTGCATGACGCGGAGGTTGTCGAACGTGGCGATCTCCCCTGCGAAGGAAGTTTAAATACAACAGCGTTCTGAGCAACTGAGCACGCTGTGTACTTCACCATGAATACGAGACCTCCAATGCAACTTACTTTAAAGTGTAGTATTAAAGGGTCTAGTTAACCAACAGTTTTCGTTTGCAAGTTTCAGAAAAGTCCGACGTGAAAAAAGGAACTAGGAAAATCACCACAATCAGTGACTTGGAGTGGCATAGTTTAAGTACACGGCTCTTCGTACCGCCCCATCGAAGTACACCAATATGCACGACTCCTAATTGACACAAATCAGAAGAAAGCATGTTCCTCAGGGCTGTAGGTAATGAGACGGCGCATAATGGCAATGGGTGGTCGCGCCAGCCTCTGTATTCGTCACTGTTGAGGGAGTAATCGTGTACGGAACGCGTACTGACCTTCAGCCAGCTCGTAGTGCACCAGATTTTCCGGTCTATACATGACGTCATGGAGCAGCCTCAGGGCTCTGTACATTTCAGTGACTTCCCCGACGGGAACTCGGGACATGGACGCTGCTCGGAAGCAATTGTCATAGAAGAGAGTATGGAACTCGCCGTGTCTGTCCAGTCTGCAGCAATGACAATAGCACCATGATGGTTTTAAACCAACAGTACGACATGATTTTCTCAAAACCACGTTAAATCAACGGAAAACTATTACCACCGCGGATATAACAATATTTTGCACGTGTGCGATGGATAGTTTCACATACGTATACGTTACAGTTTCCACGTATACATACGTCAAGTACTTGCACTTTTGTAAAGGCGCCTTTCCATATGGGCGTCAGCAATTACGCCGTTTTTGGTAACAATCATCCGGCGTTGTTCTTTATATACTTACAGTATGGTTGGCGCGGTGTTTTTCACATGAAAAGCCTTGAAACGGTCACAACCGTTTGTTTCGTAGTCTAACTCTCGAGTCGTCAGCAGCTCGTACGCCTTGGGAGACTCATTTTTCACCTGTTCAACAGCACGGAGGCCGTCCACAAACTGATTTTCAGCACCGTCAACATTGGTTCGTTGAATGCAATGGAGCATTTGAATCTGCCGCATCATAAATTGAAACCAAATGTGTTTAATACCAAGCCACTATCGACGAATGTTTTGAGTCAAGGTGTTAGACAATAACGTCTATAATCAGCACACTATGGTTACCAAAATGTTGCACCAATGTTTTGCGGCCAAAAAGCATATGTATTCAGTATCTTTTGCTCGTAAAAGTTGACAAAGGGACCTCTACAAAAATTACAACGATTTTCTGAAAGAAACAACTGCTAATACATACTCCTGGCATGATAGTTAGGTACACTTGGTCAGTGTGCAGCGGTAGGGCGCCCGGTGTGTACACCACACGAGAAGGATTGGGCCTGCTCTGAACTTGCCAAAGATCCCTGAAGAAAAGAATGAAAATTCAGTCACAAAATGAAACCCAAATATTTAGAGCCAGATCTCTATCTGTTTATTCTTATGAGCAAGCGGGCCCTGAATCAAGAGAGATTCCTTTTTTTCCCTTCACACCCGCGGGATTGAACAAATGTATAAAAAGGGTTTGTGACCTTACCCATACAAGGTTGGTTTCAAGTAAGCAATCCGGTCAGCCAGTTGGCGCATACTTCCCTCCTTGGTCGGTGCCCCATTCACCACGGCCAGGCCCTTGGTGTTCAAGACGTGCAGCCAGTTGTACAACTCCCGGTCATCTTGGAGAAGTTTCTGGAAGTCGAAGGTCGGGATCTTGCCGTTCAATTCCGCTCCCCACGACTGTCTGATCGGACGGGCCACCGTGTCCCTTTCGTTACCGGAGAACCGCTGGCTGTTCAACCAGGCGGCGTCGAAGTCGCTGCAGTGCTGGTTGGGCCAGATGATCCGCAAGACTTTCCCGTCGTCTACGATCGTCTCGGATTCCGGCTGCACCTCGGGATCCAAGTCAGCCATTTTGAATGTTCGCTGTACGATTGAGGGATTGGAGCATTTGGAACAGCGACAGTTGTCTCTCAACCAGACGTAGGGATAGGTGCCTTCGTACCCGCTGTCCATAGCCACCCGGTACCAGCGAGCAGCTTCATCCCTCGTTACGCTCTTCAGCCGTGGATTCTCCTCCATCTCTGTTACGGATTAAGGTGGAACGGTCTGAGCATGAAATCTCCTTCCAGCCCACACCTGAGTCACATGATTAGTTTTGACGGTACAATGCTATTCGTGTGCTAAACACTTACCCCGGTGATAGGAATTTCAATAAAATATACGAAGGTCGGTGTAGTTAGATGTTTATCACCAATCTAGTCCAGAAGTGCGTTTACTTTTGACCTTGTCAACATGAACCATGGCTATTTAATGTGAAAGGAACAGGGCTGAAGGTGTTGAGGATTATCGGCCCGTTTTAATAAACGTCTCTCTTAGTGCGTCTATAAACCCATTAACGTGCGATCAGTTTGATGGGTACGAGTTTTTGCTTAATACGTATATCAAATGATGCATTCTGAGGCAAAAACCTGGTATTACACCGCAAAACTTTTGACCAGTTATATTGCAAAACGACTACAGATTAAAGATTGGTCGGTAATGATACATGTACGTCTCGTGAATAACAAAAAGAAATGTTAAAAAGCGTTTCCACAAAATTGATTGTGTTTCATCATGGATGTCAGAAGTGTTACTGGAGAGGCGACTACACAGTGAGTGGAATCGATACAAGTGTTTGCGAGTAGGTTCGATGCAAGATTTTCGAGCCAAAGTAGAAATTCTCCTCTAGAATCGGCAAACGATGACGGTTGGCTTACTGCGCACTCATTAGAGATTTCAATTAAAGCATTGTCAAGCAAAGCGTCTGTGGTGTCACGCTTGCTTGCCCTCAGTCCGAATTCTCAACAACAACACAGGACATCACAGGAAAAAGGTCTATATCAAGTACCATGGAGGAAGGACACAAACGCCACTATATTGTGTAGTCCTCATGCCATATGCAGCAAGGTATGAGACGGAGATAACCCCCCTGCTTTGTGTTGGTCATTGTCTCGCAGGAATCTGGGGAATTCCTTTCAGACATCTTGGGGGGATGTGTTAAGTAACAATAGTCTGGAATGTGTATAGGGATTGGACATGTTGGGGGGTACCCCTCGGTCTCATTTCTCTGGGTATACCTCATGCCAGAGTGATTCCACCTCGTGTAGCCAAGGCGCAAGTAGGCTACAATGGAACGCCGCTATAACGAACACGACGGGGTCCAGGCTAAATGTTCGGTACAGCGGTGTTCGGTATAGCGACGTTCCACTGTACATGTAGTTGCGCTTTATGCTGCTACGTTAATTTTTTTTTATAAACCTTCTGTTTTTACAACCGATACCAACCCATTTAGCCGACGATTTTAGGGATTTTCCCGTGGTACAGTGCAATTTGAGACGGAATTTAGTATTTGTTACGATTTTGCAGATCCCTTTTTATGAATGGAAGAGGCACATGCACTATGATTGTTCTCGGCCCCTCCTCACCCCGTACACACATACAGCGGATGGTGCATACACGTACATGTACAATACATGTACAGTACGTACGCTTCACTGTCCACAACAGGTGCCCCACATCACATTTACCAGTAGCTCAAATTAAACAACTTCAGTTAATCCCATCAAATAATTAAGCCTTCCTTGACACGACTATGATCTCTGTGTAAACAATCTAACAGTACCGTACCTTTTTAACAGCGGAAGCCTACAGTTTTTCACTACCGTCACGCGTACACCACCCGCAACTTACTGCCGTCGAGTCACTCTACACGATAGCCTGGGCTCATATGCGTGGCCAATATTGTTGGTTTCGAGTCAACTTGCACTGACCCAAACCAACTCCGACCCATTCCAACTCGGACTCACGACCCACTCGGACCCATGTCAACTCGGCTCCAATACTAACCCGGACCCACGAGGGTACAGTCCACTAATTCCCGCCCCATTGAAAACAGTGTAAAATCACCATTCTTCAGAGCTCAATAACATGCAAGCCAACATCCCTGAGGTGTCTCACACAAAAATTTAATTATTATTCAGTCATTAATCTTTCAGTTTCTTTTCAATTTTCGGGGGGGGTTAACCAATTACATTTTTAATTATTCACCCAAAACAATACCAACCCCCCCAAAAGTCGAAGTTCCCAAGTCAGCACGCAGCCATTTTTCAAATGGCAACCCTCTATACTTTCTCGGTCCTTTGGGAACATTTGTCAACCGTATTTTTTATCTCTTCCGCCCTCAGATGGAAGCCCAAAGAACCAGGGTTTCGATCCTGGCAAAGATTTACACAATCTCACCATTTTGGGGGCCAAACAATCCCCTTTTTCGAAAGATACTGTGGGGGGGGGACTTTTAATGCTAATGAGCCTGGCGGAAATTATTGCTTGAATTAGTGGACTGCACCCACGACCAACTCGGACCCACAACCAACTCGGCCCCACGACCAACTCGGACCCACCCTGAGTCAACTCAGCCTGACCCAACGCCAGGAGCATGATTAACTTGTTGAAAATTTTTATTTTGTCCACTTTTACATTTTAGCATTTGGTAAATGACACGTTTGCACTGCATGCTGCCGAGATTTTAACGTCCTCTCTACACGTTATGCAGGGAAACAGTGGCACAGGCTTCCCAGAATTTCTCCGTTTTCGAGTTTGAACAGGCGGGTGGTTAAAAGCCGTACAGGACTAGATTTGATATCAGTGATGTCTTGGAACAAGTGACGAGTAACCGACGAGCGTCGTATTTTTATGGAGGCACATTTCCTTTGATGTCTTATTTGCCGCTTGTAATCTGGAATCTTAATCAGGTATTAGCTTCCGAGGTACCGGTGTGATTAACCACAAACACTGATTTTGTCACCTTCCATTCTTGAAACCCTATGATCGGGGAGTGGGAGCTTGGGACAACCAATGGGAGCAGCTTTTGGAGTGTGATTGACAGTACAATGCGGGCCTATTTTGGATAGAGGCAGGCGGCTACATTCACATCGGCGCATAGTTTTACTACTATTAGGGGGGTATCTTCGGGAAAAGGCGAATAAAAAAGTTCATAAAATTGGAGTGAAACGCAAAGTAATCTATCTGGCTATAATCTTGAAATTCTAGCGAAAAAAATGAAGGCCAACCTCTTCGCAAGGTTCAAGAGTCGGCGCTATTTCGGTCTACGGGCGCGTATTTGGTATAATACAACCATAAGACTCAATGGGTCCGAGTTGACTCGAGGTGGGTCCGAAATGGCGTGGGTCAGAGTTGGCGTGGGTCAGAGTTGGCGTGGGTCCGAGTTGGTCGTGGGTCCGAGTTGGCGTGGGTCCGAGTTGGTCCTGGGTCCGAGTTGGCATGAGTCCGAGTTGGTTTGTGTCCGAGTTGACCTGACCCCATATTGTTGGACCATTGCTGATACCGTGACGAACTCCACTTGTCGGGCACGTCCCCCTGTGCACAGATCGTCAAATAGGATAGACTTGTCCTGGTCTGTGCAGCGTGTTCTCGAGAAAAAAATTGTCATTGTGGATAGCTCTGAGAGATGTTTTCAACATTGTGTGAATTAATCATCCGCGTTTGAACTGAAGGCTATAGCTATACCGTACTTTGCAAACCCCCAGTAGGCAAACATCGACTGAGCGGTGGATAACAAGGGAAAGGTTTTCCTGGGGCTTCGTCGCGTGACTATACAATTTCTGGGCTATCACACTTTACAATAAATGTACCCCATGCTTATCTCCTTACCAAATAAATAAAACCCAGTAGATAAATAAATTATAGTCCATTGTACAACTCATGTGTAAGAGTAAACTTAATGTATGGTCATGATCAAAGTACAATCCGAAAAAAGCGACGTTTACCGTCGACCTCCCATCAGGAACCAAAGAAAAATCACGCAGGTCACTCTTTTTTTGTGCTAATCCCTTATAGAGGGGATGCGTCACGGTATCCGAGTCCTCTGTGGTGTGAGTGTATCAGGCTTGAACTGCTAAGGGTGCACCCTGGTAATTAGGCCAGAAATATGTCCGCCGAGCTCATTAATAAAAGTTATACACTCAAAATATTCTATATTAGAGGGTCCTGATGAGAGCCATGGAACTGAGGAATTCAAGAAATATGAGACTGGACCTCTGGGCCGGACTCGGGGCTTCCAATTCTGAGCAATTTGGATGCAATCGGGTATGAAAGTGGCACTATTTGAGCCATTTTGCTGAGGGAGGATTTTTCAAAATGGCTGCTTTTCTGGACAGGGACATTTTCTGCATTTTAGGGGTGGTCTGCTTCTGGTGAAAATTTCTCAAAAATTCATTGGTCAACCCCCCGAAAATTGAAAGGAAAATAAAAGAGGACATGTGGAACATCATTTTTCTGTGCAGCCTGAACACCTGTGAGAGTTGTATTTTTAAAATGTTTGTGAAGTATGGGGATTTATCACTGCTGTCTATGGGAATTTATTTGTAGTGGTGCACCCCTATAAGCCATCTTTATTGTCTGAGCATGCGCACTGACGAATTCCAGACCCATTGAGACGAAACGCGTGCAAAAAAAAAAAAATTAAATTCACGCAGCTGAGGTTCCACTCACTCTTTGACTACGAAATCCTGGGAAATTTTCACGAGACAAAAAGGTCTTCCGTGTGTCATCTGCCAGTTTTAAAAGTGACAATTCTTCAAAAACCTTGTTTTATTTTCACCACACTCCGCTGCTGAAAAGATTAATCATGCGTGAAATTTGAAAATAATACACCGATTGTAACACTTCCGATTTCCATCTACAAGTGTAAAGAATTACCTACATTAATTCTAACAGCTTTCAAGAAATCACATGGATAAAGGTGCTGCTCATAAATATATACAAATAAAAAAGAAATGCATACTTTTAGATAAATTCAATTGGCGTCTACCATCATAAATTGTTCTGTGATCTATGCAAAATTCTGTTTTAAAAAAATAATTTTGCAGTTATATTTTATTGTTTGCAGTTACTTGTAAACTATAAAATTTATTCATTTGTTTATGCTCAGTAAAAGACACCTCCATAAGGCATCACCTGAAACTTCAAATTAATGCTTGGCCTGAGCAGTGAAGACTTATTTCGTAATACCAGGCAAGACGTGGGACGAAGGGGTACCCCCCTTACCTGTCCAATCCCTATACACACTCTAGACAATTGTTACTTAACATACCCCCCCTAGAAGTCTGTAAAGAATTCCTGAGATTCCGATCAAACAATGACCAACACAACTGGGGAGGGGGTTCTCTCCGTCCCATATCTTGCTTTAAATGTATTTCGTGCACATCTGCACTTTGACAATAATATTTTATTCCCACTGAAATCTGCTTGGTTGACACATTGCACACGTTATACTCACTAGTTGTTGCTACTTAGCAAGCTGCGGGTATGGCCGCGTCTGGCCCGGGGCTTACCAGTGGAGAGTAAATAGGGGAAGGCCTAACATGCCTCGCGTAATTGATGCTGGTCACCACCACCGATTAAGCACTGGTACCCATGCCAGAGTGACCCGGATAGAAACGAATTTACGGGGGAAAGCTTGCGTTGTTTTGAAAGCGCAAGTGAAAACAAGAAAACAGATAATTCAATCAGGAACTGACAACATGATACGAAGATATTTGATACTGGCCAAGTAAAAATTATAGTCATTATAAACAGCACTTCCTATATGGGTTAATGACACACAAACAGCGGTCACAAAATCAACTATTGGAAGAAAGGAATAAACTCTGAACTGACAAATCAGCGAGTAAAATGGACATTCAACATTAACCCAGCACAACCCGTTATCCGAATGTCTTAATTCTAACCGTACGTTAATTATTACTCTGTTAGAACCATCAAGGTTCCTAGATAAAAACGTATAGTATGGGATTAATTCTGATGTTATTTACGAAAAGAACGAACAAAATCCACTGCACATTCAAAGGTCTGGCCAGACACGTGTAAAGAGTTCCCTTCTTGGAACGTTTGTCCGTAATAGGTACAGCCAACTTCACAAACGTTCGCTGAGTCCTAAACTTGCAGGAAACAGCTGCCGCTAACAACAGTTAAGTTAGTTTGATCTTGGGTATTCCTATTGGTTTGTACAGCGAATGTCTGATTTTCTTCTCGGCATTGGACATTCCTATAGGTTTGTCAAACTAACTTTACTATCATCCGTTGGTATCCTTTCAGCCATCTGTTCCACAACTGTCCATGACCGCGTTGGCCCACAGACGAGGCCTCACAGGAAGGAGTCCATAGTCGGACTAAGTGGCACTCTTACTAAAGCCTGTTGGGATGACCTCCGCGGGGAGATCTGTGGCCTCAGCCCATGAACTAGCTGGTCATTAATGTTAACTGAGCCAAAGACTTGCTTCACTACATATCTAGTAGGCTACAAGAAAAATCATTTCCAGGGTTCTTTAACCCTAACAGCTGAATCCTCCAATTTTAATGTGATTTTGAACACACCCTAGGGAGTTAGGGTTAAAAGAGGAACATGACGTTACGTCTCAGTATCCATATACATATCATGGTTTCGCCCAAATATTGACCTACTCTACCACTGCAATAATGTGGTTTTGTTTCTTTTTTGCAACAAAACAGTTGAAATATTACATCAGTGGAAAACAAAAGATCTCGATCTAGATCATCTGTTGCATTTAATTCACAAATCTTCCCTCAATATTCGTCAAAGTCATATCCAGCACAGTATCACTCGAATGGATGATGCCCAATATTCATTTATAAAAACAGGTAAAATGCAGAAATAGAAACAATTACATCAAGTATACTCACAGTCACGAAGACGTCCCTCTCCTCCGATAAACAGTACGATCTTTTCGTGTGCCCCTCACAAGCAGAAAAATGATTTGAGAGTTAAGATCTCTCAAATCAGCAAAATCACACAAAATCAGTTGGCGATAAAGCTTAGAATTCCACCATCCAAGCAATACCTAAATCGATATCTGGCAAACTATATTTTGTGCGGCGATCAGTAATGCAGATATCAAGCACTCTGCCACTCCTCATCAAAACATAAGCTCAAACACAAAGCTCCCAGATGACCCTTGGGATTAAAAAGCTATTCAAAATTTCCCGCCAGAAGGTAGACCTTTAACCTTTCTTGTGACTGGAACCACTCAATTTTAAAACAACAAAAACGTGACTAGGACCAGCGATGCAACCAGACCTAGACATGTACAAGTCCAAAAAAAACCAAAACAACCAAAAAACAAAACAAAACAATATAAAAACAACCACAAAACTTTGTGACATATTATCAAATGAGGTACAGTGTGCTTCGATTCCCATAAAGGTAAGAAGTTTTGTCTTTTTGGAGATCAGCTGAACATCTTAACATTTAGGAAAACAATTACATTAGTTTGTGTATCAAAGTAGGTGGACTATTGCCCTAGAGCCCAAACAGAGAAAAATTACTTGCATCGGAGATTCAGTGGATATTTGACTTTTAATGACATTTCACCATACTCCCCCGCCTCTCGCTTCCCCCCCCCAAAAAAAATCCAGCTTTTCATCCAGCGTGAAGTGCCGCTGGTTGAGTTCAGAGAAGAACGTCACCGAAGAGACTTGCCCTCAGAACGCGCAGACGCGACAAGGTCTCGTCCCAGTCGAGGTAGCCGCCTTCAAGATGGCGGCCCCCATCGCCTGTGATGGTGTAGGCACTGCGGGCGTGAAGCGTGCGAATATTGCTGAAGGTGACTATTTCACCTGAAAGTAAGAGAGCACAATGCCGACAAGAATTGTATTTTAGCAGGGGTACCACTGCGGTATTTCCCTTTTAACAAGATTATATCAATGGTCTTTGAGTTTTTCTCAAGTTTGACACAGAGTTACATGTATATCGACTAGGGACAACGTGACCTAAAAGAGTGAAAAACATACTTTCTCTAGGCTGAGAGGGTCTTCCATACCTCAAAAACTTTACAGGATTTATAATTGATTTATAGGATTTATAGTTGATACTTTGGCAGTCAACACAGGAAATGTGGGGAACAGTGTCAAAAAGGCTTCGCATTTTCGCGAAGAGCTTGGCAAGAAGATTGCTCCCATTTTGTGATTGGGCTTTATTACCCCAAGTCAGATAAGCCAACTGCAATATATATGCCTCTCACATTTGGTATGAAGATCAGCTCTGGCACACGCAAAGAGCATCCGTGTGGTTTGGCGCTATTTTATTATTTGCCGTGAAACATGCTCTGTGTTGAAATTTCTCCTTGATTCACGTGTCTGCTTCGTACCCTCAGAATGAATCACAGTTTTCCTTTGGTTAAAAATAATACTGCTGTCAGAGCCTCAGGCGGTGCCCAACCACGATTTAGATTTTAAAACGTCAAGATAAGACACCGAGGTCAAGATGAAACACGGTTTCGTGTTCAACACACACCTGGGGCCAGTTGATGGTACACCAGATTTTCAGGGCGATACATCATGTTATGGAACAACTTCAAGGCTCGGTAGGTTTCGGTGATCTGAGCCACCGGAAGGGACATGTGGGGCGCCCTCACGGGATTGTTGTAGTTGATCTGCTTCACCCGACCGTTTTTGTCACACCTGCATAATTGAATCAGTTTGCTGTTTCAAGGCAAAAACAAGCTTTCCTTTTTGTTTCACTACATAGAGATCTTGATAATTATGGTAGATGAACAAAGGATGGCGTGACACGTCCTGGCCAATTTCATACACAAATCCTTTGATCCTCAATCGACTCATGGCATGGGTGTCCTTGGGAGTTTGGCTATCTCCCAAAAATCACGGTTTGTTTCAAGGCAAGAATTACTTCAAAACGGACATACTGTATGACAGGTAGGCAAGTTTGAAGGTGGAATCCTAGAACGTAGTCAGTCCCTGCCGCCCGGTAGTCGATGTCTCGCGTGCTCAGCAGCTGGAAGGCCTCGGGACGCTCCTTACGGACCTGCTCCGCCACGTGGAAGCCGTCCACGAAGTGATTCTCTCCACCTTCAACGTCGCTGGTTTTCTTGATGCAGTGAAGCATCTGGATCTACGGGGTATGGAGGGCGAAGGAAAGTTTTCATCACCAACATTCTCCACATGTATATCTAATTGTAAGGCCGCTGGGTGTGTCTAATGGGAGGCCCCCGATTCACAGTACCTGTGCAATACGGGTGATTTACTGCGACGTGCTAGCCGATCACAACGCGCGAAATCTATCGACCCTTTCCAAACGCGCACTGGGTCGACAGATTTCGCGCATTGTGATGGGCCAACGCGTTGCAAACTCTTGGTGGCGCACTATTATGATCTACCGGTACGCCCGTACATAGATGATATCGGAATTACTTACCCCCGGAGTGTAATACCGATACGGCATATCACCGTGAAGAGGCAATCCCAAAGTCGAATAGGCGAGGTTGCAGGTGTTCCTCTTGCTGAAGACTTGAAATTGGACCCTGGAATAAATACAGTCGCTGTGATTACATAACTTTGAAAACTGCATGACACCGGCAAAAAAGCAGGGTTAATTTAGTTTGTCGTTTGGTTAATTTCTGCGAATGCGCTGTAGGTTGTGGAACATCTGGCATCCTTAATCCCCAAGTGCTGGGCTCTTCAGGTTATACCAGTGACTGTAAAGACAACGAGAAATTGGTTTGTTGCATTTCAAAGTGAATGTGTATTTTTGTTTTACTCAAAAATGATTTTTACAGCCACCTCTGTGCAAAAGCCAGGATCTGTAAAGTATCAAGTAAACATTTCGCACTTACCCATTAGCGGTGGGCTTCAAGTAAGCAACCCTACCCGCCAGCTGGCCAACAGCTCCTTTTTCAGTTGGAGCGCCTTTCACCAAGGCCAAGCCTTTGGTGTTCAAGACACTCAGCCAGTTGTACAGCTCCCGGTCCTCTTGGAGAACTTTCTGGAAGTCGAATGTCGGGATGTTGCCGTTTAGCTCGGCTCCCCACATCTCCAGCTCCGGACTGTTCACCGTGCTCCCGTCGTCAGATCCTGAGAACCGCTGGCGGTTCAGCCAGGCGGCGTCGAAGTCGCTGCGGTGCTGGTCGGGCCAGGTGATCCGCAAGACGCCGCCCTCGTCCACGAGTTCCTCGGACAGAGGCACAACCTCTGGATCCAAGTCGGCCATCAGAAACAGTCGTTGAAAGGACGAGGCATGCAGGCATTCGGAACAGCGACAGTTGTCCCTCAACCAGACGTAGGGATAGGTGCCTTCATACCCGCTGTCCATACCTACCCGGTACCAGCGAGCAGTGTCATCTCTCGTCATGGTTACCAACCGTTTCGCTTCCATCTCTATAATAGTGATATGCTAAGCCCGAGGGGAACCAGTCAAAGAATTAATAGTTTGCCATGCACAAAAGACAAACACAAGTATTTTAGTTCTTCCATGTGTAGTGAATTTAGGAACAGCTTTCTACACTCCTGCCCTGATAATCCCATTAATGTCCAGATCTACAGCCTTTATAATTAAATTCAATGGACAGGGCAGGGCGTTCCATTGAGTAAAGCAATATAAAAAAGCTTCAGCGCTTGCAGCGTGTCACTCACTCCTTCGCTGGGCAGCAGAGCTTCAAGAAGTCACTGGTCCACTACTGAAATCAACCAGGGCCATTTTATTTTGCTCTTCTTGTGTCTGGATGTGGGGGTAGGATCCGGCTTGGCAGTGTTTGCTCCTTACGGTGAACATCCCCGCAGAAGGCCGCATTTCCTTAGTATTTATTTTTGTAAATATCTTCAACAATTTTGCCGAGTCAAGAAACGGCCGGAGAAGACCGAGACGCAAGCTTTTCATGTAGGGGTAACTATTTCTGTCTTTATTTAATGACCAAACCTCCAAACATGTTTACACAATTTCTCGTCTCAGGAGTATTTCTCTTGTTTGAAAGGAGTACAGTTATTAGGCCGGGCAAATCATTCCCTCACGATTTCCATCCTCCCCCATTTCCGGCACAAATTTTTACAACTGGATGTATAAAACGGCTTATTTTCAGGGTTTAATGTAACAGAATTTTTAAGCATGCTCCTAAACCGGGGTAGCATTAATGACTGGGTCATGCAACGTTAAAATATCCCGAAAATAACATCATATGCGATGATGTTGGCTTGAAATATGTGTTCAGACTGATTTGAAACCTTTAAGTTTGGATCAGGACTGCTAAACCCTTGTATCGGGGAACCCTTACAGCGTTAATTATTGCAAAGCCTTTGGGGATATCTGAAAACTTGAATGCAGACTCGGACAAGCACTTGAAGTTTACCGTAAAGAAATTATTTCCAATAATGCACATTATTATCCCGTACAATGTGAATCTGATACTTAAAAATTGTTCTGTGGGCCACAATCTGGAAGGCATGTCTTTATCAGCCATTCATATCTCAACAGCTCAGACAGTGCACGTCTGAGGTCGACGTGATTAGAGGGTCCTACATGTATTTCGCGAGAAATATCGTGTACACGATCATCCAAGCACGCTGCGGTTTTACGCACTTACTTTCTCCTGATCGGTAAACCTGCGACTCCAGCAGGGTCCTCCAAATGCCACAAAACCTGTCGCTTAATGTGAACCTACCGCTCTTCATCCAACAAACTTAATACTGCTATTATTGTTGCGTTACGTTGAATGCAACAACCGCGATGTCAGTAGTTGTTTGTTGAGCGTATTATGTACAAGTCTGACAGAGTTCAGAGTTCGAAGGGCCCACCTCCCTAAGACGGCCGACAATTGTTTGATATTGTTTACTCGTTTCATTTCGAAGCTCGATTGGATCCAAAGAGCCAAACCTAACTTTCGATCGAACAAGAACGGTTTCATTTTGAAGCTTGTTTATAATAGGTGTGGGAACCGTTGTAATTCTGTTTTATTTCAACAGGGCAGCCTTGTCAGTTCGTGGAGGAATAAGACACATTCCCCCCATGGTCAGTTAAAAAACGGTTCTCGTTAAGGCCGTTTTCCAATACTCAACTTGGGCTCCGTCGCAGGCTTCAACTGGTCTTTTTACTTCCTGATTTTGAGGAGAAATTGCAATAGTAAGTCTCATAGTGCCACAAAAGATCAATAAAAATGCAGAAGAGCCAAACAATACAGAACTTTAATTTCAGTTGAACGCTTCAGGCCCACACTCAGGGACTCGGTGGTTTCCTGCACGAAGCCTCAACGGAGACGAAGTCGAGTATTGGAAAAATGACCGTCAATTCATTTCAAATCACGCCCTCTTTTGTTCCTGCTCTGATCTGAGCGGTGCAGTTATATTAAATTATACTCCACGCGTAAAGTTAGTTGATGCGCAATAAAAAAAAAATGCTATTGCGCAGCGTAGTATATATCCTGAAGTACATGTTCCATCGGGTTGAAACTTTGCAGCTAACTTGAAAGGGAAGGGTTATGGAGGAAAAAGACTTCGTACTTGGCTTGGGTTCCGGGAAGGAGGGGGGGGTTGAAAAAAGGCTTCGTCGAAGGCAATGCTGCTCCTGTGCTGGGTTTCCTGTGTAACCAAATTGCTGCAGCATTCAGAATTAGGAACCGCACCAGCCTGCGACGGTGCTTGCTAAAAAAATGACGTCATTCAGGGAGAATGTCGATTGACGACTGTTGTATTTAAACATTACAAGGCAACGAAGTTTACAATATTCTCTTTGTTTGGACTGTTCACCATGAAGGCTCACTTAGAACAAAGACAGGACGAATGTGTTTCCCAAGGGCAGGAAATATCATTTAGAAATATTCTTGAGGAAGGTTTTGACGCTTAGCTGTAGAGATAAAAATTAATACATGTAAGAGTCGTCGGAAAACTTAGGGGACAGGCAGAATCCAAAATGGCTGAAACAGGTAGTCGGTTTCAGAAATCATCGCAATGATTTCACTATCCAGTACACCAACTCTCTGTGGTGTTTGTCAACGATAACCGAACAGGAATCTACACTGAACATTTGTTGTTAATATCCATGGATGTGTTGGACGAAAATGAAGCACTTCAACGATTTTTTGGTGAGTACGTTTGGTGATACCGCTTGATCATTTTTGGCGGACGATCCATCTACTGACAGTGCCTAGTGACACAGTGCATGGAGGTAGAATACCTCCATGCACAGTGACAGTGTTCAACATGCGTGACGCATTGTTGAATTTGTACAGAAGCCTATTATTGTAACTTGTTGCAGGCCTACAAATATTTTGATACATGTAGACTCACGAGCTGTCTACTGTTACGTTATCAACTCGTCCAAAGCTCGAAATATTTTCCCTTATTTAAGTCGATAGTTCAGAGGATTGTTGTTGGTCATGTTGGTTGTGTGCCTGCAATTAGTGCAAAGGTGTGAAAACTGATTTTTCAAATTGCACAGCCTGACAGCAAAGTGCACTTAAAACATGACATCACTTTTATGTGTTATGCTTGTAGGTAGGAAAAGTTGCTTGGTTGACCCATGTTTTCCTTCCTCCGTGGTAGACCTTGGGCGGAAAGACAGGGAAAGAGTTCCATATACGGACAACAGTTGAACTTGATGCCCCTGTGCATATACTGTACATGTAAACCTGGGAGACTGGTCTGAAAAAGTGCTTTCTAAGTCTCAGACTCAGAGTTTTCTTAGGTACATGTAAATTTAAGTTAGGACAATGTTGTCACTTTCTAATGGCTGTTACTAGGCCTAGTAGTAGTAAGGCTAACATTTTGTGTCTGTACATGTACATTTATATGGAACTTTTTCAGAAAAAAAAAATCAGGGATCTTTTTACAGTCAAATGTACATAAACCCTGCGCCGTCATGCCATGAAGTTACAAGAGTCGCAAGTTGTAGTTGGGATGTAAAGTTTCATTTGAAGTTTGCATATAAACTCTCATGTCTGCACTGTCTGGAGTGTCCCAGATTTTTGGACGTGAGTTTTAGGAGGGGACATCATCCCTTTAGCTGTGAAAAAAGTGACTTACTTTATGGTAAATTATGCATGTAATGTCTGTTCCTTATTTTTTTTGCCATTTTTGCACAGCCATCGAGTCTCCAGAAGAGCTAGACTTTGACCAATTAGAGCAGTTCATCACTGAAGACGAGCAGGACTTGTAAGTATTCATTGATGGGGACGGAGTGGGGAAGAAGATGGAGAGGGGGTGGGGCATTGTGTTGTTTTCCCCGTGGGGGGCATCTGGACATCTTTTGGATACCTTGTGGGCCATTCTGGACACCTTGCTTTATTATACAGAAATGCATGGAAGAGCATGAAACCCTAGCAACTTGGACAACCCAATTTTTTTTAAATCAAAGTAAAACATGAAGGGTTCAAATGCTAGCCAAACTTCATACTGGGGGAGGGCGGGATAGATGTGTATGTACAATGTATGTGTACACCTGCTGTTGATCGTTTTGCTTTTGAGAAAGATTCTGCTTGGATTGGATCGTCGGGCCTTCCATATTTTGTGCTGTTTGTTAAGGTCGGATGAGCTGTCATGCACAGAACGTCATCCACTTGGATGAAAAAAGTCGTCGGACAAAATGTACTGCCTCAGTCGGTATCTTTCTGCCATTGCTAGCTTTTGAATGGACGTATACATGTTATGGTACATGTATGTACGTGTACATGTACTAGTATAGAATACGGAAGGGAGTACGTCACGTGCACGGTTATGTGTAAAAGGCATCAGCGCAAGAACCAGAAGAACCTCGTTCTCCATTCGTTTGCATTACACTTTCTGGTTCAAAAATTACGTCAAACTTTGGTCCTCTGTACTCTTACGTGTAGGTCTTTCAAGGTCACTGAAGAAGACATGATTACAATTACACCTGCATGCATAATATCTTTCACACAGAAACAAGAGTGAAAATATTAACGCTAGATTTGCCTTTGGCTTTTTAGCCGATACCTTCCCATTTCCTTCAGACGTTTTGTCTGACTTCAACATCTTCTGATCACAAATACCAGAAGTGGTAGTAAAATCGCTGATGTCTGACTGTAATGTCGTTCTTTGCACTTAATACAGGAATAAAAAAAATATGAAGAAAATAATCTGTTTCATCCTCTGTATTCAAAGTTAATAGCCATGTTCCATGGACTGTTTTCCAATTACATGTACATGAAGCAATCTGACCTTCATGTTCATGTGCTGTTTACTTGCATTTACATGTACGTGCATGCAGGCACCTTTTACATAAACCCCAAGTTTTTGTACAGTGAATATTTTGTTTGATCATTGTTCAATTCTCTGAAACCAAAAATTCTTGTGGTGCAGTATTGTAACGGTACTTAACCCTAACGGTGCTGAACCCAACAAGGTTATGCAGGATTTCAATGGTCCCTAGGGGGTTAGGGTTAAGTGAATAACACGAAGTGAATGACACAAAGTGAATAAAACAAAGTGAATAAAACAAAATGAATGACACAAAGTGAATAAAACAAAATAAATGACACAAAGTGAATGACACAAAGTGAATGACACAAAGTGAAAAACACAAAATGAATGACACAAAGTGAATGACACAAAATGAATAAAACAAAATGAATGACACAAAGTGAATGACACAAAGTGAATAAAACAAAGTGAATGACACAAAGTGAATAAAACAAAATGAATGACACAAAGTGAATGACACAAAGTGAATAAAACAAAATGAATGACACAAAGTGAATGACACAAAGTGAATAAAACAAAATGAATGACACAAAGTGAATAAAACAAAGTGAATGACACAAAGTGAATAAAACAAAGTGAATGACACAAAGTAAATGACACAAAGTGAATAACACAAAGTGAATGACACGAAGTGAATGACACAAAGTGAATACAACAAAATGAATGACACAAAGTGAATGACACAAAGTAAATAAAACAAAGTGAATGACACAAAGTGAATAAAACAAAGTGAATGACACGAAGTGAATAAAACAAGGTGAATAAAACAAAGTGAATGACACGAAATGAATAAAACAAAGTGAATGACACGAAGTGAATAAAATAAAGTGATTGACACGAAGTGAATAAAACAAAGTTAATGACACAAAGTGAATAAAATAAAGTGAATGACACGAAGTGAATAAAACAAAGTGAATGACACGAAGTGAATAAAACAAAGTGAATGACACGAAGTGAATAAAATAAAGTGAATGACACGAAGTGAATAAAACAAAGTGAATGACACGAAGTGAATGACACAAAGTGAATAAAACAAAGTGAATAAAACAAAGTGAATGACACAAAGTGAATACAACAAAATGAATGACACAAAGTGAATGACACAAAGTGAATAAAACAAAGTGAATGACACAAAGTGAATAAAACAAAGTGAATGACACGAAGTGAATAAAACAAAGTGAATGACACAAAGTGAATGACACGAAGTGAATAAAACAAAGTGAATGACACGAAGTGAATAAAACAAAGTGAATGACACGAAGTGAATAAAATAAAGTGAATGACACGAAGTGAATAAAACAAAGTGAATGACACAAAGTGAATAAAACAAAGTGAATAAAACAAAGTGAATAAAACAAAGTGAATGACACAAAGTGAATGACACAAAGTGAATAAAACAAAACGAATGACACAAAGTGAATGACACAAAGTGAATAAAACAAAGTCAATGACACAAAGTGAATGACACGAAGTGAATAAAACAAAATGAATGACACAAAGTGAGTGACACAAAATGAATGACAAAGTGAATGACACGAAGTGAATGACACAAAATGAATGACACAAAGTGAATGACACAAAGTGAATAAAACAAAGTGAATGACACAAAGTGAATGACACAAAGTGAATGACACAAAGTGAATAAAACAAAGTGAATGACACAAAGTGAATAAAACAAAATGAATGACACAAAGTGAATGACACAAAGTGAATAAAACACAATGATTGACAAAGTGAATGACACAAAGTGAATAAAACAAAGTGAATGACACAAAGTGAATGACACAAAGTGAATGACACAAAGTGAATAAAACAAAGTGAATGACACAAAGTGAATGACACGAAGTGAATGACACAAAGTGAATAAAACAAAATGAATGACACAAAGTGAATAAAACAAAGTGAATAAAACAAAGTGAATGACACAAAGTGAATGACACAAAGTGAATAAAACAAAATGAATGACACAAAGTGAATTAAACAAAGTGAATGACACAAAGTGAATAAAACAAAATGAATGACACAAAGTGAATTAAACAAAGCGAATGACACAAAGTGAATAAAACAAAATGAATGACACAAGGTGAATGACACAAAGTGAATAACACAAAGTGAATGACACAAAGTGAATAAAACAAAATGAATGAAACAAAGTGAATAACACAAAGTGAATAAAACAAAATGAATGACACGAAGTGAATGACACAAAGTGAATAAAACAAAGTGAATGACACAAAGTGAATAAAAAAAATGAATGACACAAAGTGAATAAAACAAAATGAATGACACAAAGTGAATGACACAAAGTGAATAAAACAAAATGAATGACATAAAGTGAATGACACAAAGTGAATACAACAAAATGAATGACACAAAGTGAATGACACAAAGTGAATGAAACAAAGTGAATGACACGAAGTGAATAAAACAAAGTGAATGACACGAAGTGAATAAAACAAAGTGAATGACACGAAGTGAATAAAACAAAGTGAATGACACGAAGTGAATAAAACAAAGTGAATGACACGAAGTGAATAAAACAAAGTGAATGACACGAAGTGAATAAAACAAAGTGAATGACACGAAGTGAATAAAACAAAGTGAATGACACGAAGTGAATAAAACAAAGTGAATGACACGAAGTGAATAAAACAAAGTGAATGACACGAAGTGAATAAAACAAAGTGAATGACACGAAGTGAATGACACAAAGTGAATAAAACAAAGTGAATAAAACAAAGTGAATGACACAAAGTGAATACAACAAAATGAATGACACAAAGTGAATGACACAAAGTGAATAAAACAAAGTGAATGACACAAAGTGAATAAAACAAAGTGAATGACACGAAGTGAATAAAACAAAGTGAATGACACAAAGTGAATGACACGAAGTGAATAAAACAAAGTTAATGACACAAAGTGAATAAAACAAAGTGAATGACACAAAGTGAATAAAACAAAGTGAATAAAACAAAGTGAATAAAACAAAGTGAATGACACAAAGTGAATAAAACAAAGTGAATAAAACAAAGTGAATAAAACAAAGTGAATGACACAAAGTGAATGACACAAAGTGAATAAAACAAAGTGAATAAAACAAAATGAATGACACAAAATGAATGACACAAAGTGAATGACACAAAGTGAATAAAACAAAATGAATGACACAAAGTGAATAAAACAAAATGAATGACACAAAGTGAATGACACGAAGTGAATGACACAAAATGAATGACACAAAGTGAATGACACAAAGTGAATAAAACAAAATGAATGACACAAAGTGAATGACACAAAGTGAATGACACAAAGTGAATAAAACAAAGTGAATGACACAAAGTGAATAAAACAAAATGAATGACACAAAGTGAATGACACAAAGTGAATAAAACACAATGATTGACAAAGTGAATGACACAAAGTGAATGACACAAAGTGAATGACACAAAGTGAATGACACAAAGTGAATGACACAAAGTGAATAAACCAAAGTGAATGACACAAAGTGAATGACACGAAGTGAATGACACAAAGTGAATAAAACAAAATGAATGACACAAAGTGAATAAAACAAAGTGAATAAAACAAAGTGAATGACACAAAGTGAATGACACAAAGTGAATAAAACAAAATGAATGACACAAAGTGTATTAAACAAAGTGAATGACACAAAGTGAATAAAACAAAATGAATGACACAAAGTGAATTAAACAAAGCGAATGACACAAAGTGAATAAAACAAAGTGAATGACACAAAGTGAATGACACAAAGTGTATTAAACAAAGTGAATGACACAAAGTGAATAAAACAAAATGAATGACACAAGGTGAATGACACAAAGTGAATGACACAAAGTGAATAAAACGAAATGAATGACACAAAGTGAATGACACAAAGTGAATGACACGAAGTGAATAAAACAAAGTGAATGACACAAAGTGAATAAAACAAAGTGAATGACACGAAGTGAATGACACAAAGTGAATAAAACAAAGTGAATAAAACAAAGTGAATGACACAAAGTGAATGACACAAAGTGAATGACACAAAGTGAATAAAACAAAGTGAATGACACGAAGTGAATGATACAAAGTGAATGACACAAAGTGAATAAAACAAAATGAATGACACAAAGTGAATGACACAAAGTGAATAAAACAAAATGAATGACAAAGTGAATGACACGAAGTGAATGACACAAAGTGAGTGACACAAAATGAATGACACAAAGTGAATGACACAAAGCGAATAAAACAAAACGAATGACACGAAGTGAATGACACAAAGTGAATGACACAAAGTCATCTGTGTGCGATTCCAGGGATTTCAGCAGCAACTCTTGTTTAACATTCACATCTCCTCACAAAGAAAAGTTGAACATGGGTACCTCTGAGGGAAGGCTATAGTTATTGCGCTGTTTGAGCGTGATATGGCAGAATCTGGCTAGGATACTCCTTGGGGAGCCAAGATGAACCCAGGGAACAGGGATGCGTCTGTAACAGACTTTGTGCTAACTGGAAGCGCTTTTTAAATGTACATTTATATTTCTATTATCTGAAATAAAATTGAGTTTTCATGAATACGCTAGTTTAGTTAGCTTTAAATGAAATCATCCTATAGTTTCTTTGTTTTAACTATAGAGTACCCTGAGGGAATTGTAATTCATAGTGCACTCGCAAAATGCAATACTGCTATTATGCAAGAAGAATTTGGACCGACTTAAGGGGCTTTCTGATGCCCTTGCATAATGGCAGACTTTGAGATGCTGATGGCAGCAGACATACCAGTCCTTCATCAAATTCAAAATAATACCACCAGTGGCAATTTCCCCAAATTGTTTAGACACATTGTTGGAAATGACAGTCATTCTTTCAACATGGCAACTTGCCTGGAGGAATTACTCCACTGGGAGTTTAGTCTCGTCATCCCATTCAAACCGAATATGCTTTTCAACAATTAATCTGTCAGTTACATTGTGGACAGCTGCAAATGCACAGCTTTGCATGTACATGAACAAATGTACATACATGTACATGAACAAATGTACATGTACATCAACATGAACAAAATGTACATGTGCATGTATAGTAGATTGTGGTGTTTACAGACCTGCAAGTTGCCAACAGAGGACCAGCCGCTGACAATGGAATACATGTACATGTATACCTGTGTACATGAGCCCCGTGCATAATACTGTACCAGTGTACAGGTGCCTATTTTTAGCAACTGTAGTATTGAAGGCCACACTTCAGTTGAGTAAGCAGGTTTGGAAAAAGTCAACCAAGTCGGGTCCTTGTCCAATTTGTATGGGTTATCTGCACTGGTGAACTTTGCTCAGTGTTCAATGGTTGGTACTTGTGGTAAGGACTGACAAAACTTTTTCACTGCATCAAATTGTGCATGATTGATATTGTTGTGTTCAGAACGGCAACGAGGGGTGAAACGTAAAAACCCCCCTTGCAGTGGTACATCTTCATGTCACATACTCGTAAATATTGGTACAATAACATCTGATTGTCATGCAGTTGCAATTTCACATTTATTTGCTCTGAGCTAAGTAATTAGTCATCTTTTCGATGAATATACAACTATTTCTGATGAGATTGAGATAGTGAGATCCACCTTGCCAAGTTTTGTTTGGTAAAGTATCTGGCAAATCAGATAAAAAATCAAATTTATGGAGGTAACGTAGTCAGCAGCACTTACACAAAGCTGTATAGCTGCTGTAATCAGTTATAATAAAGATGTTATTGAAAACTGTACACTCTTCAAACGACAAATGCATCGTCAAAAACTGAAAATGTGTACGCCCTACATACAAACAAAGCCAGATATCAACAATTTTAAAAAACCCAGTAAAAGTCAATTTTGCATTGTTTCCCACAACGGAAATGATCCCTATATCATCATTCATTGTTATACGTTATAATTTGCATTTTATGAATACGTAGAATAATACAGAGGAGATTTTTAAATAATCTTCTGAAAAGAACCACTAATTTAAGTTAAGCCTTCTAAAACGCCTTGGAAGGAACAGATACATGTACAAATTCCTTCTTTTAAATAAGATTTTGCGGATATTTAAGTGGATATGAAGTTCATTGGTACATATTGTGACAGGCAGACTGATTTAACAGATTTCATTGAATTTGTTCGACAGCAAAAACATCTTTTGGATATTGGAACAGATCTGTTACCCAGCTGATCAGATATGTTACTATACTACTCTGAGATATTCCATGTAAAACAACAACGATGGTTTCATGTTATCAGTTTTTCGTGAAATTACAACTACGGTAGATTACCACCTACCTCTTAAAATTCTTTATTTACAGATTCTACAAGTTCCATATTTTACTATAAAAAATTGGATAATACTATTCACCATAACTTCAGGAATATTCGGCGCAACTTCAGCACGCAATATACAATCCTTCTCGGAAAGCATATGCTCTATGATTCACACGTATAGAAAACCGGGAATTGATGACATCATCTCATTTTGGTTGAGGTCAGCCTAAAATTTGCACGCCGAATTTGTAATCAGTAACGTATCTGGTGTAGGGTATCTGGCCTGCTCATGTTGAAAGAGGCTTCCCTTGACAATGACAAAATGTGTGATCCTACCTACTTCTTCCACAGCTTGAGCAGTCATTATCCAACACACTGTTGACTGCTAGGCACGTTTGAGGTCAGCTGCCATCGGATGTTTCCAGAGGAAAGGGAAACGGGTACCGAGAAACGTATCTGGGGCTACTCATATGTAACACATGGACATTTTGGGTTAACGGTTTTTTTTTTTTTATTTCAAAAGTTATTAGATTTATGCCATATTTACAATATAATCCCCAGTTCGGTCGAGTCTGTGAGCAACTTCAAAGGGCGTGTTCCTCGAATGTTAAGTCTTTCTGTCATTCGGAATAAATGGTAACGTGTCTGGCTATGAAATCGGCGACATGTGCTCTGAGGGCAATAAGGACAAATAAATGAGCTAAACATTCCCAATTTATTTTATATTTAACCCTAACCCTCAATCCTTCACCTGTTGGAGGATTGAGGAGGGTTAAGGCATACTATGGGCTAATAATAAAATAGGGTAATCACTGGTATGCACGAATGACGGACGAATAGGAGAGTATTCATGAAAAGCACTTTGGCTGGCGACACGAGAAAATGGCAATAAATATCACCTTACTGTAGCCATTTCTTGGAATTTTCTTGATTTATAAACCTACATGGGTTTCTGAAACAAAACTCAGCCATGAAGAAAATTCGTATAAAGCATTATCAAACACACTCCATACTTCAAAAAAACACGAGTAACACAAAAGTGACACATTTGAACGCTTCAAATTGTTCTTTCCTGAGCTTTCGACTTTTCTACTGGTAAGCAGTGTTCCAGTGGTGAACTTTTGGTCTATTGCCTATTCGTTTTGTCAAATAGCTTCTCTTTCTTCAGTTTATCTTTAATGTTCCTGCTCTCCTAGAAGATCACATGATGCTCTTTGTATCCACTGCCTTTAATCTCTGACTAGTACACCAGTGTGGACACTCCCAGTAAACTTTTCAGGAGATCAGCAGGATGTTGGGACATTTATTAATCCCTAGTTGTTCACACCTTACCCAAGCTGTGAAAGCCATAAACTTCTGGGGAGTGCTCATCTGCCTAGATACTAGATGACCAATCAGTGCTGGAGTCGTGTGACATTTCTTAAGTTGTCCAATGAGAGCCCGTGCAAGTCATGTGGCAAGGACATGTTCTGGTTGGCAGTTTGCCCCAGAGTTTTGGCAAGCCTGGCATTCCAATCTTTGCCATTGTGCTGACTTCATGCCAACTTCATGCCTTTTTTTTTCTTTGGACCCGAGGACCTCAAAATCCAAGTCGTCCCCTTATGTTCAGGAGTGTTAACTCTCAATCTTAATTAGTTACGTTTGAGTTATTTATATCATTTTATACTATTGTGTATCTCTTCTGGGGTTTCGTCATTGCATTTTTCACTGTGACTCCTGTAAATTGTGAAAAGAAGTGTACGGGTTGATTTTATGAAGTCTAGACTTTGGGATATTTTGAGAAGTCCAAGCAAATTTATGATGTTGAAGGTTTTGGCACAGGTATCTTGTAATTTCCACTAGCCAGTAATGTTCTGAGACTACATCCAAAAGAGATGTTTCGTCGGAAAGTTTTGCTTTTACATTTAACATAAGACTAAATGTAAAAGGCACCTGTGGCATTAATCACCAGCATCAACCTTGCAAGATCCACAAATACTCCTTTGCATTTCTTTTTTCTGCTGAACTTTTGCTCTTCACTTTTGCCAACTGGCTAGGCAACACACGGACTCCTGTTCTCCCACCTTGGAACGACTCGTCGCAAATCATCTCTGCATCTAGAACTTTGGCGCCATGTTTTCCTTGAGCTTAAAGTGTATTCTAACCTAACAGGATCCTGCGTTTTCTGTAAATCTCCTATTATAATTAATGGCAATCTGGCTTGGCGTTCTCTGGAGCTACATGTACTTCATATTTCTCACAGTGATTGGCTTGTTTATTCCCTGCAATAAATCAAAATCTCTTTTGTCTGTAAATCCTGCATTGTGTGAGGTCAAGAGTTTTTCAAAAGGGAATTAAATTAATATGGAATTTGGTTCCTGCTATTTTGAAATGTGAACCGTGGGCTACACATGTCCATGGACATGTTCATGGTGCGTGTCCATGTACAGTACTTGTACATTTACATGTGTAATTTCTGTTAAGAATTGCAAACCCGCAAAGTCCAAAAAAATGAAACTTGGAATTTCCAGCCTCACCAAGGGATGTCCTCAACTTCCCCATTTCCTGTATTTTCTTTTTTTTCAATTCTACTGTGATATTAAACCACACACATGTACATATGTACCTGTAGCAGGGTGCATGGTACTATGCACGTACTGGTACCGCTACCTTGTACATGTAGGTGTCTGTATCCTTTACCAGTCTGGTCCTTGCTTTGTGGTAGAGTGCACCAGTTGAAAGTGTTTGAGTAGGAAATGCCTGTGATCAGCATTCTGCAGATTTAGGGACGTGCCCAGGGATACATTTTACACAAATGAACAAGTTCATGTGAATCAAATGAAACATGTGTACGTACATGCCGTTAACAGAATAGAAACAGGTGCGAGAAATGTACTGTGTCTGTACGTAGAGTAAAATCTCGATAAGTCGAAGCCCGTTAAGTCGAAACTCCGTTTACCTCGACATCTTTCTGTATTCCCGACAAAAGAATAGGCCTTTATGTACAATAAACTATCCGTAACTCGAAACGGCAACACCACTAAAGCCGCTTATCTGGAAGTTTTGGCAGGCCAATTAAAAAACAAACTCGAAAGAATGATGAATAAAAAGTGATGCAAGAACGCTTGCCTTCATTATGAGTCATTACTGTCACCCGAACGGCTTTTCTTTGATGAGCCGAGCATGTTCACACGGGAGTTCTCAAGACGTAGACACAGGTACCGGTACATAACTCCATTGGGTTATTGTTTATTAATGTGCCACATAAAAACATGTTTAATGATGATGTTTGAGGAAAACTTGCACAGTAGGGATAGCCTAAAATCCACTTCGTCTTCGACTCAGCTTGCAGGCCAACTGGCGTAAACCAGTAAGGTTGCACGTGCACTGAAGCGAGTAACTTTCGATAACTCGAACGTCGGATAACTCGAACTTTTCGTCCATTCCCCTGAGCTTCGACTTATCAAGATTTTACTGTCTGTGCATGTATATGTAGGTTCATGTTGTTCAGTCAGTCCTCAGGCTTCTTGAAAATTGCCAGGAAACTGAATTTGTTTTTTGGTTCCCCATGTTTGATGCTTTTGAAATTGTACTGTGTACATTTGTACATAAATTTGTACAGGATAAAAATCACACAAGAAAGATTGTCCAACGTACAGGGGTATGCTACGTACATGTACTTGTATGTAACTGTCAAGGGGTCCTAAAGAACTCCGACAGAGATGACCCTTTGGCCCCAAAAGTACTGTGCTGTGTCATTTTTACCTTTCCTATCCCCACAGTGTCCTGCAAGGGCACCAAGATGGTAGCCCAGAGGGACAGAACTTGGTCCCCCATGGTGTGACCCAGGGCGTGGCCCAGGCCCCGCCCGCAGTTCTACCACAGCCTGCCGACCTCGGCACTGCCAGCCCATCACTGACCGGCGGCCGGCCTGCGGTTGTGGCCAAGAGTGTCCCCGCCCCTGTCACTCAGACTCAGATCATCTATGATGACCGGCAGTACAGCTCGCAGCTTCCGCTGGGGTAGGTGCTCAGAGCAGATCCCTCCCCCCCCCCCCGCCCTGACAGTCCAAGAGCCAAACCCCGTGAATTTGCCTGTTTGTCTAGCCCCTCGGTGCTTTTCATTGTGCTCAAGATGTCTTGGACAGTCCTACAGTTTATAGTCGAAATCAGGCCTATGGTTGCCTGGCATACATGTACATGTACATGTGTGTCCTTTTGCAACCGTATACTTTTCAACTTCATTAACGCTTTTTCAACAGAGATGATGGTTGTGATTAAGTCAGCAATTTTGCTGAAAGGATGAGGGTTAATATTTCCCTGTAAGTGTTAATTGCTGATGACCAATTTGGGTATGTTGACTGAATTTTGTTTCAGGAACCTGCCGGATTCGCCCCCAGATTCAGAGCCCTACTCCCCCCCAATACCCACATCCCAATCCCTGATGGGCTCCCCGGGCGTGACCAGCCCCCTTCTCAACTGCCCCTCAATCCAGCACTGCCAATCAACCGCTGGGAGTGGGCTCCAGCAAGGGGCTGAGCTGCCGGTAGTCGGGACCAACAGCCCCCTGGAGCCGGTGGACATCCAGGACCAGATGGTACAGCTGAGCGAGTACCTGAACAGCGGAGCGGGTGCGGCCATGCTAGATCTGGCCAGCATCCCTTCCATGCAGCCGCAGCCGGGCCTCCTGCAAGGTGACTCCAACCTCCTCGGGGTGCTGCAGGGTGCAGGAGGGGTGCACCCGCCTGCGCCTCAGGAGGGGGGCTTGGGAGGAGTGGCTGGGGGGGTGGAGGGCGGTATACTACCCACCGCGACGGGATCCAGCGATCAGCAGGCTGGTGTACAAATGGGGAACCTCCCTCAGACAGAGTTATCAAGACGGGACAGGTTGGTCTTACTATTTGGCATATTTGGCATTGACTGCACTTTCTTGCATATCGCAGCTTTTATTGAGTATGTTATTCTCTTGTTTCAGCATATTGACCCATCAGTCCAAGAAACGCAAACACTCACTGACACCCGAGAACAGCATCAGGAGAAACTCTGAGACGCCCTTGCAAATACAGATCAAGCAAGAACCTGGTGAGTTCTGAATTCAGTTGTTATTCTCAGTTGGGCACAGATTTCCAGTTGGGTACAAATGCTTCTAGTCTAATGTTTATCAAGGTCACCACTCATGTGCCACATCTCCTTGAATTGAAAGCTTGAATTTTTTAATGTCAAACAATAATTCACCTCATAAATCCTAACTTGAGCAAGTTTCTAGCGGGGCACTCATGTCTACCATCAGCTGGGAAACGTCAAAAAGCTCAGGCCAAATCGGAAAAGTAGTGGCTGCAGCTTAAACTTGCATGAGTGTCAACTGGAGCCATAGGCTAGTGGCTACAGGCACTTCCCATAGATGCAACTCGGAGCCACAGCCAGTTGATTCGGACTCTTGCCGTAGCACCTCCTTGCACTGTCTCGACCATTTGCACCATGTGCCCAGAAGGCAGCAGGCAATGTTCCCAGCAAGAGTCCCAACTCTGATGATCTGGAAAGATTTTTCCTCGCGCTGTCATGAGTTGGCTTCACCAAGCCTTCCCAGTTGGGTACACCTGATTCGCCCAGGTTGTTCTCAAGTGGCGTCGGCAAGAATACCATTTAAATTCAGCGAGTTGTCATATTCTAGAGAAATGTTTGAAGTTTCTTTTTCAACAGGTACTGAACCCTGCGAGGGTGACCTGGGAGTTGATAATTGTAAGTATCTCGTTGTTTTCAATTCTATTTCTGTTATTGTGGATCTGTTTATGGCATTCATTGTCACTGGATTTGCCTGTGGGATTCAACTGCCAATTGTGCTTGCTATGGACATTTCTCCTGTGGTGTCACGATCGCGCTGGACCTCTGATGTGTTGTGATGGTAATGAGTGCATGGTGTTGTGATGGTAATCTACCTATTCAAGATAAACTAGTCAAGCGTGCAGCGTTCGCGCCTGCGCTTGCACATGGTTGAAGCTGCCCGTAGGGATGTATGCGATAACCGTGGCCGAGGCGGTCCACACGTAGTAGTATTTTTTACATTTAGCAGTTCATGTAGACTGGTACCCCTGAACATTGTGGAATATGTTGTCATGGGGGAACTTATTATTAACTTACAGGTCAAGCCATTTGTATAGCCAATCCCAAGCTTTGTCATGAATATTCATCGTAGGGACGCCTACATTTGTTTAAATTGAGTATTCAATACAGTCAGCACCAATGTTTATGTGGCCCCTCTGTTAACAATCCTACTTCTGAAACTTGCAAATGTTCCTCCTAAAAGTTCATTGAGTACATGTAGTTGAATCATGTATATTTAAAGTTGAGTTTGCTGCAATGAAAATGTTGCTCATGAATATTCATGTGGTAATTTGTCTACGTTTCAGCCATTTTCATGGACCAAGAGTTTGAATATGCAGCAGGGGATGGCATGGCCTATACGGACACGCCCTACCAGTTCATCAAGTGGCTTCCATATCAGAACAACAAGTGGAACACTCTGGTGGACGCCGCTGGCCAGGAATTGTAAGAATGTGTTTCCCCGATGACTTGTTTTTAATATGGGAAATGGCGCAGAGCCTGATTTGTCGTTCCTGGAATTTGATGCCGAGAAACTGTCGTGGCAAAAGTCACCAGAGCGGAGATCTGTCCAGTGTTTTCTCTTTTAACATAGATACCTGCTGTTTACGATACAACAGAATCCTCCAGTGGCAAAGTCAAGATTATGACAAGATTCTTGACTGTCCAGATCTGTCTGGACAACAAACTACAGGCAGTTTATGGGTCATTCTATAAATTCATTGTCCAAAAGTGAGACATTTTTGTGTCCCTGTTACACCAGACCTGTATAATTTGACATGGAGATATCACTGAAATTGATTTCCGACTGTTTCTTTTTGTTTGTCAGGTAATTTGCATGAATTCATCACTCTTAGAAATAAACCATATTCGCCGGGGACACAATTTCAGTCGGATTCCCTAACGTAGTGTATTCATATGAAAATGTTAAATTTAAAGAACCAGACTCTATTCTACGACTTCATTCCGACCCCCCAAACCCACCTGCTACCATCCCATTAAGGGTCTTCAGATGTATTCAATACGTTCAGGCATACGACTGAAATTGGGTACCCTGCAAATGTGGTCTATTAGAGACTGTGTCCTGAACTTAGAAAATCATATGTCAGATGTGACGGGGCACCCCGAAATTGGACCCTTAAATCATAGAATGACCCCATGACTTGTTGATTTTGTCTTCCTTAGACCACCACCCACGTACCGTGTGGAAGCGGACAAGGGCTTCAATTTCTCCATTGTGGATGACGCATTTGTTTGCCAGAAGAAAAATCACTTCCAGGTATTCAGGTCTTGGCCTTTGAGACCACGACCCAGATTTTGTAGAGTTGCCGAGGCAGAAATTACCGTGTATTAGGTTTTCTATGCCACAAAAAAAAAATGAGTGGAGAATTTTTTCCAGTATTTCCGCAACGATTAGATGAAACTTCTAAGTTCCCTTGACGTAGCGCGTGTTCAGGTTCTTGCAAAAATTGTATTTATAACCTTGTCCTAATGGCTCCTTCAAGATTTGCCGAAAGAAAGATGGACATGCGATGGACGTGGGATGGCACGATTACTCGGCTGAGTTGAGCCCAAGTCGCAGTTGTAGACTTTATGAGTCACATGTTTTTTTGTTACCGGTAGGTCACCTGCCATATCGGCATAAACGGCCCTGCCAAGTACGTCAAGACGGAGAACGGCCTGAAAGCGGTAGACAGCTACCAGATCCACCTGCATGGCATCAAGGTGGAGGCCCTCAATTCCTACATCCGCATTGAGCAGTCCCAGGCCAACCGCAGCAAGAGGCCATTCCAACCTGTCAGGTAACTGAAAGGCTTTCCTTACCAACTCGAATAGCCTGGTTAGACCACCACACTGTTAACCTAGAGGTCGTGGGTTCGAGTCCCACCCGTTTAAGTGTGTGTGCAGCCTTTCCCACAAGCTGTTTGGAGCGCTGGGCATACAGTGCTTAATGAAACTGTGTCAGCAGGTTTCCTTTCTAACTCTACCAACTGGACGGTCAGCATTAGTCAAGAGGTCATGGGTTCGGGTCCCAGTTGAGCAAGCTGCGAATTTTTTGCTGCAAGTTTCTGGGAAGCGTTGAGTATTGAGCGGTCAATCGAAGGACGCTATCAAAGAGTTCAGTGAAGGTGGATGGTTTTGGGGAAGGGGTCTTTTCCATAGCTTAGGGGAGGAGGCACGGAATCCCTTTCCCAGACCTCAGTTGAGCAAACGGCGATTGAATTGAAACTTGGTATGCGTAGAGACGCATCCACTCGAACGACATACAACAGTTCCGTGCTGATTTGTGTGGCTAGAAAAGCACAGAAATTACTGAGGCGACTTATCAAGCCCTGGTGTTTTGGAATCGCTTCAGAATTGACGTGCGTCCAGACCAGATCACCAAGGTGACTATCGGCCGGCTTCACTACAGCGAGACGACGTCCAACAACATGCGCAAGAAGGGCAAGCCCAACCCAGACCAACGCTTCTTCATGTTGGTGGTGGCCCTGCACGCTCACAGCGGTGACCAGAGTCACCTCCTGGCCGCTCATGTCTCGGAGCGAATCATTGTCAGGGTGAGTTGTCAAACACTGGCTAACATTTTGCATTTTATAAGTAAATATTTACGCAAAACAATAGCACAGAGAAGCAAGGAGCAACCCAAAAAGGAAGTCTGAATGTTTGTGCTCTGGCCTGGTCAGTGTACGTTAGAGGAAGGTTTTTCTTCTGTTTGGAAAATCTTAGACTGGTGTCAGGCCCCTCCATTGTATTTGTACAGTACATAAGATCCAAGATCCTCACGTGTGAAAAGAAAGTATGGCACAAGTGAATCCGCACTTCTTTGTTTGCGCGTTTTTCTGGTGAATTATATCTTCAGAAAGGATAGTGTTGAAATGCATTTGAATGAAAGTGTTTATATATCTGAATCATTTTAACAGGCCTCCAATCCTGGACAATTTGAGAATGATGTGGATGTCGCATGGCAGAAGGGGCAGACACAGGACTCCATATATCACATGGTATGTATATGTTACCCACAACCTGTTTGCATGGTATATCACATGGTATGTACATGTTACCCACAACCTGTTTGCATGGTATATTACATGGCATGTACGTGTTACCCACAACCTGTTTGCATGGTATATCACATGGTATGTACATGTTACCCACAACCTGTTTGCATGGTATATCTCATGGTAGGAACATGTTACCCACAACCTCTGCTCATGACATATCAAGTGGTATATGTGCATGTTACCTCCACCCTCTGGTTTTGGTATTTCTTGAGTTGAGTCTCAAACATTTGTGTTTGACATGTCCATTTCCTGGTGCCCTGTTTATTGACCCTCATTAGTGTCAAGTCGAATAGTGGAGCCATGTTGCCCTCACATTTGCCAATCATTATATAATATTCATATTGTTTGATGGTTTGTTTACCAGTCAGTAAATAAATATTGATTTTGTTTATTGGTGAGTACATTTTATTTGTCATTGTTTACTGTTAGGGCCGTATTGGCATCTACACAGACAGACCAGACGAGGCTTTAGTTGTCCATGGCAACATACGAGTCACAGGTCACGTGGTGCAGCCTTCTGATGCAAGGGCAAAAGAGAACATTGAGGAGGTGAGGGGAACGTGATTTAATCAGTTTCTAGAGCTGTGCAAGGCTTATACAAGGCCAGCGTCAATGTTACATAGTTGCTTTGGTTACTACCCCCTAGAGCACATTGTTTTGCCCATCATGGGGGGGATAGACCTTTATCATGATGCTGCCATGTTTGTCTTGTACCCTGTAGCCCCTTTGGCAATAGTAATACAACTTCACACATTGGTAAATGGGAACAGACTATTTTTCCTTCCAACCTCAGGTTGGTTACATTGCGTTAATGGTAGAAAAGCAAGATGGCTGCCTCCACGATAGAGGTCTATTGTTCTGTCTTCCAGTTTCCTGTCTCAACCATGATTGTACTGGAACTTGATACAAGTGCAGACACGTTGGTGCGCTATGCATCCTTAAATCTTCAACCCAGTCAGTACTGTGTAATTCTGGTCCTCTGTATCCCACACCTCTGTTTATAAATCATCATCGTTCCCTGCCTACATTTATTGATTATCTGTCCGCTTCCATGACACCCCGTGTACAGAAGTTGACATTCCAAGAAAATGGCTCATCCATATTCAATGAAAACTTGCTTCAAGTTGTCAACAAGGCGTTGCCATACAAATTCACGAAGGCTCAGTGGACAACCACCACAGATTGCCCTCCCCTCCACTCACCAACTGCAAAAAACCAGCCCTGATTGTTACTTAAAGACCGTTTTGATGTTGATTTCTAGGTTGACCCCAAGGAGCAACTGAAGAACATCGGCAAGGTGCGCATTGTGCGGTACAATTACGTCCCAGAGTTTGCCGAGCAGGCGGGCCTGCCGGAGTGTGACCAGGTGGAGACGGGTGTCATCGCCCAGGAGGTGCAGGACGTCATTCCGGACGCCGTCACCGAGACAGGTACACTAAAAAGTGTGGGACTCAAATATTCAACAAGCATGCTGTTTACTGCAAGCACCGTGACAGGCGTGTTTGCTACTTACTGTGGGCGAACATCAAAGGTGGAAGAACACTTCTATGCAAAGTGTGCATTCTAGTTTAATGTCCTTTATTGTTGATACTTGGACAAGTAGGCAGAGCTGTCTTCAGTGTTTATCCATAAAAATGAAATGTCTTTTTTGCTGAGACTGAGATACATACAATGTAAGACTGAGGACTTGCGAAAGATTTAAGAGGACGTGTGATTACTTTTGAAGCATTTGTGAGGACATGTGAAGTATTTGTGTGGACATGAAGAATTTGATTGGATTTGTGAGGATTTCAGAAGCATTTGTTAGGACTTGTAAAACATTTCTGAGGACTTGTAAAGCATCTCTGAGGACTTGTAAAGCATCTCTGAGGACTTGTAATGCATTTCTGAGGACTTCAGAAGCATTTGTCAGGACTCGTAAAGCATTTATGAGGAGGTATGTAGTATGTATCATTTCTAGCCGTAGCCAGGTAATTCGGACACAGCTTAGTTCTGTGACTCAACATCTCTTTGACATTGTCTCCCAATACCCAGGTGATGTCTACCTCCCCAATGGCAGCAGCATCGACAACTTCCTGACGGTCAACAAGGACCGCATCTACATGGAGAACGTGGGGGCGGTCAAGGAGCTGTGCCGGCTGACTGACAACCTGGAGACCCGCATTGACGAGCTAGAGAAGATGAACCGTCGTCTGGCCAAGCTGAAGCGGCTGGACAGCCTGAAGTCCACCTCTAGCGGCGGCACATTCAGGTAAGGTTCCCAGGCCGAGGAGTACCGAAGCGTGACGTCATTCGAACCAGGATGTTGTAGTGCAAACGATTAGAGGGCGGGTGTGTGTTGGTTCGGGCGCTGGGTGTCGCGCTGATGCCTTTGACACACATAATTGTGCCCGGTGTGTTCACTTTGGTACTCTGTAAAAGTCACTTGGAGGGGGATCTGGAGGGAGATTGGACAAGGAAGCTGTGCAGGGGTGGGCGGGGGAATTGGCATATTTTGGGGGAGGGGCTAAGATAAACGTCTATTTTCCCTATGGATAATCAGCTGCAAGTCAAGTCTACCTCCGTATGGGTAAACCGTTGGATTTCAATTGCCAGACAGCGAGGCGCAAGTCAAAGTCCAGTTGTAAGACTTTTGGTTGGGAGGGTTAGGATGTTATAGAAAACCCTGGCCAAATGGGAGGGGGGGATACGGAAGAGACACTCAAGAATGGGAGGGACCCCCACCCAAGATGTTGAGTTGGAACGTCGGGAAAGTGAGCCAGCCTGTTCGTGCTGTTTCTTTGTAGTCGCTCGGGCAGCAATCGTTCCGGCGTGGGCTACAGCAAAGGCCAGCGCAAGGACACCCGGGGGGACAGCTGCAAACGCCGAGCACAGGAAGAGGATGCCTGCCTGACGCAGCGAACCATGCGCATCATCATTGTCATCCTCGTCTTCATCATGCTCTTCTGGTGAGCAGACCCGGTGTCCTGTGAAACTGTGGACCCCCCTGGAAATTGTACCCCTTTTTCTCTCTTAACACGCCAATAAGTCCAGATTTCAGGCTCCATTGGTTTTGATGGAAACTCCACTCTCTGGAGAGGAAGTCGAGAGATAAAGGGCTTGATTTTTTGTTATCCTTGCGGAGTCTCCCCCAAGCTCAAATGTTGACGAGGGGAATGTTATCAGTGAACAAGCGGAAAAGAAGAAATGGAAACGGCAGCAGAAACAAAATACAAAAAAGAGTAAAAAAAAAACAGGAAAATGAAAACGGAAAACAAAATTGTACAAATGTAAACCCCAAGAACATTTGAGTTGAATGAGAAAAACTAAACCTGAAGAGGACATTACGGTCCAGACCCTCTCGTCAGGTGCACATTTCTGGGTTGAAGGAGAGACCTGTTAATGTCTTGATTGTTTTAACTGATTTAATTACCCCGATTTTTTTTTTTTTTGGCAGCATTGGTTCCATGGTTGCACTTTATCTACTTCAGTTGGGGGAAACTGGAAGGTGAGAGGACACATTTTGCTTTGTTTTTTTATTTATCGTTTTTTTTTCACGTTCATCTAAAGCAGTTTGGGTTCCATGCTCATTCTGGCCGCCTAGGGATCAGCTTTGATGGGGTGTGGGTGTGCGTAGACGGGCTAGACATTACTCACCTATGGTGGTGTGCTTACAGTGGTGCTGCGTATTTCATTGAGAGTGTAAGAAGCAAGCACAGCCAAAGGCTTGCTAACCTTGGTGGAGAAATTTGCTTAACCTTGTGACCTAATAATGGAAATGTCGATGCGCAGCTCTGCGCACCTGTGCAGTTTTTGTGCTGATCACAACAACTGCGAAATGTTCACCACGAAATATGCTTACCGTGGAGCAAATTTTCATGCTGAGGGAAGGAAATGGGCCGAACAGTAAGCAACGCCGTGCAATTCGGCCCTGATGCCTTGCCGGTGACTACAGTCTGGCATGAATTCAATTTACTTTAATTTTCGGAATGCAAGCCCCTGGTTTATACGTTGATTCTCGCACCGAATAATGCACCGTGGCTTTTACGCTAGTGCGGCTAATATGCCGACCTGATATTTCTTGCAGCTTATACTCTGTGCGGCCTATATTCCAAAAATTATGGTGTTGTTATTTTGGCAATTCCTTCGCGTTTCTTGTTTCCCTTGATAAAGTGTTGTTGTGATTGGTTTGTCCCACAGCGCCACTGCCACAGACCCTTCCCTGTCATCTGGCGCTCCTGCTGGACAGAACAGAACAGCGCAGGACGGTGTCATACTGTCCGATTCCAAGCCTTCGGAATCCTCCGAAGAGGGCCGTAAGTACTTCAGAGTTTCACACCAAAGCCTGATTGTAGCTCACTGCAAACAATATCAACTGCATCCACCGAAAGCTTGTGGATAAATGAAACAGTGAAGATGTGTGCATTTCTGGAATTCACTGCATCCACCAAAAAGCTTGTGGATTGTAGGAATTCACTGCATCCACTGAAAAGCTTGTGGATAAATGAAACAGTGAAGATGTGCGCATTTCTGGAATTCACTGCATCCACCGAAAAGCTTGTGGATTGTAGGAATTCACTGCATCCACTGAAAAGCTTGTGGATAAATGAAACAGTGAAGATGTGCGCATTTCTGGAATTCACTGCATCCACCGAAAAGCTTGTGGATTGTAGGAATTCACTGCATCCACTGAAAAGCTTGTGGATAAATGAAACAGTGAAGATGTGCGCATCGGTAGGAATGATTTCAGGGGGTGACAAATGGAGGCTTCCATTCCGTGAGGTAAAGCCTCATAGATAGAATATTACATTTTGTGGCCTTGTGAGTTATTCTTTCCACCTCACCAGTGTGAATCCTTTTGTTATACACTGATCCCTGAAAAAGAGAAACATGAAAAATTCTGAACAGCGGAATAGAGCGTCCTCTTTGTCAAGGGACGGAACGTCTGTTAATGTGATGCAGCCCCGCTGTGTGTTGATGGCATGTGATCAGTGGCCCACCGATCAGGTGGTGGGGATATACTTGGGCAGTGTCATGAAACCTTAACCAGCTGTGGACCATTTCAACGGAGTGGAAGAAGTGGCTGTAGAAATTGTGGCCTCTGATGTTAATTCCCGTGGTGGTTAGGGCTGTGCTGGATATCTGAATATTCGATTGCATGGAAGGTAGAATATTCAGATATTCTATTATCCCGGTTGACCCAGCCCTAATGTTGCTGCCAGTCACAGCCACGATTTAGGGTGCAGCTACGCACAATAAATTGCCCACCCGCCCACAAAAAAAGTCATTTGCAACTTAAATTTGAATAGAGTCTGGTAGACTGAGTACTTTCAGTTCACTTGAACATAACAATTTGAATTCTCCCGACTAAAAACACTTGCTATACCTCGTGATTCGGGGCGAGCTTTTGCTTTCTTACATAAGAGACGTCTTGCATCAATACACAGTTTTGAATGGATGAGAAGGGCACAGAGGAACCAGTCCATTCCAGAGATGGTGGTTGCTATGCCAAAGCTTGCCCCGAATCACGAGGTATCGCAACTGTGTCTTTAGTCTGGGGAATTCAAATCGTAATGTTTTTGTGTGAAATCAGATAACACAGTGTACCAGCTTTTGTTCAAATTGACTCGCCAGTGGCCCTTTATATTGAGTACGTTACATCTGCTTGTTCCTTGCAGCTGTTGATGACACGTCTCTTGAATCCCAGGGGCATGATGATGATTGTAGCGCCCCCAGCTGTCCACAGTTGTACTGCTGCAACTTCCCATCACCCCTGGAATGGTCTGAATATTGTGAGTAACTCCTCTCTCGCATTGACATTGAACCCCCCCATCCTGTCTTCACATTGACCCCTTCTGTGTTCACATTGACCCCTTCTGTGTTCACATTGACCCCTTCTGTGTTCACATTGACCCCTTCTGTGTTCACATTGACCCCTTCTGTGTACACATTGACCCCTTCTGTGTACACATTGACCCCATCTGTGTACACATTGACCCCATCTGTGTGCACATTGACCCCTTCTGTGTACACATTGACCCCATCTGTGTTCACATTGACCCCTTCTGTGTTCACATTGACCCCTTCTGTGTTCACATTGACCCCATCTGTGTACACATTGACCCCTTCTGTGTTCACATTGACCCCATCTGTGTTCACATTGACCCCATCCTGTCTTCACATTGACCCCATCTGTGTTCAAATTGACCCCATCTGTGTACACATTGACCCCTTCTGTGTACACATTGACCCCTTCTGTGTACACATTGACCCCATCTGTGTACACATTGACCCCGTCTGTGTTCACATTGACCCCATCTGTACATATTGACCCCTTCTGTGTTCACATTGACCCCATCTGTGTACATATTGACCCCTTCTGTGTACACATTGACCCCTTCTGTGTTCAGATTGACCCCATCCTGTCTTCACGTTGACCCCATCTGTGTTCACATTGACCCCATCTGTGTACACATTGACCCCATCTGTGTTCACATTGACCCCATCTGTGTACACATTGACCCCATCTGTGTTCACATTGACCCCATCTGTGTTCACATTGACCCCATCTGTGTACAGCCACAGACTCATACAGCTCTCCCGTGGAGTCTCCCGTGGAGTCTTCCGTGACAGATGGTGGAGAGAGCAGCACCATTGAGGAAGTGACGGTTTCAGATGGGGAGGGGCGGCTGATTCAAAGGCAGGAACAAGTTGAGAGGCGGAACACCAGACGCAAACGGGACAACACCATGGCCAACCAGATCATGCACAGTATGTCATTCCGTCTATTCTCATCTATCCCTGAGCCTAATCTCGGCTTCATCTGCGGCTCTTGCATCACTTTGGCTTCTAATAGCTTGAGCTCCACATCACTAGCTAGACTTTTGATGTTAATGCTGGTACTATTTCACAACTCACTTGTCCCAGGGGTGGGTTAATTTTCCTCGGAGAGTCCTTTTGGCCAGTTAGACTTGACAAAGTCCCTTGTGAGTCATTTGTTTCAGATTCGTGTGACATTTTATATCACACTGTCAACCGTTAAGCGTCGTGGAAAATCGTAGCATAGCTCTTGCTACCTTTCATGAGTTTGTTAACTAAATGTTTCTTGATTAAGGAGCAGATCTGGTGAGTTCGGAAATCTCAGTTCGAGGAAGCTCAATATGTGAGAAACTGAAGCCCAACAAGGAGACAAAAGACGAGGTTTGGGAAAAAAGCACCCCAAGTATTTGCTCAGCAATGAGCAAACTTGACAGGGAACTAATCTTGATGAGCCAGTGTTTATCATGTGTCATTTTGGCTGGTAACCCAAGCAAAACCAAAAAGAAACCTCCTGAGCACAACAGTTGGCTTGGCACCTGCAGGAAGATCCATGTTGACAAAGTTTGCTATTTCCCGCACAAATGCAATAGTTTGCTATTTCCTGCACAAATGCAATAGTTTGCTATTTCCTGCACAAATGCAATAGTTTGCTATTTCCTGCACAAATGCAATAGTTTGCCATTTCCTGCACAAATGCAATAGTTTGCTATTTCCTGCACAAATGCAATAGTTTGCTATTTCCCACATAGTTGCAATAGTTTGCTATTTCCCACATAAATGCAATAGTTTGCTATTTCCCACATAGTTGCAATAGTTCGCTTTTTCCTGCACAAATGCAATAGTTTGCTATTTTCCACATAGTTGCAATAGTTTGCTATTTCCCACATAGTTGCAATAGTTTGCTATTTCCTGCACAAATGCAATAGTTTGCTATTTCCCACATAGTTGCAATAGTTCGCTTTTTCCCGCACAAATGCAATAGTTTGCTATTTCCCACATAGTTGCAATAGTTCGCTTTTTCCCGCACAAATGCAATAGTTTGCTATTTCCCACATAGTTGCAATAGTTCGCTTTTTCCCGCACAAATGCAATAGTTTGCTATTTCCCACATAGTTGCAATAGTTTGCTATTTCCCACATAGTTGCAATAGTTCGCTTTTTCCCACACAAATGCAATAGTTTGCTATTTCCTACATAGTTGCAATAGTTTGCTATTTCCCACACAGTTGCAATAGTAAGATCTTACAGAATGTTCACAGTCAGTGTGTGTTCCTGGAGGATTGTCGACTTTTTCAGTTTGTTGCTTTGTTTGTTTTTCAGTAGACATAACAAAATATTGTCCGAAAAACTTGTGATGAGAGAGGGGGTTTTTGTGTGGAAAGGATTTTCTTTGTCAATGTGACTTGCTGCAGAGCAGTTTGAATGCTTTGCTCCTCAGGATGGTGCTTGACCGGCCGTGTTTTGCATCACTGATAGTTCATAATTGCTTCCTTTAGCAGGGTTCACTGCATCTAGCTTGATGTTGGACGAAAGATTGAACATCATGAACAGCTCCATGTGCACAGAACCCTGTGGGTAAGTGCAACAAAACGGGAGGGGTCCTTCCTTGAAGCCACGGTTGGGCCAGAAGTGCCCGCTTTGCATCTGTGGCTTCCCCCTTTTTGGCAGAGTCGTACCTGGACACGGCTTGGGGCACCTGCAAGTTGAACTGAGAAGTTCCCTGGGCGGGTGCCATGGTCTCAAGACCGCACGGGTGATTCCTTAGGCCGTAGGTTCGAATCCAGACGGTGGGGCTGTAGTGCAAGTGTCCACAGGCAAGACACTCTTTCGCTATGTGCGCCTCCGCACTCGGGAGCAGTCACATGGGTTCTTGCATCTTACTGCATGTTCCTAGGGTGCTTAACCACTACCAGCCGGGGACTCCGGGATCGGAGCCATATGGTTTATATGTGTGGCCGGGGTTTCCGAACTCGGACAAAGGAAACAGGGCCCTGTAACAAAAGACCATACTCCGAACAAACGACCAGGCTGCTGGGCATGACCGGCATTTTTCGCTCTCAAAAGTGGTGATAATCCAGCATTATTTAGAAACCGTATACCAGGGTTTGGGGTATTTGGAGCAAGTGGATTACCACCGGGGACAAAAGCTCTCCACCACCGCAGCGATGAGCCACACAGCACCGCTGCATGCTAATCTGGCCCCTATTGAAAAGAGGTCAGCAGTGCACTGAGCCAGGTTCGTGAACAAAAGACAGCTGTATAACACCGCACAATCTGGGCTCTGTTTACAAGGCTGCAGGCCTGGCTGAAATATTCGGTCGTCAATGAAGGTCACCTGTCAACTTACAGTAGTGCCTGAAGATTACTCCGTGCGGCTATAAACGACTGTTAAATGGAATGATGAATTGTTGAAGGATTTTGAAAACGGAAAAAATGATAGTCATGCCGGCCCAGCATCCTCAACGTTGAAAAATGCCCCGGTTCGAAGTGGTTAAAGGGAACTTCTTTGGCCCTCGTGCGTAGGGGTAATAACAAATACAGGGCAGTTTGATCTGTGACATGTCCCCGCAAAATGAGCTGACAGTCAGAATTTTTGGAAATAGGTTTTAGAAAATTTGATTTTGGTATTTTTAATTTCAGCAGAAAAAGAGCTTTCCAGTGGTTAACGCTTTTGTTTTATTTTTCTCGTTCTTTCTCTTTCCAGGCAAGGCGGCAAATACAACTACAATATATCTGTTCCTGCCTACGTTCCCATGAAGGAATTCACACTTGAGATCAAGTAAGTTGAATAATCGTCTGACATTCTTCTGATTGGCATGCAAGACTTGAAACGGAGGAGGTTTCATGTATGGACTTGGTCTTGCTAAACCATGTGCTGTTACTACAGATCCCCGAAAAAGCTTTATAATATCCTTGAAGTTCTTGTGGAAACAGTGAGCTCAGATTTGGGTAGAGCAAGGGACTAATCCGACTCTCTCGTCTATTTGTGCACATTTGTCTCAGTACAACCGTCAGCTCTTGCGTGTGGCTCTGCAGGCCCACCCTCATCGCGAAGTGTCTCGAGTCAGGGCACGCGGTTTCTCCCCAAAACACCAGCTACTCAGAGGTACGTTAATAGCACTGCCTGTGTAGATGGCTTAGCAAGCATCACGCAAGACACACGAGCAACAAATATTTATCTGAAAGCCTGGTTGGAACAGGAATGCTTCTCGTCAGAGTGTGCAACGGTGTCACAACTTCTGAGACGCGCTGCATTTTGTGAATTCCCCACCTACGCCACATTATCTCTCAAACGGAGATCTTTTTTTGCCAGAAAACAAACCTGAACAAATCTTCAAGTATTTTGAAAACTCTATTGTTTGTGATTTCAGGGCACAAATCACCGATTCAGCCTTCCCATCGGCTACTTTGTCAATTCCACCTTTCCTTTCTTGGTCACATCCATGCAAGGGGTAAGTGGTAGGTCCAAAGAACCTGGAGGGAGTTTTATCCCAAAGCTGCTTCTGCTGTTGATCATATTTCGACCAGCGTTCATCAAATGCAGTGCTGGTTTGACTAGTCTCGTCAATCGTTGAGGACCAGTCTAGGTGAAATGTGGTGGGACACTACTCACAAACGGTGTAATGAAGGGTCACTGAGTCCATTGACTCAAGCTGAAGTAACTCGAGTTGAGTCGGATCAGGAAGGACAGGTTGAGTCACTGTATCAGACCAAGCCAGTGAGTCAAATTTATTTTTTAATGAAGTAACTCCCTAGTGCAGTGAGTGCATCGAATCGAGTCCTTGAGTCATATTAATATGCATGTCAGTTTGAGCCACTGATGACTGATACCCAATCTGGTCAATTAATCAAAGAGAGACAGAGACTAGACTAGGAAGATATTTGCTGTCTTTCCTTTTTGCTTTTCTGTCCCAGCCAGTACACTCAGTCAAACCAACGAGATAGCTAGTCTGTGGATTGTGTAATGTCGGTCGAGTCACCTGTTGTTTGTGACTCGAGTCAAGTCACTAACTCGACCGTCACGGTGCACAGTAAATGTATTACAATGTGGCACTTACTGTGTATGTTTGCTGCAGGTCATCAACTGTGACTCGAGAGGGCATGGCGTGGGCATTGACTTCTTTGAGTACAACTTCCACTTTGCCCGGAACCTCACCATGTGTCCTCGGACATAGAGGTCAAAGGTCATTGAGAGACAGGTCAATATAGATGCTGGTGGGTGTGGCTACCATCTTGGTATGGTTAAGTAAAAAGTAAATGGTGCAGTTATACTCTAGGCAGAGCACCACTGAAGACTTTTACCTGCTTTCACTGGTTCCCTGCAGTGGATTTTTTGTGATACGCGTAGGAGAGTTTTGCTACCAGTCATGTTTAGCACTGGTTCACATTCACTGCCATTTGTGCTGGGCTGCATTGGCAGAATACCAGTTACGCCACAGTAAAGGTTGTACTTACATGCACCTTGGTGAACTTATGAAAAATATGCAGTTTTTGATAGTTCGAGTGCCTTGTTGCGAGTGAATATTTGTAAATATATGTTAATACATAGATGAAATATGTAGAGATAAAATTGATATTTTAAATTGATTTTAGTTAGTGGAGGATTTATGCCAATATTTCTGACAGTTTGCTATGTTTTTCTGGATCGTAAACTTTTTGTGACATCCTGGAGAATAAAACTTGTAAGGACAAAGCAGGAGCTATAAATGCTCCGTTGAGTTGGCCTTGCTCCGTTGTAAGTTACGCTTGGGGGGGGGGGTGTTTGGCAATTACATTCTGTGGTATGTGGGTCTTGCTCTCCGGTCAGATGGTAAAAAAACAGTTTTGTAAATTTACTGCCGCAAAAATGTCGGAAAGATGAAAACTATCACTTGTCGGTGTCATCTGATGCAGCCTTGCCAAGATTCTGTTGTTACTTGGGTGTCTCATTGGGAACTGTTTGTTTGCTGCTGCATTGATGAATTAAATTGTCTGAAATAATTGTTCAGGGCAAAATGAACCACTCTCACGATTTGCCGGCTCTTTTTTTTAACATTGATGAGGCTGGTGGCAGATGCGCAGGTTGCCGATCTCTGTTCCTCGAAAGCTTGGAATACCCAACATTCACCAAGAGATTACAGACTGGAAAAGTGTGATATTACATTTTCATTTTCTCGTCAGAATTACATGTATTAGCAAAACCTAAGTCAAGTTTTCTGATCACGTAAGGTAAAAAAATGGTACACATTGTCGGTTACATCATGAATTGATGTATCGTGGATAGTTGGTACACCTCAAATCGTGTCGTGTGTAAAAAGTCACTTTGTGGTGCACCAAACGTATCGTGCACATCACTTTGTGGTGAAACCGTCAACATAATTATGGTGTAATCATTTTATCAAGAAAGTGAACAGATTTTTGGCAACTTAAGTGGTGTTGGACCTGCTTTTCTTTTGTATATAAAGATTGATAATTTTATCAGGAAACAAACATCAGGATAACCGTTTTTACAGTAAATTAGCATTTCTATATCTTGTAGCATCGCTGATCTGAAGTTTGTAACTAGAAAATTAATGTGATATTTTGTAAGCTACGTATGAATGGGGTCAGTCTCAGAGGGATGAAATTCTGACCTTAAAAAATGACCTCTTCCCGCCCGTCTTGTGTCTCAGTCGGGCACCAAGACCAGTCTAGACATCCACGATTGGACCCAATTTAGAATTCTCGGTCGGGGTGAGTAAAGCGATACCCTTCTGCAACAATTTTTTGTGTGATTCTGTGAGAGTAGACTGAATTTGTTACAGAGGGGGCGGTGCCGACCAAAAGAGGTGGGGCTCTTGAAATTGACAACTTTGAACTATGGATTATCACCGACGACAAGAGTGGTCCCCGCTGCTTCATTACACGTACTTTGTCTCTTATTGTTTAAAATGTCTTAATACCAAACCCACTCGTCTTCTGTTTAATAACAGGTAGTTAACTGTATTTTCTGTCATAAATATTAGACTCAGTGGAGAAAATGGAACAAATATTTCCCACTGTGGCTACATATACTAATATACTCCCTAGTAGATTTCCAAAACCACATCTGTTTTCCCTCTTTTGTAATAAATAAATAACTGGTATTTTACTATATTTCAATCGTCAATATTTTACATTCACATTTTTATGACAAGCTTGTAAATAGTAGCCTTTATGTATATTCCCATCTACAGGATCAATGTTACACTTTTTTCAAACATGATTTTTATGCTACATTCATGTCACGAAACTCTTGATACCAGGAAATTCGTGATACGGAAATATGCAGCACGGCAATAAATGAAATTTTAATTCCAGGGTGTTATTGATAAAAGTTGTATCCAATTTGCCAAGGAGAAACTTTTCGAAGTTTCCTTTTTCTTGTTCCGATATTTTAAGTGTACTGTACTTTTGATCAAGTTGTGACTACGTGTACCAGGGGTGGCACTGACCCTTTCCAGTGGTTTTCAGCCGGTAGGTAGTTGGCGTTCCCTTCGAGCCACACCCTAAGATTTGTTTGGACCAACCCCGATGAGCGAGTTCGGTATTCCAATAGCGCATGCCCACATTGACGCGCGCGTGAGTTCTGCCCTATCTGGTTCGTAAGTGATTTCGTTACAGAGGCGGACGCGCCCCGATTTGTATGTTAGACGATCGCTCAAGTTGTGCGTTAACTTCCGGTCCATGTTAACGGCGATCAATGCATGTAACTGTGCCCAGTGCATGTGCAATGGGCGTGGTTTAAACTGAAGTCACGCTTACAAACCGGATCCGATTTGTAAGTGACTTCGTCACAATGGCGGACGCGCCACGACTTACAAGCTCTCATTTGACAATCGCTGAAGTTGCGCGTTAACTTCCGGTTCCATGGTTCCACGTTAATGGCGATCATTGCATGTAACTGTATGTGCAGTGCATGTGCAATGGGCGTGGTTTGACGTCACACTTACGAAACGGATAGAATACCGAAGTGAATCCGTAACGCACACAATGTACCGTGTAAAAGGCATTACGGCGAGAACCAGCGCGTGAACCAACCCGCGCGCGTACTCCATTCGGTTGCACTGTACTTTCTGGTTCACAGTGACGTCACACTTCGGTACTCTTTGCACGGGCGGACCTACGAGGACGTACTCGCGCGCACGCTGTACTTAATAATGCCCTCGGTCTAGTAATGACCTTGCAGTTTTGAAAATCAATCTGAGTCATTCTGAATAGCCAACCAAAAGGTGTTACAAAGTCTGACGTGCGTGCATTTAAAACGGCATTTCCCCTTGACGCGTGCGCTTGAGGAATGTGGCACAAGGCGTCCATGCACGGTGTATGTTGCAGCCCGGCCCTGTGCCGTGTATAGTGCTCCAGCCCTCCTATGCGTGGGCGGGAGGAAGCTTTGAGTTTCATTTTTACTAGAAGTCAACTTTCTGGATTCAACTTTTTTTCAGTTCAACTAATATCGTAAGTTATATCCATCGCCCTTTATTACGCGATTAAAAATATCAAATGCGAACTTAGCACAAATTTGGTTGCCAAGTAAGTTGGCAAGCTGGAATTAAATTAGCAAATTTTCTTTGTAAGTTGTGTATTGTAAATTCCTCACGTATGCTAACTTTACCTTTGGCGTTCGATTTTGAATGGATGTGTAAACAGTCACATGGTGTTCAGTGAGCCAGTTCGATAATCCAACTGCGCATGCTCTGAATGAAGCATGTCTGAGGTCATTCTGGAACAGAGATACCCCGAGCAAGGACAGTGCCCTATCAGCGCGCCCATACCCCGACTATGCTGTGTTCTAAGATGACCTTGGTCTTTTTAACATATCGAACTGCCTCGTTGGTGACGGAATCAACGTTGTGATTTTTTTTTTAATTTTTCAAATGCAAGTTTGAATTCACTGCTCATTTTGTATCATATGAGATTTCAGGCATAGATTATATTTTAAGATTAAAACCTGTAAAAGAAGAAATTGACATTGGGTGTCCTTGTTTTCAGTAAAAACACAGGTGTTCATAAAATAATTACTGTCACAGTGATGATGACCTTTCAAAGCCGTTGAAATTACCTGCGGTCGCGATGTCATGCCCCAAATGAAGTGCGTCCGAGGTCATTTTGACGCGCGAGCGAGATTTGATCGATGAGTGCCAACCTGGACTCATCAGCCAAGGGCTTCGTGCGCGTTGACAAATCCGAGACGACGCCTTTCTCGGGGGCCTTCACACTCAACTCACCTCATGGACAGATGAGCTGATACCAAGGAACTATAAGACCATTAAAAAAATTGTTCAGCATCAGTTGTGTTTGCAAAAACGATGAGGAAGGAGTTTTTGTTTTAATACTTCGGAATGCATGCTGATCTGGAATGCTGCAAACACGGAACGAAAGCGCCATGTTGACTTCAGACTCGTCCACTGAATTGCATATGACGTGTGTATGTACTCAGGTCGCATGTGCGTGGGTGAGGTTGTGTGGGCGTTGTAGAAACTACGGGGGACAGTTCAGGACATCAGAAAAAGACAACTTTTAAAAGGAAAAATCACGCGGCAAGATTTTTTGAGGCGGGCGCTGATGCCAAACTAATTATTGTTTTATGTGGCCTAAATGCGTGGTCATGTTCGGGTAAACTTTGTGGTGAGGAGTTTATAGAGCAATATTTCAGAATAATTTGGACGACTGTTGTGTCTCATTGGTTAGAATTCTGAGAGGTACGAAATCTTGACTAAATGTAACTACAATCTGGGTGTTGGCCATCGTGGTTTAACTATGGAAGAGTTTCACCCGTTTGTCGGGATATACTAGACTGGCTCTCAGTCTCTCAGCTGTAGGTAAGGGATTATCGTTGACTCATCAAAACAATCCGATCAGTCTTTTTAATGTTATTTGACTATTTACAATGTAAATTAATTATTCAATACAGAAATAAAAAGAATGCCTAGCCTTACACGGTTGGACACTTTAACAGAAGCAGTAAAATCAAACTGTAAAAATTAAAATTAAAACTTAACAGACGCTTAGTCATGAAGTTGCTTTATCTATGTATCAAGACTCAAAGGTCAATAGAGCATGGATGCTACAAATTAATGTTACATTTTTGTTCTGTGCGGTCAGTGAACAGACAGTTCATGTGCTGCGAAGATTTGAACGCAGAACGCAGTCAGCGAAACACCGTGCTCAATATGGTAGGTTAGTAAAAATGAAGTAACGTTTATCCTGAGTGAAAGAAAACAAGTAAACAAGAAGATGAGACTTCTTACGCGTAAAAGGAGTAGACCTGCGGCATTCGTTATGTCGAACGTGCTGCGATTCAAACTCAACCATTTTTTTTTATTGATATTGACCCGGAAACCAATTTGGGTTTTCGGTCGCGTTGTGCTAAGCATACCACCTTATGAGGTTTTGTCATTTTCTAATTTTCTGTGCTATTTTGATAACAATGGAAGGGGGCCCTGCAATGGAGGTTGTCGGAAGGGAACCCCTTTAGTCGAGCAGAACTGCATGTACCGCTTGGAGAATTAGTATCTTCGTGTAGACCTACACTCAAGTCCCATCGCTATGTTTATCTTTCTGCCACAGGGGTTCCTAGCAGACGTGAAAGGCTTTTTGGAATTGATCTACGAAATCGGAAGCCCAAAGTTCTTCTGGATTACTTTCACCCGAATAATTTTTCCGTACTTTTGGCGCACCTTGTGGCACGGAAAGTCGATCGAATATCGGGCCTTGGATTTCGTCAAGAAGACGGCCAAAGAGGGCAATCCTGGCAGCGTGCTAGACGCCTTAGAGGAGTACCACTTGAACTATGAGCTCATGATAGCTGTTATGCCCGAAAAAAGTAAGTCTCGCCCACTTGACAACGAGGACTACTTCACCACACATTACTGGTCACGGTGATGCTGCACGTTTCATGGAAACTTAGCACGCCACCCTTTTACAAAATCATCCATGTATAGAGTACCGAAATGTGACGTCACTGTGAACTAGAAAGTGCAGTGCAAACGAATGGAGTACGCGCGCGTGTTGGTTCACGCGCCCCCTCTCTCGCTAATGCCTTTTACACACTAAATGTGCGCGTGACGTATTCACTTCGGAACTCTACAGAATCCTAATCTTGAGTTAACTAGGGGTCGAAAATGCAGAAGCCGCAAGAAATCCTGGTCTTGATCGAATAATCTTGAATCACGACCTCCGATGTCCAACGCTTGTTTGGATATAGTGAGTGGACGACGGGTGGCCAATGACAAATATTCCCCGGGGAAATGGCTAGCTGGCCAGTGGACAGGGTGCGGCCGATAGGGCATGGCGCTGGCGGTGACCTGGTAAAAACCCGGCACAACCCAGACGGCACCAGGCACAGGGCAGCCTGGAATGGGAAGCCTGGCACTGGTGACTTGGTATCACCGGTGCCTTGTCCACGCCGCAGCAAAGTGAAATCCAGAATCCGATGAGGGACGAAATTAGGCCTCCGCTTTGAAGTCCGGCAGAAATTCCGATGTCAATTCTGGTCAGGACTGTAGTCGGACCTCGGCGCACAAACAAACTGTCTACTTTAACAAAAGCTTGAAGGAAGTGAAGCGAGGGTGATGTCTGGCCCCCACTTAACTTGCTTAATCGTTTAGGAAACGTTAAATTACTAATATCTTTACAAATCCTTAACATAGGTGATATTAACAGTTGGTTACATCTACTCAAATTATGATAGACCCTTCTGACGCGATTCTGATATCACGCACTGTGCTTCTTATCCTCTGCATCCCTTGTCCTCACCTTTATATAGCTTAAGTTTACTGCTGTGTCATTAACTGCCATTGTCTAGGACGAAAGATAGAAGAGGTTGCGCGGAAGGCAGCCCCCAAAGTCTGCTTGGAGATGGGTTGTTTCGTGGGTGTGTCTGCGATGGCAGTGGCTCGTCATATCCCTCCCGGAGGCCGCCTGATCACGACGGAGATAGACACTTTAACCGCCAAAGCGGCCCGGGAGTTGTTTAGCTTTGCTGGTCTCGATCAGGTACAGGTGTATAACCAATAACGGCAAACCAAGAGTCTGAGGTTTCCTGAAAAGTATGGAATGTAACTTTTTCTTCACTCGAGATTGCCCTTGAAGTATGCTTTGTGTGTTGATAACGGTAAGAGTGAACACAATGTAACCTCGAAGGCTAAACGTCACGTACACTAAACTTCAGGTGCGTGACAATTATATCATCGAGCATGAAATTTGATCTTAATTTCGTTTGGAGAGTGATTCGTTATATTATGTCTGAATATGCAGGTCATCACCGTCGTAAATGAAAGAGCTGAAGACGTCATCAAAGTCCTCCGCAGCGAGTACTCCGTGGACAAGCTGGATTTGGTCGTTCTGGACCACCGGAAGTGGTCGTACCTGCCCGACCTCAAGGCGTTGGAGAAAGGGGGGTTCCTTCACAAGGGAACCGTTATCATAGCTGACGACTGTTTCTGGCCTTGCGTCCCTGGCTACCTGGAGTACGTGGAGAATGACCCCAGGTACCAGACAGAGCGGTTTTACAGTGTGTCGTTTCCGGGGGTGTTCGACATACCTGACGCCATTGCAATATCCACTTACAAGGGAGGCGATAATAATTAGAAACAGTAATAAAACTTAATACTGAGGTTACAACTGAGTGTTTTTAATCAAAACCTGACGATTAATCACAGTTGGTGTAATAAACATTGTTTTACTATGTCACAGTCGCAGTTTGGTTGGCAAATCATGGCTAGCTGTCAGCATAATACAAGTAATAATTTACAAAAAAATCATACTAATACGACCGTTTCACAGTAAAAATACCGGCGATGCACAATAGTGCGCCACCCAGAGTTTGTAACGCGTTGGCCAATCACAGTGTGCAAAATCTGCCGACCCAATGCGCTTTTGGAAAGGGCCGACAGATTTCGCTCGTTGAGATAGGTCACCGCGTTGCAAAATCTTGGTGGCGCACTATTGTGCATCGCCGGTATTGAATAATGTGTATAGAGAAAAATGTGACACTTGATGTGACACTTGTTACCAAGGAAGATTGAAATTTGGCAGTGCATTTTAGCTAGCTCATATAACCAAGAAGGTTTGTATGTTGGTTACACTTACAGTCAAATTCAAGTGTAGTAGGTCTAATTTCTGGACCTAGGTCTAAACAACAGATCCAGATGCAGCATAAATAGATCAGCAACGCATGCTGTAGTGCCGCGCTATAAATTTTCCGTTCTGTCATGGACGGGCGCTGTAGAATGTAGTACATAGGCCATGCACTCAAACTTTTTCCAATTTTTTTCATTGACATTTTGTATAAATGTTAACTTGAAAACATTATTTTCACGACACAGTTGAAAACATATCGCGATGTGATTTATTTTTGCGATTTTTTAAAAAGAATGATAACGAGCCCCGAAGAGATCCCAAGCATTTTATACACGGGTACCAATACAGTGGTCTCGCGCATGTCATCTTTTAACTCGACTCTAAACTTACGCAAGGGTGCACCACTACAAATAAATTCCCATAGACAGGAGTGATAAATCCCCACACTTCACAATTATTTTTAAAATACTCACAACTCTCACAGGTGTCCAGGCAGCACAGAAAAACGATGATCGACATGTCCCCTTCTATTTCCTTTCATTTTTTTCGGGGGATTGACCAATGAGTTTTCGAAAAAATTTTCACCAGAAGCAGACCACCCCTAAAATGAAGAAAATGTCCCTCCCCAGAAAAGTAGCCATTTTTAAAGACTATCCCTCCGCAAAACGGCCAAACTGGAAGCGCAAAGTCCAAGCCAGAGCTTCAGTGCCATATTTTCTCCGATTCCTCAATTTCATGGCTCTCAGGAATCTCTAACATAGAGTATTTTGGAGGGTATACCTTTTTCTAATGAGTTCGGCGGACATATTTTGGGCCTTCTTGCGTGGGTGCACCCATAAAGCAGAAAATTAATTTACCATGTTGGAGTCGCAGTTAATTTGATTGGCAAACCATGACAGGCTCTCCGAGTAAAAAATAATCATTTACAAAGTAATAACGAAATTTTTGAAACACTAAATAATAAATTAATACCACCTAATTCGCCCACATACTATGAAAATGCGTCTAGAGCAAAATGGGCAATATAAGGAAAAAGGTGTAGCCAAATTAGAATATCAACTTTCATCAAACCTTTGTCGCCCACCAGTGATAAAAAAGTGACGGTCAATGTAAACAAAAAAAAGATAGGTCTCGTGATTGGTCTCTTTCGAGTTCAGATGTACCGGAATACACAAAAGTAGGTTTTCTTGTTCTATTAACATAAATTTCCGATAATAATACTTATCTTCAATCTTCAATTTCAAAAAGCGATCAGTACATTTCAATTTCTAGCATTCTGATTTATTCCGATTTGAGCAAATTCGCCCCTTGTGGCAATCAGTGTAAATCTTCTTGTCAGTCATTCCAGTGTGGTTTTCATCGAATTTCATTTCTGGTAATTTGAAATGTCTCAGTTTGAGAATTTGTTCAATCTGTGGACTCTATGAAGAGTTACGCATACACGTAGAAAAGATTCTAATTTTACCTTTGGATAAATGTTATCTGCAAGTTATGAATTTTTTCGCTGGATCAGTAATAGACCTTACACAAAATTACTTTTTCTACTTTACTATTTCTATGCATATATTGATTAATAAAGGGCCAACAAAAAATGTATTGTCTCTATCTGTGGTTTTAAAATTATAGCACTAAGATCAAACAGTCCGGATGTCCATTATTGACAAACAAACTTCGTAATTGTGTTTCTGTTCGTAAATAAAGGGACAAAGAAAATTGTTGTGTCGAAGTAGTTTCAAAGGCTGTCTCTGCCCGCAGTTCACAAGTTTTGATTGAGTTGTTGGTCCTTTTCTTGCAGCGATATCTTTGTTACTGTTCATTCAAAATCTACCCAATATAACAGGCTTTTATGAATCTGCACTCACTCTCCCCTCTCGTTTCCTGATTCATGAACTGCCCATATTTTTCAAGGACAAAAAATGACGAGTTGCGCGGAAGGTGGGCCCAAAAGTCTGCTTGGAGATGGGTTGTTGCGTGGGTGTGTTGGCGGTTGCAGTAGCTAGTTATGCCCTCTTGGACTTTGTCTGATAACGACAGAGATAGATACTACAATCGTCAAAGCGGCCTACGAGATGGTTCGCTTTTTTGATCTTCAAAAGGTATACAGCTTTAACAAACAACGACAGCTAACCAAGCCTCTAAGGTTTTCTGAAAGGTGTAGAATGTTTGGCATTCTCCAAAACAGAAGCGCGTTTTGTGTTTAGATAACTAAGAATGAACAAAACAAAAACCTCTCTTGGAACCATAACACAAGGCACTAGGGGGATTGTTTTGTAAGACACAGCGGTGTTGATCGGGAAGCCTGTCGGTTTGTGATTTTGTGACGGATCCAGCTAATAAATCGTGACACTTCCTCCTATTCGCACATCACATGACATCAGCGCGCATATGGTCTTCCTGGCTTGCAGTCTGGAGAAAATCTCGACAATATGCGCGATCACCATCGACGTCAATATTGACAACTGGCGATGTCCCTTTAGAGCCACCGTACCCATCAGCTGGATCAAGAAGGTAAATTCATTTACATTCATTTAAATGCCAAGCAAAGCAAGCGGCGTCTCGATCTGTGCACCGAGACTCAAAGGTCAGCCATGAGTGTTTAAGGTGTGGACCAATTTGTCATCCAAGGTTTGACTGCTTTTCATGTAACGTTTTCGTTCAGCGCAGCCATTTTATACATATTTCAGATCCTGAGAGGGTAGCGACAACAAGTTTGGAATCCAAATTCAGCTTAACACTGTGTTCAGAATGGTACGTTATTAAATGGTGAATGAGAAAATAAATAATATTCAGTGTCCAACAACAACATGCTGAGACTATCAGTGTGTCAAAGGACAACTTGTATTCGTTATTTGGCCTTTTTGTTGGAATTGAACCAGACATCTGTAGTTTATTAATTTCACTTGAGCCACATTACCGTACCCTTTAGTATTTCCCCGCCTTTTTCCGTTTTATCCAAATTTTGTAAAATGGACCAACTGCTGCAATGGGGCATCTCAGAAAGGCACCTCATCTGGCAGAACTGCACGGCTCGAAGAACACATTATTTGTACTTTGTTTTCATCCGCTAATCTTCAAATCCAATAAACTTTGTTTGTCCTTTTACAGGGGCTCCTAGCAGACGTGAAAGGCTTTGTAAAAATGTTTTATGAAATCGGCAGCCCAAGGATTTTCTGGATTGCTTTCACGCGAATTGCTTTGCCGCAGTTCCTGCGCACCTTGTGGTACTGGAACACAGTGCAAGAGCGTGTTCTTCATTTTGTCAAAAAGACGGCCAAAGAGGGCGATCCAGCCAGCGTGCTAGACGCCTTAGATGTGTACTACACTGACCACGAGGCGATACTTTCTTTCGCGCCCGAAAAGAGTAAGTTTCACCCACTTGTCGACCATGTCTCCTCGCTGCATTCATTGCTGATGGCAAAAAATTTACCTTTTAAGGAACGACTGTTCTCTCTAGTCGAAGCTGCACAGTTCCAATAAACTACTAAGGGCAAATTTAGCACTGACCGTCACCTATTTGGGACTGTATTTCGTGTTTGGACTTTACATTAAGGTGCTGATTAAACTAGGGGTATATTCTGTCAAACGATCTGGTTGGCAACATAATATACACTATCCAGGGTTTGGGGGGTCATTCTTGGTTCGGTTCAGTTCGCTCTAAGTTGAAAGTTTTAGTTGGTCCTTCTCTTAAAGTGAATTTTAAGGCTTTTTTATGAAATTAAAATCCATTTGATTCCGAGGTATCTGGTATGAAAGACTCTCGTATAAACTTAACAACACCAGTATGCCTCCTCCTCCTAGCCTCTGCAGCACTCACTCGTTATCTCTTCTCGTTTCGTCTTCTTTTTCGTTAACTGTCATTTCTAGGGCGAAAGGTGGAAGAGGTTGCGCGGAAGGCTTCCCCTAAAGTCTGCCTCGAGATGGGTACTTACGTGGGCGTATCGGCGATTACAGTGGCCAGGTATATCCCCCCTGGAGGCCGTCTGATTACGACGGAGTTACTCGCTCATAACGCTCAAGTGGCCCAGGAGATGGTTCGCTTTGCTGGTCTAGATCAGGTATGGACAAATCCTAGGTGATGGCATTCCTGCAGGGCCATCACACACAGGCACGAATTTCAACATGAGTGCGTGCGCTTATTTTACCAAGTCAAGACCCAGTTGGTCTGAGAGAAATGTCACGCGCGCGTACCACCTGCGTGAGAACAGGATGGCCCCCAGTAATGGCTTCTAATTTTGATCGCGGATAAGTCGTTATCTTGAAGTACGTCGTACGGGAAGACAAGGAACGAATGGGAATGGGCATAACACAACCTCATGTACACCGAGAAAACGATCCCATGATGGAATCACGGACCTACCAATCACCAATCAGGACAAATACCTATTCCAAAGACGGTTCAGCCAATTGTACTTAATAAATGCCCATCACATGGCTGATCTTGAGTGACTGACTTGCGAGGGGCCCAGGCCAATACAACCATGTCTTTGAAAATATAAGTTGAAGGAAAATTGTTGAACCAAACCGTCAAAAGTGATCACTTTTAACTGGCTTGACTTACTGGCTGTTAAACGAGCGTTAAGACCGGTCAAGCCCATATTTATTTGTCTGAAATTTGATTTTCTGAACATGCAGGTTGTTACCGTTGTAAATGAAAGAGCAGAAGACATCATCAAAGACCTGCGCGGCAAGTACTCCGTGGACAAGCTGGACTTCGTCCTTCTAGACCACAACAAGTGGCTTTATGTGCCCGATCTCAAAGCGTTGGAGAAGGAGGGCCTGCTTCATAAGGGAACGACAATAGTGGCTGACGACTGCCTGTGGCCGTGCGCGCCGGACTACCTGAAGTACGTGGAGAATGACCCTAGGTACCAGACGGAGCGGTTCTACACTGTGGCTCTTCCGGGAGTATTCGACGAACCAGACGTCGTTGCAATATCCACTTACAAAGGAGACGTCTAGAAAGGAAACGCAGTAAGGATTTTAAACTACAGGTCATCACTGACTGTTCTTCTGGGCCGAAACTTGACGTTTAAACATAGTTGGTGACATAATTATTAATTCACCACGTCACAGTCGCAGTGTTTGCCATGACAGATCCGTTTACAACATAATCACGTAGCTACCTGAATAACAAATTAATGCCAGCCAGTTGGCCGATACATGCCATGAAAATGAGCATAGAGTTAAATGGGAAACTTTAGGAAAAAGCTGCTGCCAAATTAGCATGAACTGTCATTAAACCTTGGTCGCCCATAAAAAAGTGGCTGTCAATAAAAACAAAGGAAAGTTCTTATATTGACAACGCTCCTGATTGGTCCCTTTCGAGTCCAAATGTAATGGAGTGCAGGAAATGTTTTCCCAGCTGTTTTAACACTTTTCCGATTACTATAACTTCATCCCAGATCATTAATGAGCTCCATTCCCAATTTCAGTTTCCAAAAACCACTAATATTCATTGAGTGTGAAGTATAATTCACATTTCTAGCTTTCACATTTTTGCCTTGATTTGGGTAAACTTGTCTCGTGTGGCAGTAGGTGTTAAATTGAAAAAGCAAATAGTATTTCTTGTCCGCTATTTCAATGTTGTTTTTACTTAGTTTCATTTTTTGGTAATTTGAAATGTTACGGTTTGAAAATTCGTTCCATATTTGGACTTCATGAAGAGTTACGCGTGAATGCGGAAGTCACCAGTTTTACATTTCTTTCCATTAATACGTATAAATTAATGTGGTTATCTGCAAATTGTGGATCTATTTCGCTAGATCAGAAGTAGACCTTACACAAATTAACCTTCTATGTTGATGATGATAACTATAGGGCCAACGAATAAACTGTATTGGTCTCTATTGGTGGTGAGAAAATTGTTGCACCAAGATCTGACAGTCCGGATGTCCTTCGTTGATTTACAAACCCCACAATTGTGTTTCTTTTCATAAATAAAAGGCAGATGGAAAAAATGTAGTGTCGAAGTAGTTTCAAAGGCTGTCTTGCATGCTAAGTTTTAACTTTGCTCTTTGTTGACAGCTTGCGTACCAACTACTGATTTGCATGCGACCTTGCGCAGTTGACCAGAAGTATTGTAGTGATCTGCATGCAAGCACGGCTTGTTACATATATGGCGGTGGAAGACACGGTGCCACTGAGTACGGTGAGGTACTTACCCGTCGAAAACGGTGGCGCATCCAAAGTCTGGGGCCGGGGTGGAATTGTTGTTTTATAAGTGGTTGACCAGGCATTTCCATCAGCCCTAAAAGTATCCACATTTTCCCCTCCATCCAAAGGAAAGTGGTATAACCGTTTCTAAAATGATGGCACTGGTCCGTCAGACGGAAACTGTTTCCTATAGTGCTACAACGATCAGACAATCGAGCCACCAATTCAACGACAAAACCAAACTTTTTTACTGGAAGAGCTGTTGTGGTTATAAAAGGTATCCATCGTTCAATGTGAAACTAAAAATAAAACAGTTGCTTGAACAACTTGAACACTCAAAGGTCAATGACGAGTGTTTGACGTGTGTATCAATTTTGTCTTCCAAGGCCCATCGTTTCACTGTGGCATTTTCGTTCAGTACAATGTACAACTAACAGTCATTTCGCGTCTGGAGAAGAAATTGTCGTCTGCCGTCAGCGAAACAGTGCTCAGTATGGTAGGTTTTATAGAAAATAAAGTAATCAAAATTGTAAGTACAATGGACGACATAGATTAACTATCGGGGGCACAAGCTGACTCCTTTCGCAAAAATACGGGGGTACAGGACACCCCGAAATAATGGAATCTTGGCTCGTTCCATGGTCCTTTTTGCATTTATATAGGTGTTTCATGTATTCCAAAAATTACGGTATAATACATGTATAACGCTAAGTTTCTAGAAGCTTACAATCACGTAAGTTTCCCACAGAATAAATTGAGAAACAGAGCGCAAGAAAATTATGGAGTACACAAAAGGCTCCAGTCAGTCTTAACGCCTGCCTCTCGGTGTTAAACGCGGTTGATACACACACATGGTTCTCTGGGAAGTATATTCTCGTGTACTTAAAGAGAAATTTTTCACTTTTCATTTTAAATCTTCAGACAGAGAAACAATAAAGTTTGTATATGGGCTGTCTTGGACACACACTAGTTTAAAAAACTGTCATCCAAAGATGTGTATGACCAGTGTGATGTAATGCGTGAAGTACCGTTTTTAAATGGCTTCCATTGGAACTTGGTTTTAATTTCGACCAAATGTCCCTTATCTTAACAAAAACCTCCACTCTGAGACCCAAAAGTACACATTTCAAGTTCCTTCTTTTCATGTAAATTTCAATAATCTTTCTTCGTTAAATCGTTGTGGCCGGCTCCTTATGAAGCACCCTATAAGGACCTCGTCGCATCCTTCTCATGTAGAGACTCCCAAGTGGCATGAATGCATTTGCGACTGTGCAGGTACCCATGTACGGGTGATGTACACAACATTTGATTTGAATTTTGTTGCTTAATTGGAGGGGATACTGCGACGGAGCATCTCAGATGGGAAGCCTTATAAACAGCATATATTTCTATTGCATGTCTTCGTTATCTTCATCTTACATGTACCCTCAACTCCTCTTGCCTTTCTTCCAAAGGGATTCCTACAAGAGATGAAAGGCTTCTTCGAAATGGTCTATGTGAGCGGCAGCCCGAAGTTTTTCTGGATTCTTTTCACCCGGATGTTTTTCCCATACGTTTGGCGCCACTTGTGGTACAGGAACACGACCGAAGAGCGGGTGCTTGATTTTGTTAAAAAGACGGCAAGAGAGGGCGATCCGGCCAGCGTGATAGCTGCCATAGATGCATATTACTCGGACCACGAGGTCATGATAGCTGTCGTGCCTGAAAAACGTAAGTTTCGTTCACTTGCCAACTGCTCCTACAACGCATACATAGCTGGTGGCAAAGACGTGAACATGTTGTCACCTTATAGTGAACAACTGCTCTTCCGTTGCGATACTTCATGTTTCCAGGATTGTAAATCACTACCGGCATATTTGGAGTATATTCCTGTGGTTCTAATTTCACAACAGGGGTTAATTTTAACTCCACGGTGTTTTTTAAACACCAGCTTTTAAGAAGTATACTTGGTCATATTAATGGTTGGATTTGGGCATCAGTTTAAGGTTAAGAGTAAAAAAGCTAAAGAGCAAACACTACAATTTTGTAACACTAGCTAGTAATATTACCTAATTAACAGTGTGACTCACAGTGAGTCACGCTCCCACTTGGACGTAAAATACAACATGGCTCACTCTTCGGGGAATTAAGGGGACTAGCTGGGTTGCTTTTCGCTCGATTCGGTGCATTGGGCTCTGTCCAGTTGGCAAGTTTGGACTGAGTTGCTGTTCCTTCTTATGAAATGATACTGAACGCATGAAGAGATATTGTCCATCTCTTAGTTCAATTTCTTATATTCAAATCTACCCAGTGAAACAGACTCTTATTAATCTGCTATCAAGCAATGGACCTCTACATCCACAACCTCTGGAGCAGTCGATCTTCCCCTTCGCTGACTTGTACTGTTTCATTTCCTGCGCGTTTTTAGGGCTAAAGATGGAGCAGGTTGTGCGGAAAGCGGCTCCCAAAGTCTGCTTCGAGTTGGGTTGCTACGTCGGTGTGTCGGCAATGGCAGTAGCTAGACATATCCCACCCGGAGGCCGTCTGATCACGGTGGAGACTGACGTGAAATACGCCGAAGTGGCCCGAGAAATGGTTCGCTTTGCTGGTCTTGATAAGGTACATAGGTTGTATGACCAACGTCCACAAACAAGGCAATCCAGTTTGAGAGATGCTGAAAGGTACTTTGTCAAACACACCAAAACCTTTTAGCCAAAGGGGATCGAGGTTAAAGGACGTTATGCGTGTAGACAAGGTACGCTAGTCTACAGAACCACGAACCACTTTCAACCAGGACACAATTACACGTGGTATCACAAACCTACCTATTTCGAGGTCAGGACAATATTTGACATAAAAATGTGGCAAGAGGAAGGTTGTTTGCAAGGCAGGGCGGATTTGTCAGGAAGTCTGACGGTTGTATAGGTCAGACATTGGGCTTATACCCCAGTGCTTGCCTTCATCTTTATCTCCTTGAGAAAGATCTGGCCAAACTCAACGCTGTGAGATCACAACATCATGTTGTCATATTATATTGAATAAAAGTAGTGAATAATTGTGAAGCTGTGTTGAAAGTGCATCTACGATAAATTAATTGCACGGGCCCTTTAAGAAGATCATTTCCCAGCCGGGGTAATCCGTCCGCCCCCCCTCCAATATTTCAGCTGCATTAAGATTATTCTGATTTTTAACCGAGGGGGCGAAGGGATGAGTCAGTGAACAGCTGCCAAACCTTGTACTAGACTTTGGCTGATGACAAAGGGAACACATCATTGACAAACAAGATGGAGCAACCTACAATTTACAATGTAAGAAAGGTTTGGCACCGAACGCTATTTAGACTAAGCCTCAGCGTACATGAAATTCTACAAAATGTTGGTCTCTCATGGTGATTCACTATATAATCTATATGACTATACAGGTCATCACCGTCGTAAACGGAAGAGCAGATGACGTCATCAAAGTCCTTCGCAGCGAATACTCCGTGGACAAGCTGGATTTGGTCGTTCTGGACCACAACAAGTGGTTGTATGAAAACGACATCAAGGAGTTGGAAAAGGATAGACTCCTTCGCAAGGGAACGGTTATCATAGCTGACGACTGTCTGTGGCCTTGCGCCCCACACTATCTGAAGTACGTGGAGAATGACCCCAGGTACCAGACGGAGCGATTTTACAGCATAGCGCTTCCGGGCGTATTCGACGCACCCGACGCTATTGCAATATCCACATACAATGGAGATGATTAGGACCAGAACCGCAGTGATAATCATAAACTTGATGTTACAACGGATGGTTCTTTTTAAAGCAATCAAAACATTAAAAAAAGAAATGGAAATATACTAAGCAGACGTACAATGTATGGGGAGCAAAATGTACAGTTTGGAGCAAAAGCTATTTCCAACCGCATAGATAAATTGCAGCAGACTTCGATTGTTCATGTGGCTTTCGTTGTAAACAAAAGATAAGGTCTACACTTATGACACTGTTGGCACTGCCAAAGAACATTTATTATCAATTTAGACTTCGACATTGGGGCCAGTTATGTCATCAATCTTTCAGACTTTTATCCTCTATCAATTTTTTTAATGAGTTCCATGCTATGTTGATCACAGGTGGCGAGAGGCCTTGTCCCCCCCACAACAGTCTTCTTTTATCGAAGAGGACTCTGATATTTCGGGCACAATGTCAAACGTCTCATGTTTTCAAAGATCTATCTGGAGTAAATAAACCTTTTCTGACGAGTAATTGTCGGCTATCACAATATTTTGTTTGTGTGTGTATTCGGTTTTTCTTTTCATAAACCTTTTGTCAGTGGAGTTGCACGGAATGCATTGTATGTGCAATATAGGCACAATATGAACAACCCAGTGAGTATCCAAAGAGCAATTCAATAATGAAAGGAGGGCTATTGGACGGGACCGGACCGGACCGGATTGGACCAGACCGGACCTCCACCTTCATCTGCCACACAACGATCCGACAATCGAATCGCCGATCAATGCAATGATTAAACTGAGTGTTTGACCTGAGGAGCTGTTGTGATGTTGTGAAACTGTGTCAATTGACACTGTACAGTTGCTTGTCCAAACTGAGTCTGGGTTCAGACTTCCTTGTTAGAAGTTTTGAAAAAAATCCTGTAAAGCTAAACTTGGCCTTTTAATTATAAGATCTTCTCACGGCCAGGAAGGTCCCCCCCCTTCAGACCTCATCAATGAAATGACGGGGTTTATCATAGGTTTTGAAGGACCACAGTTTTGCGTTTTGTCATTAAGGATAAAACGATCCGGTTGGCAAAAGTTTTAAAATCTGTCAAAATACACTATCCAGTGGACGGCAAACCATGACAGACCTTCAGGGCAAAAAATTACAAGATATAATCACGCAGCTATCTAAATAATCAATCAATACCAACTATAGTTGGCTTGCACATACCATGAAAATGCATAAAGAGTAAAATATGCAACTTGAGGAAAAAGCTGCAGCCAAATTAGAATAACTTTCATCAAACCTTGGTCGCCCAAAAAAAAGTGGCTGTCAATAAAAACAAAGGAAAGTTCTTGTATTGTCGACGCTCCTGATTGGTCTCTTTCGAGTCCAAATGTAATGGAGTGCAGGAAAGATTTTCCCAGCTGATTTAACACTTACATCACGAAATTTTCCGATTAATATAACTTCATCCCAGATCATTAATGAGCTCAATCTCCAATTTCAGTTTCCTAAAACCACTTCATGATCTCACCGCCGGGAAATTATCTCCCCCCCCCCCGACCTTAGCAGTAGAAAGACAGATTTATTTGAGGCTTAAGAGGACCCCAGAGATAGCCATGCTTTGCCTTTAAAGACTTTTTTATTCAATGGCACAGCGACGATTTCTTGTGGGGGTGGTTGTAGGGCACCGAGCTTTGCAACAGAGTTTAACGAACTCCGCAGAAGGGTAAATATAGACGCGGCGATAATGATTTCCATTTCTGTCTACACGAGCCAAGACTCAAAGGTCAGTAATGACTGTTCGACGCGTGAATGATTTTGTCCTTCAACGCTCCGTCGCTTCGGTGTGGTATTTCGTGCAACAGTCATTTCATGTCCCGAGAAGAAATTGTCGTCTGCCGTCAGCGAAACAGTGCTCAATATGGTAGGTTTGATAGAAAATTAAAAAAAATCAAAATTGTAAGTAGGAAAAAATCATTTCTTAACGAACAACATAGACGAATTAGCGGGATACAAGCTGACTCCTTTCGGGAAAATACGGGGGCACAGGACACCCCTTAATACCGGAATCTTGGCCCGGTTCACACAAACAAGTGGCCAGTGGATCGCGTGTCGTCAGTCTTGACGCACTGGGTACAGACTGAGCTTCACTGTTCAGTGCTTGTCGTGTCGTCCCGTGGTCATTTTTGCATTTATACGGATGTTTCACCAGTTCCACAAATTACGGTACTGTATAACGCTAAGTTTCTGGAAGCTTACAATCACGTAAGTTTCCCACAGAATAAATTGAGAAACAGAGCGCAAGAAAATTATGGAATACACAAAAGGCTCCAGTCAGTCTTAACATCTGCCTCTCGGTGTAAACGCGGTTGATACACACACATGGTTCTCTGGGAAGTATTCCTTTTATTCTCGTGTACTTAAAGAGAAATTTCTCATTTTTCATTTTAAATCTTCAGACAGAGAAACAATAAAGTTTGTATATGGGCTGTCTTGGACATACACTAGTTAAAAAACTGTCATCCAAAGATGTGTATGACCAGTGTGATGTAATGTATGAAGTACCGTTTTCAAATGGCTCCCTTTGAAACTTGGTTTTAATTTCGACCAAATGTCCTTTATATTAAAATAAACCTCCACTTTGCGACCAACAAGTACACATTTCAAGTTCCTCCTTTTCATTTAAATTTCAATAATCTTTTCCGTTAAATCGTTGTGGCCGGCTCCTTATGAAGCACCCTACAAGGACCTCGTCGCACCCTTCTCATGTAGAGACTCGTGAGTGGCATGAATGCATTTGCGACTGAGCAGGTACCCATGTACGGGTGGTGTACACAACATTTGATTTGAATTTTGTTGCTTAATTGGAGGGGATACTGCGACGGAGCATCAGATGGGAAGCCTTATAAACAACACATGTTTCCATTTCATGTCCCCGTTATCTTCATGCTATGTACTCTCAACTCCTGTTGCCTTGTGTTTTCTTCCAAAGGGGTTCCTAGACTTGAAAGGCGTCTTGGAAACGATCTATGTGAACGGCAGCCCAAAGTTCTTCTGGATTCTTTTCACCCGGGTTCTTTTCCAATACGTTTGGCGCCGCTTTTGGTATGGGAACACGACCGGAGAGCGGGTGCTTGATTTCGTTAAAAAGACGGCAAGAGAGGGCGATCCGGCCAGCGTGATAGCTGCCATAGATGCATATTACACGGACCACGAGGTGACAATAGCTGTCTTACCTGAAAAAAGTAAGTTTCGCTCACTTGTCATCAGCTCGATCCTTGCATGGCTGGTGGCAAAGAAATGAACATGTTGTCACCTTATAGTGAACAACTGCTCTTCCGTTGCAATGCTTCATGTCTCTAGCAATGTAATTCAGTATTGGCATATTTGGAAGAATATTCCTGTGGTTCCAACTTCACAACAGGGATTTTTATTTAACTCCAAACTGCAAAAAGGGGGTGTTAAATTTAACAACCCCGGTATTATCAGACCACTACACCAACATTTTTCACTGTTGTTAAAATTTTGGTATTATTTGGTGCTACCTTTAACACCCTCCAGTGTACTGTCACGCTTATAGGTGTTCCAAGTAACACCAGCGGTGTTGCAGTAACACCCTATTGTGTGATCATCTGATATCACTAAAAAGTTTTGATTCTAACACCACAGGTTTTGCAGTGCACGGTGTTTTTTAAACACCACCTTTTAAGAAGTATACTTGGTCATATTAATAGTTGGATTTGGGTATGAGTTTCAGGATTAAGGGTGAAAAATCCAGACGGCAAACATTACAATTAGTTAACACTGACTAATAAGGGTCTGGGGTTGCTTTTCGTTCGATTTAGTGTATAGGGGCTCTGTCGGGTTTAGACGTTTGGATTGAGTTGATGTTCCTTCTTATGAAATGATACTGAACGCATGAAGAGATAGTGTCCATCTCTTAGTTCAATTTCTTATATTCAAATCTACCCAGTGAAACAGACTCTTATTTATCTGCTATCAAGCAATGGACCTCTACATCCACAACCTCTGGAGCAGTCGATCTTCCCCTTCGCTGACTTGTACTGTTTCATTTCCTGCGCGTTTTTAGGGCTAAAGATGGAGCAGGTTGTGCGGAAAGCGGCTCCCAAAGTCTGCTTCGAGTTGGGTTGCTACGTCGGTGTGTCGGCAATGGCAGTAGCTAGACATATCCCACCCGGAGGCCGTCTGATCACGGTGGAGACTGACGTGAAATACGCCGAAGTGGCCCGAGAAATGGTTCGCTTTGCTGGTCTTGATAAGGTACATAGGTTGTATGACCAACGTCCACAAAAAAGGCGATCCAGTTTGAAAGATTCTGAAAGGTACTGCGTCAGACACATCAAAACCTTTTAGCCAGAGGGGATCGAGGTTAAAGGACGTTATGTGTGTAGACAAGGTACGCTAGTCTACAGAACCACGAACCCCTTTCAACCAGGACACAATCGCACGTGATATCACAAATGTACCTACTTCTTGGTCAGGACAATATTTTAGATACAAATGTGGCAAGAGGAGGATTGATTGCAAGGCAGGGCGGATTTTGTCAGGTAGTCTGACGATTTTCAGGTCAGACATTGGGCCAATAATCCAGTGCTTGGCTTCATCATAATCGTATTGAGAAATATCTGACCAAACTCAACGCTGTGAGATCGTAGCATCATTTACTGTTTTATATTGTCATATTATATTAAATAAATGTATGTGAATATGTGACATTGTATTGAAAGTGCATCTAAGACAGATTAATCGCATGGGCCCTCAACCCTTTAAGAAGATCATTTCACAGCCGGGGACTCTGCCCCCTCCCCCAAGATCTCAGCTGCATTAAGATCATTGACAAACAAGATGGAGCAACCTACAATTTACAATGTAAGAAAGGTTTGGCACCGAACGCTATTTAGACTAAGCCTCAGCATACATGAATTTCTACATTTGGCCTCTCATTCTGATTCAGTATTTAATCTGTAAATAAATAATGCAGGTCATCACTGTCGTAAACGGAAGAGCAGATGACGTCATCAAAGTCCTCCGCAGCGAGTACTCCGTGGACAAGCTGGATTTGGTCGTTTTGGACCACAGCAAGTGGTTGTACAAGACCGACATCAAGGAGTTGGAAAAGGAGAGACTCCTTCGCAAGGGAACGGTTATAATAGCTGACGACTGCCTGTGGCCTTGCGCCCCAGACTACCTGAACTATGTGGAGAATGATCCCAGGTACCAGACGGAGCGATTTTACAGCATAGCGCTTCCGGGCTTATTCGACGCACCCGACGCCATAGCAATATCTACTTACAAGGGAGATGATTATGACTAGCAATTAGTGATAACCATAACTTGAGGTTACAGCGGATGGCTCTTATAAGCAATTAAAGGATTAAAAAAGAAATAGAAATATACTGAACGAATAATGCGCATGTGCAGCAAAATGTACAGTTTGGAGCAAATGCTCTTTGCGATATACCAGGCAAGATATGGGACGGAGGGGTACCCCCCTTACCTGTCCAATCCCTATACACACTCTAGACTATTGTTACCTAACACATCCCCCCTAGAAGTCTGTAAAGAATTCCTGAGATTCCGATCAAACAATGACCAACACAAAGGCGAGGGTGGGGGGTTCTGTCCGTCCTTTATCTTCCTTTAAATGATTTCCAACCGCATAGATATATTGCAGCAGGTTTCGATTGTTCATGTGGCTTTCGTTGTAAACAAAAGATAACGTTCACTTTTATGATACCGTGGGCCACTGTACTATCGACCTCAAATGCAGTGGAGTGTAATGGATATATCAGAGCTCGCGCATGTCGTATTATGATAGCGAAGAATTTATTTCGATCCAGAAAACAGACTGTTTATTTTGTGTTTTTCAATCGAAAATGGAAAAGTGCCGAATGCGGAATCTCCATTGTAAATTTTGTCCCAACTTAGGCCGATCTTCACCGTGTTTTGTCTTTTCTTTTCTATTTTGTAACTGTTAAGCCTTTCAAGAATTCTTAAACGTATTATCCGTGCCAAACACTTGAACGGGCGACGCAGACGTTGTCTGAAAATGCCACACCACATAACCAAAAACATGTCGTAAGATTTGACCAACACGTGGGGCAAAATTTTACTTCGGTGATTTTGTTATCTCCCGGATTGTCACAGTTTTGATACAGCTACGGGTGACCAAGGGGGCGTTGGGGCACTTCCACGCCCCCTTGGATACGCCACTGTGTATGACTATTTTGTGACAACATAACCGCACAAAATTCTTCATGCCGTCAGTGAATTAACCCCTTGAGTGATAATCGGTAGGTTCAAGGAGAGAAGTTTTCTTATCTTGTTTGAAAACAATTAACCTTAGACATAGAACTTTAAGGTTCAAGAACAAGAGCGGAGACCATGCATAGTGCGGGGTCACGATCAACTGCCAAAGGTAATCTTGACAAATACGCCCACTTCAGAAAATCAGGGACAAATCTACTTCTCTCCAAGTTGTTGGAAAGACGAATTAGGTTTGCTAAACGTTGCAAAATTATCTTTCATTTTCTGTGTAATTTTCGACCCGGAAAACTGATGACTTGTGGAACAAAAATCAACCAAAAGACCCCCCTGCGAAGTACTTCTGAGGAGCATTGCCATTTTGAAAACCAATGTCTACCTCTGTTCGAGGCTTCAACGTGCAACAAAACTTTAAATTCATAGGCAGCACTTTTAGTGATTTTCAAAAAAGGTCTTCGAGCCCTTCGCGCGCCGAAGCAAATGGTGCACCCTTTACCGCTGAGTGAGGACAGTTATATTGTTTGGTTTTTCTTTCAACTAAAGAAATAATTTCACAGGAAACCACGGGGTGAATCAGCAGCCTGTACACCAATTTTAACTTGCCCCGCTTGTGAAATGCCCCATCGCATGCTATGTCTTGATAATACAAGCTAAATTAACACATTATCAATTTAGACTTCGAAATTGGGGCCACTTATGTCATCAATCTTTCAGACTTTTATCCTCTATCAATTTTTTTAACAAGTTCCATGCTATGTTGATCACAGGTGGCGAGAGGCTTGTCCCGGCACAACAGTCTTCTTTTATAGAAGAGGACTCTGATATTTCGGGCAATGTGTCAAACTTCTCAGGTTTTCAAGGTCTACCCAGAGTAAATAAACCTTTTCTGACGAGTAATTGTCGGCTATCGCAATGTTTTGTTTGTGTGTGTATTTGGTTTTTCTTTTCATAAACCTTTTGTCAGTGGAGTTGCACGGAATGCATTGTATGTGCAATATAGGCACAATATGAACAATTCAGTGAGTATCCAAAGAGCAATTCAATAATGAAAGGAGGGCTATTGGACGGGACCGGACCGGATTGGACCAGACCGGACCTCCACCTTCATCCGCCACACAACGATCCGACAATCGAATCGCCGATCAATGCAATGATGAAACTGAGTGTTTGACCTGAGGAGCTGTTGTGATGTTGTGAAACTGTGTCAATTGACACTGTACAGTTGCTTGTCCAAACTGAGTCTGGGTTCAGACTTCCTTGTTAGAAGTTTGAAAAAAATCCTGTAAAGCTAAACTTGGCCTTTTAATTATAAGATCTTCTCACGGCCAGGAAGGTCCCCCCCCTTTCAGACCTCATCAATGAAATGACGGGGTTTATCATAGGTTTTGAAGGACCACAGAAACATCAATGCTTTATTAAGGTCTCCTTTTTTTCAACAGGGGACGACTTCCTTTGGTGATGGTGGGGGGGTGCAAAGGTACGTAGCCTAACTACGTTCTTCACGCTATCAGTACGTGCGTGGCCCCTTAATTAATGATAATCCGCAGGTTCACACAACGCCATCGCACCCTAAATTATGTGGACTGCTTTTGTGCAGAGGTCCACACTATGTATGCCCATGGTATGGCACCCCTGCACATCAAAGGAGGTCCTCTTATCATCTTGTTTTTGCAATTAGCCCTGAACATAAACATAAAGCATAAAAAACACCGCCTGTGCTAAAGTGGTACAAAACGTGGGATTTTTCTCATCTTTTCTGAATATAATAATGACGTCATCGTGTCTTGAAAATACCTATATCTGAACAAACCAGATGGTACTTCCAGGGAACGGTACTTCGTTCATTTTCCTGAGACATTTTCCGCGTATTCTGAGTATACAGGCTACCCACTTTTAGAAAGAGTACCCCTCTTTGGTTGAAAAGAATAATGTTGGTCAGGAGCGTTCAGTGCGATGGGGCATCTTGTAAAGGAAGCACGTCATCGAGCAGAAATGCACTGCTCGAAGAATGCAATATTTCTATCTATTGAAATAGGCCCACAATGAACTCCGCTCGTTTTGTTTTCCCTGCTACAGGGGCTCCTAGCAGACGTGAAAGGCTTTGTAAAAATGTTTTATGTTTTAAAATATTTTAAGTTTTTTTCTGGATTGCTTTCACGCGAATTGCTTTGCCGCAGTTCCTGCGCACCTTGTGGTGTTGGAACACAGTGCAAGAGCGGGTTCTCCGTCGATTTTGTCAAAAAGACAGGCAAAGAGGGTGATTCCAGCCAGCGTGCTGGATGCCTTAGTCGTGTACTGCACTAACCACGAAGCGATACTTTCTTTCGCGCCCGAAAAGAGTAAGTTTCACCCACCGACTTTTGCAACAGAGTTTAACGAACTCCCCAAAAGGGTAACTATAGACGCGCTGATGACTTCCATTTCTGTCTACATTAACTAAGACTCAAAGGTCAATAATGGGTGTTTGTTTCACATGAATCGATTTCTCCTTCAAGGCTCCATCAGTTTGGTATGGCATTTTCGTTCAGTGCAGCCGATAATAGTCATTTCACGTCCTGAGAAGTAATCGGCGTCTACCGTCAGCGAAACATCGCTCAGTATGGTAGGTTTGATAGAAATATAAAGAAATTTTAAATTGCAAATAAAAGAAACTTACACGATGAGACTTTCTTTGCGCTTAAGGAGTACAGGTATGTTGTGTTTGAAATCTTAGTGACAGCGTGGTGGATGAAACTGAGCCTTTTTAAATTGCTGTGGACACCACAACCTTCACTTCTGGTAGGAATTTGTAGTTTTTCGCCCTTTTCCTGTGTTTGTTGCAATAAAAAGTTGCTAAAAATCCTTGAATTTTCTCAGGTGCAGCGAAGCCTTCAGAGCTTAACCGCAACGCTTGAAGAATACATGTACATGTCTGTATTTCATGTCATCGTTATCTTCATGTACGCTCAACGCCTGTCGCTTTGACGTTTCTTCCACAGGGGCTCCTAGCAGACGTGACGGGCTTTTTGGGAGAGATCTATGCAATTGGTACCCCGAAATTATTCTGGATTCTTTTCTCCAGAATTATTTTCCTGCGGTTCCTTCGCAACTTGTGGTACTGGAACACGGTAGAAGAGCGGGTTCTCGATTTTGTCAAGAAGACAGCTGCAGAGGGCGATCCAGCCAGCGTGCTAGACGCCTTAGATGTTTACTACACTGACCACGACGTGATTCTTTCTGTCGCGCCTGAAAAAAGTAAGTTATGTCCACTTGTCAATCTCTCCGTCACCTGTTAACACCTTGATACTTCTTCGTGAACGACTGCTTTTTCTTATAGATACTGCACGGTTCCACTTAAACACAAGGCTGGAAATGTAGCACCGGCTTTGTGAAAGTGTCCTCTCTAGTTTTACTTTACATCACTTAACATGACTTAATTCATGTCATGTTAATGGTGGGATTTGGTGTCAGTTTCATTTTAGGACATAAAAAAAACTACACTATAAATATACTAAAGTTTGTTAATATAAGTTGTTCAGTGGATCGTATTTTTGTCTTGTGTAGTTTTTTTTTTTGGAGGTCTGGTTCTGGTTCTGGTCTGGTTCTGTCCGTTTCCTAAGTTTTGGTCATTTTGAAGGTCCTTTTGACATGACATTGAACGCATGCTCTTTTATTGGGGGGCATTCATAATTGTTACATTCAATTAAATTTACCTATTTTGGCAGACTTATGAATCTGACATCGCATGACAAATTTTGCCTCTTCAGCCCATTCTCTCCCATTTCCAATGACGATGACTATTTCATTAACTGTCATTAAGGGCTAAAGATCGAAGAGGTTGTTCGAAAGGCAGCCCCCAAAGTCTGCTTGGAGATGGGTTGTTACGTAGGCGTGTCGGCGATGGCAGTGGCTCGTCATATCCCCCTAGAAGGCCGTCTGATTACGACGGAGTTATATACAAAAACCGCTAAAGTGGCCCGGGAGATGATTCGCTTTGCTGGTCTCGAACAGGTATAGCTAGGTAGCAATCCAAGTGACTGAAATTTCGTGACAGGTACAGAATATGGGACATGCCTAAACCTTTTTTTCAGCGGGAGATCACGCTTGAAGTACGTTTTCACGTGTCAATCTGGTTCGTAAGCGACTTCGTCACAAAGGCGGACGCGCCACTATTTGCAGGCTCTCATTGGACAATCGCTGAAATTGCGCGTGAACTTCCGGTTCCACGGTTCCACATAAACGCAGATCAATGCATGTAAGGCTGCAACCGATTCTCTAGAGCTGGGTATAGGTCTCCGCTCCATTGTGAAATGCGTGGAGACGCGTAGACAATAGACCTAGCCGTAGCTCTGGAAGCCCGTTTCGGACGCGGCCTAACCCTAAATGCAGTGCACGTGTGCACACTTACGAACCGGATAGGATATGAGTGCTAGGACAGAGCACAACTTCACACTCAACCAGAACACATTCTCGCGTGGTCTCCTAAACTTAATACCTATACCCCTGATTAGCAATAACATTTGGCATTAAGAAATGGCAATTGGAGGCTGGTTCGCAGGACGGAATTGGTCGAGCAGTCGGTCAGTTTGTCGAATGGCGGTCAGATCAGCCTTTTGTAGTAATACTATAGCGCTGGCCTTTATAATCTGAGATAGCCAAGCCCAACGCCTAGAAAGCATGCACCGTTCTTTTTTTTCACATTAAGACTGAAAAAGATTTTACGGTTATACCGCAAGTGGATCTCAGAAGAAATAACTTCATGGACCCTTTAAAGATTACTCTGATTCACATAACCTCGAAGGCGCAGAGATAAGTACATAAAGAAATGTCAAACCTTGGGGTGCATTTTGATTTTGGTAGGCAACAAAAATGAACACATGAAAACAAAAAGAAACAAAAATACAATATACAAGAGAAGAAAGGTTAGGGACAGAACGCTACATGTATAGACTTTACCCTCACACAAATCAATTCGTAATTCTGTCTAGATTTGGGCTTGGAAAAATTGTAGTTGGTTCACTCTGATTTGTCTGAACATGCAGGTCATCACCGTCGTAAATAAAAGAGCAGATGACGTCATCAAAGTCCTCCGCAGCGAGTACTCCGTGGACAAGCTGGATTTGGTCGTTTTGGACCACAATAAGTGGTCGTACCTTTCCGACCTGAAGGTGTTGGAGAAAGGGGGGTTCCTTCACAAGGGAACCGTTATCATAGCTGACGACTGCCTCTGGCCTGGCGTCCCTGGCTACCTGGAGTACGTGGAGAATGACCCCAGGTACCAGACAGAGCGGTTTTACAACATTGTGCTTCCAGGCATAATGGACACCGTTGACGCCATGGCAATATCCACTTACAAAGGAGACAATTAGAAAGTGATAAACAAAAACTCCAAGTTACAACTAATTGTTCTTGTTCTTAAATATAGAGATCAAACTTATCGATTAAAAAAAGTTGGTGTAATAAAATTGGACTGTCACTTCATGGTTGCACTGCCAAGTGCCAGTGGCTGTAAAACTAGGGCTGGCCGTCGGAAGAAAAAAAACCAAGAATCTTTTCTGCACAATCTCACGCATCTATTTGACATGAATGTACGTGTCTTGTAGCGAAACGTGTGTAGAAGCGAGGATGACCTTTCTAAGCATTGCAACTATCTGTATAACCTGGGGGTCCTTGTACACAATTTAGGCCTTTATTTGTGGCACTGTTGGTCAGCTGGCGAGTTCAGATGTAATGGAGTGCATCACGTTATCAAAGTTCCCATTATGATTGCTGAGTACATTTCTTATCCAGTTTAATTAGGCAATTTTCGAAAAAAAAGACTGTTAATTTGGTGTTTTTCAAATCTGATCTGGACAGAGTAGTGAATGGAGGATCCCCGTCGGAAAATTTGCCCCAACCTTGGCTTGCCCCGAAGTGCAGGGAGTGAAGTAATGCTCCAGAAACACCATGTTAGTTTTGGGTTGGGACAGAGGATGACAGATGGACTTAAAAGATCCCCAAGGCTACACGTCATTTCAAGAGGACATAATGCCACACTATTCGATGAATCTGCGCGAATCTGTTTGAATACGGTCGTTTCGATTTAAAGAGTTTGCAATGCGTGGCCAATCACAATTCACAAAATGCGTCAACCCATGTCTGTGATTCAAACGCGCACGGCTTACGGTGGCCACCCCCTTTGCGAACTCCTGGCGGTGCACTGTTTTGAAACGCCCCGTCTTCCGTGTGAAGTCAGTTCCGATCATACAAGGGCGGATCCAGAACACGAAACTGAACTTTTGGAGGAGAAACAAAAAATGTCGGAACCTGTATGGCTTTTCTGAGAGGTGAGGCCGGTCACTAGGGAACCAAAAGTTTGAAAATGTTACCCAAGGACATTTGATCTCACTTTGAAATCGAGACCACTCATGTTATCAATTTGTCAGACTTTGTTCAGTTATTTTTAAAGTAATATCAAGGTCGACTTTGATATTTGGGGCAATTTCAGTCTTTCCAAATTTTCAGGTTTTCATAGGTCTATCCACAGCAAATAAACGTTTTACGACCAGTAATTATCAGCAACATGAATGCTTTGTTTGTTTTAGGATAACATGTTTTTGTCAGTGTAGTTGCTTGAAATATAAACATGCCGCAAAGCGCATGCAGCTTAGGCCCTGGTAAGCAGTTCAGTAAACAGTTCAACAAGCAATGCAATAATTAAAGGAGCATTTTAGGACTGGACTGGACAAATATAATCTACTCAGCAGTAGGCAAAACTTAGTACAATCCTGAATCAGTGGCCTAGCCACGGGGGGGGGGGGGGGGCTGAGGGAAACGCCCCCCCCCCCCACACACACACACACAAGTGTGTATTTGCCTGCAACTGGGGACCCCCTATTGTTCCTCTTTTGTTTGTACTTTTTTAGAAGACCACCCATATGGTTTGTACACAGTTGTCAATCGGGGACCTTCTGTCAATCGGGGACCTTATTGTCCTCTATTGTTCAAGGTCCCCAATTGAATGCAGAAACAAACTCATGTACACAAATTCGGGGTGCCCCCAGGTGCGCCCTCCTTCCACACACTGAAAAAAAAAACCGGATGAATGGATATTGAACAAGGCTAACAAAAACTTGCCCCAAAAAACCACACCACTGAAAGCTGGTGCCCCTACATGAGATGTTGGTGCCCCGTTTGTGTGCCCCCTCCCCCAAGGAAAGTCCTAGCTGCGCCACTGTCCTGAATGATTAAAGTAACGCCCAAGTCAATAATCGAAAGAAGTAATGCTGTTTATAGCCTGTGTGTTCGTCGTTGCAGAATTGAATTATGGAACTGATTAAAACTCGCTCTCACCGAGTAGGAAGGCCTTAATTTTAAAAATTACCCCCAAAATGCAAAGAACTTGGCGTACGGAAACTTCAAATGAAACAAGTAACAGCACAAGTTGGGAACGAGTACTGAATGAGCGACTGCCAAAGCTTTATTGCTGTGAAGCATTCTTCACGTTTCACACCACCTGAGCGGAATTGCCTATTCATTAGTTAGTTAGATTACGTAATAATGTCTTTATATTTCGGCCACGTTGCTGTGCTCGGCGTAGTTCGTCTGAGGGAACCGTCGACAGCACACACCTAGTACGATTCATTTCTGTATTATGTTTTTCAAAATGTGAGTTTTGACAGTCCTTTGGTCACCGAGTGGGCATGCAAGTTTATGCACGTTTGACGCGGGGTACGCTGAGTAATGGAATGTACGGTCTTCGCGCGCAAGCCGAACGCGTGCAAGAACCCGGTTGGAAAGGTTCGTACCATCTGTATTTCTTTCGCCGGTGAGGGTGCAGTTCAACTCGGGGTAGGTAGCTCTATGGTAAGAAATTATCACATAGACCACCATATTCTTGCTCATCTAATCGTGATTTTGAAAAGTGGGCAAATATTGGGCAAAACAGTGGATGGCAGCGCGTTCAGCGCGCATTACGCGTAACGCACTCACATTGCCTGTATTTTTTGTTGTATTTTTATGTATTTATTTATTACAAAACTCTTGTGACCATTGTAAGTGGTCGAACTGTGGTTTGATTTACATATTTAAAAAAATGAAAATTTGTATGCATGTGCTCTTAAAATACGTTCAAGGTTTTGCTCTATGGTACTGCTTTCTTTTCTTTTTAAATGTTGCAAACGCATCCGTCTACATGGGCCGGATTAAGTAAATAGAAGATTTTTTTAGGAATCGAAAATTGTCTTCGTTGAATGTTTGGGCTGGAATTCTTCAACTTTGCGTAAATTCCCTATACCGAGGGGTGCATTTGCCCATAGTTTTGATTTTAGTCCGGCACCGCGCAGATCAAGGAATACTCCTGTAGTTTTGGAAACATGCCCTGCGTTCGTATGTTAATTATCAACATCTCTTGGGGTAGCATTACACCAAATGGTCGTATTTCTGCGTGCGAGCTCGTTAATATTTTGTGATCCCACGGGGGTGAATAATCCATACCATTAATTAGGAGGGATCGTAAGAAACTTTCCAAATTTGGGACTGATGTAGTTTCCGGTTCGGGGTATTTCTTTCACAAAAAGCCCCAAATTGCGAGCCTATTTCGGATAGAGGCGGGCGGCGGCTACATTCAGAGCCGAGTGCATGATATTACTATTATTTTTGGGTATCTTCGGGAAAAGGTGAATAAATTTTTTTCGTGGCTAACCCCCATAAAATTGAAACAACAAGTGGTCCTCTGGCCATAATTTTGAATTTCCAGCGAAAAAACGCAGGCCAACCTCTTCACGAGAGTCAACAGGCGGCGCTATTTCGGTCGCAATTTGCACTGTTTTCTGTGGGGGCATATCACTGATCTCTACTAGTACTATACTGACAGTGTAGTAGAGATCAGTGGGGCGTATTCGTGCAGCTCTCGGGACTTTGTATTCGAGCAAGCCCGCCCCCTTTCGCCGACCTATTTTTAATGCAAATTACAGTTTGTAAACAAACGACGTCATCACTTCCGGAAGCAAAAGGACTGACTAGCCCCGTCTATAAATTAATCCTCCCCCAAATACGACTCCCTGAATAAAACACGTTTTAACGGAGCTTGAACCCATGGAAGCAAAGTGTTTTGTCATGATTGCTTATAGCCGAAATATGGGTGCCTGCCCCTTGGTAAAGATTCCTTATTACAAGGGGCAAATTGTTCCGGATTACTTCTTGTAGCGCAGGGATTTTCGATTTGCCCACCAATTTGAGCTGCACGACGTCACGGGATATTTGTGAATGACCGGCCGACGACAAGCTCGACTGGCGGCGCGCGCGACGTGTGTGTGTGTGTGTGTTTGTGATCCACGTTGGTGGTACATCGTCGGCCTGGTCGCCAGGGAAAGCGTGTTGCGGTTTTTCTTGGAATTACCGGGAGCTAACCCACCCCCAAGGTGCACTGAAAGACAGACGCGGATCTTCAGGTAATTCCACTTTCGTTTTTATTGGAGTGAAAAGGAGAACGGATGTCTGACTTGTCGGATTCAGACACCCTATTGGACCAAATTTGGCGGCAGCGTTGTGGAGCTGCCTCGGCATATTTCCTGGCCTCCATGCTTGGCCTGAGTTCGTGAATTAGCAAATAGACTGAACGACTTTTTTATGCAGTGCGGGCTGACTGTATAATTTATAGGAGGATTCCTGCCCTAAATGTTATTGTTGGTCCTAACTTCCTAAGCATGTTTGAGATGCTGTGAGTTTTCATGCCGTGCATGCACTAATTACTAACGCTAAGTAAAGGTTATAGGCCTATACATGTACATGTACATTCATGACATCATTCATGGTGTCATTACATTATGCCCGGTTTATGGAGGAATATTTTATGCCACCACCATAATGATCTCCAGTACAACTTAGACTTGTTTCCTTATTATAGGAACAGGTGCTAAAAGTAATGAACATCCAAAATTAGGCCAATGCAGAATTTTTACTGTGTAGGTTATTTCTAGTACCAGTATCTAGACTGAGCGAGTGTGTCCATTCACACACTGATACCTGATTTATCCAATGCTTTGATCGTATCCATTCTCATGGAAAACCCGTTTAAAATACAGTAAAGTGCTGCATGCCAGATGCATGTACAGTGTACATGCATGTACGAACTGTGTTCGTGACATTTAGCCCTGCACGGGTCTCTGGTCTGTGACTTTTTAAAGAGAGAAGCTCCACATGTACCAGAAGGTAACCAAAGTATGGTATGCCATAACATTTTCCCAGCCTTAATCCATTTATTCAGGGGTGAGATTTCTCAGCTTTTTAGCTGATTTCAGCTTTGTTTGTTTTGGATTTCAGCTTTTCCCCTCACTGGCTGTGTACAGAAGTATAGGAGATTTTCACAGTTCAGCTTTTTTGTGCCTTTTTGCGGCCGTTTTCAGCTATTTTTTATCATTGGTCAATCTTATCCCTGTTTGGACTTGGTAGCAGGTTCTGACCGACAGACCAAGGCGGTGACAATCTCCTCCTTCCGCTCTTTTTTTCCCCCCAAAAGCGACATTTTATTGGTACATGTACAAACTATACATCTGACTCGCATATTCTGTAAAATTCCTTCAGTGCTCTAACATGTACATTACAGCTACACAGTACCTACAGTACATTGTACATGTCGTTAGTAAGAGGCTCATCGCACTCAGCAGATAACCTTGTTATGACAGGAACCTTGAATTATTGGGAATGAAAACAATGAAAAACGAAGGGATTGGGACCCACATGTAAACAAACATGTAAACAAACAAACATGTAAACAAGGTTTGACTGTACATGGATGTGTTCGGACATCTGGTACAGATGTTAATGGACGTGTTCGTACATGTAACTTTCCTTTTGTGTACTCAGTACACTATCTCATAGGTAACGGTATTACTGGCTTTGCTAATCCATTTTATCATATCAAGACTAACTTCTGATACTGAGACTAGGGTCTTTGAACATATTGTACATAGTGGACCAATATTGGTACAATGTATACTGTACATGTACCTGTACACCAACACGTATAAGGAATGTACAGTACATGTGCATCATTCCATGAGGTTGGGGCACGATTTGTGACGGTGGTCTTGTTACATGGGTAACTTTTACCACCTGTCATGACCTACATGTATAGAGTACATGTACATGTAGTAACACACCTCTGTATTCAGCCTTGCAAGATGTATAATTTGGAATCCACATGCAGGGATATAGCTGTTCATTTTTATGGAACCCACGTAACCATGGACACCATCCCAAATTGTGCCCCAACCTCATGGAATGACCCATACATGTACGTTACATGTACTGTACGTTTAACGAGTAGAAGTGTGCGTCTTTTTAGTGAGTAGGTTTTGTACCTGCACCTTACAGTTGCAGTGTCACGGTTTGAATTCTCCAGTGGGACATCCATTGTGACCTTGGACAAATCAGTCTGCCGTCATTCAAATGCGTCTTTGGCGAAGAGGCCAGGACTACAGTTATTCATACCGGTTACCAGTAAACGGGTACCTGTGAGGTTGTTTTGTGTTTGATAGTATAGAGGCTTTGCGCTACCCTGTGAAACAAAAGTTTTGGCCTGCAAGATGGCAGCCCTGCAAACCCTCTATCCACCTTTGAGCAGAAGCACCCCCTCATTGGTTAAAAAGAACCATGTTGGTTTGAAGTGTTCAAGTGCAGTTCCTACCAAAGGAGCCTCCGTTGCCAGGAAAATCAAGTCCTGTCTTGGTCCAGCTCGGGGCTCCAAATGCCTAAATGATACATTTGTTGCACTGGTGATTGTTTATTCCCAGGGAGTTGAGGTGGTTCATGGCTGTTGATAGGAATGTTTCTGGACCCAGTGGGCAGGAATAATAAGAAAGCATTGTGTATGTAAATGTACCTGTACATTGTATGCATGCACCTGTACATTGCATGCGTGCACCTGTACATTGCATGCGTGCACCTGTACATTGCATGCGTGCACCTGTACATTGCATGCGTGCACCTGTACATTGCATGCGTGCACCTGTACATTGCATGCATGCACCTGTACATTGTATGCATGCACCTGTACATTGTATGCATGCACCTGTACATTGTATGCATGCACCTGTACCTGGTAAAATGTATAGCATATTTCCCTTATGTTTGTATTAAATCACCTCTATGATTGTACACACGTGCCATTTAATTTACATGGCTATGTTGTGTACGGTACATACATGTATGAGTATTTGCTCGGCTATGGGTAGGCTTGATGCACGTTGTCCATGAAAAACATAAATGTACATGTACAGTACATTGTGGAGATGCTTTTCCACATTCCTGCACATTCTGTGCGGTACATGTACATGTACCTTTAGATAATTTACACAATACTTAGTTGCCAAAGAAAGGAGAATTTAGGCTAGCAAAATCTATGAAAATGTCTACATTTTGGTGTATACAAACCAATATAATGTGGAAGTTTTCTGCCTGGGATGACATCACAGTTTTGCTCTGGTTTTAAAATGGAAGTACTCATTAGCGTAGAAACAGAAAGGCCTCAAAATACCGGTATTCCTTAAAATGATGAAGTAAAATTGAAAATAAAATCAACTGACACACAAAAGTGCAATTTGGAGGTTTGTATAAAAAACAAAAATGCATCGCAGAGACCCTTCAAGTGCTGCAAAAGCTCTTTTCTACAGTGGTACATGTACATGTAGATTGTATCTATCTGTCAGCCATATTGAATTGAAAGTGAGGCCCTAACTTTTCGTTTTGGGATCCTGAGAATAAAAATTACAGCAACGAAATAAAAGGTTACGGGTAGGTAACATATCACCATTCTTACATTTTGAATAATTAAAAATTTGTGGCATGTTCCTGTGTGTCTAACTCTTGAAAGCCACATCGAAAAAAAAAAACCCTGAAAGTGAGGCCTCGAACCAAAAAGCAGTCTGGTACCACCCAACACACATTGCCTTTGTACAATAGATTCAGGGAACAAGATCAAAATGGCTTCCCAGCAAATGAGGTCCATGTAAGGTACATGTACAGTCTGTGTTCTTTTCCTCCCGTGCACTACCTGATTATGAAAGGATTAGTGAGGCTTAGTTTTACGTTATGTGGGCGGCATATTGAGTGCCATGTCAGTTTCTTGCCCTTGATCTGACCTGCGTGCACCGTCAACATATGGCACTTGCAATTACTTGTAAAATGCAAAACACTCTGTCATGCTCATGCTGGAAGGCCAAATGACATATCGTACGGTATGTGATGACGTGATGGTGAACTGGTGTTAAACCTTCCCTTGCACTTTTTCAATGTCACAGTCCTTGCAGCGCAGCTGCATCCCCAAAAGTGCAAAATCGGAGCTGTATGGAACAGTGTTGTTAATGAGACCGTCACAAGACCAGACACAAAAACCAAGTATCAGGGTGAACAGTGACAGCAGTTCATTAAAATAACTTAAAACCCAAACCATGCAAACCTTCCTCGTTCCTCCAAAATCCGACGAGCGGTTGGCGAGAAATTTGAAGGATTGAGGATGCCTGGCGCGAGAGTGTGGCCGATTGCAAAGGATGAATGGTCTCACTGTCTCCGATGAGATCTTGTGTTGTCTGTGTTCAATGATGCATACGAGTACATGTACATTCAGGCCTACTAGCTGTTAAAGTTAGCCTCCATGTACATGTACCTGCTGTGGGTACACGTACATATATATGGAAGTCATCTACACTGCTCCAGGATACCATGCGCATTGCCTCGACACGGTGACAGGAATTGCCAGAGGATTGTACATGAATTCAAAAAAGCAACTTGGAAGATTTAGAGACAGAGGAAAATTTGGAAGTCCTGACAGACTGAAAAATATTGAAACTGGCAAGATCTTTTCGGGAGGGGGGGTGGACATGTCCCTCCCACACTGGTCTCTAGGACAAGGTCTCAATGTTTGTAGTATTGTACACGTTGTACGTGCATGGAAGTGTGGTTAAATGCCCTTACAGCCCACTGCGTACATGTACATGTGTACTTGGTACATACATGTACATGTTCGTGTGTGCAATTTGAAGTTCAGGGTTTAAATTTACATGTAGGTTTTAAAAACTATCCCATGTACATGTACGAGTATGCACAGCAAGTCTGCATTGAACATACATAACCGCCGGTATAAGATGCCGAAGAGGATAAACCTCAATACAAATTATCTCTGAATAGATTTGCACAATCGCATGACATGTACCGTTTAATACTTACCGGTATCGTGCCAGAAACAAAGGGCCGGCTTGACGAGAACCCTGCTGGCAATCTTTTTTCCCCAGTATAGCTTTCATAGTTTGTGTCAAACCAGATGGCCCTGTTCCCATGCTTGCTACAGCAAGCAGGAACGAAATGTGATGATTTGTGAGGGTAATGTGCCATGTTCGTTCATTGTTCGGTTTACAGTGGGCCAATCTGTCTCACATAATGAACGTTGTTATGCATGCAAATGACCCATGCATTGTAATTGTAAATGTGGTCCTCGTAACATGCACACTGGTGTCCCATTTACCCATTTTCCCAATGTTTATTGAGGGCATTTTCATCCAGAGGGAAATTTGCGTGTCACATTTGGGAGCAAAAGTGGGATGCCTTTTCAGGTCAAAACAAAAATCAATGTTATTACCACTAACCTCTGTGGGCATTTTGGATATTTTGCCATGCATGTATTTGATTAATAACATTTTCTTTTAATTACGGGTTTTGCCTTTACCCGACATACATGTACATGTACAGGTGTATATATCGGTACATGATAAACACTGTACATATACTCAATGGTTGTCCAAGAGCTTGTGAAAAAATTCACAAGCTTACTCGGGTGTGGCTTGAACCCAAGACCTCCTGATTACTAGTGCAGATGTCTTAACCTCTCAACCAGCAAGTTTGCCGGTGTACATGAAGCAGTGGGTACCGCAAACGGGAGAAACCCATAATTAAAAATTAACATTTCTCTGATGCAAATGTACACGTACCGGTACATCTTGAAATAAAAGTTCCTTTTTTTGGCATTATAATGACACAACTGACTATTAGCAGTGTTTGTTCTCCTGAGCAAAGTCTTCAACGTTAGTTTAAAACTGGCCCAGCACATCCGTGTACAGCAGATTTGTACCTTTTTGTTCAGAGAGTCAAAAGAAGTCAGCATATGATAGATTTCCAACAATTTTGTTCTAAAACTTTACTTTTGTTTTCCTTAACTCCCCCCCCGTCTATGCAGCATATTCCTTTTGAAAGTTGCCCAACAGAATCCCCCTTCAATGAATTGAAGTTGCACACAAACTCCTGACCATTCAGACCCCGGTTAAGCTGTCTCGTATCCATGTGCCAGTGTGTGATATACGCAGCGGGCATGGTGGGCATTATCAGTTCTAAGTGGGCATCATCAAATGTTAATACACGGTCACATGAAGTGTTTCGACCAATTGGAATGGAAAACCTGCCCCAGGAATTTTGTGTTCAAGGTTTCAAGTTGAGCGAATTTTGTGTTCACGATTCGACTAGAAACATCTCCCAGATGACCAGGTTTTTTTCCCTGGACATGCTAAAATTACAATCATACCCTCATTCACAAAAAACACAGTGCAAGAAAGATGTCAAATTGTTCTTTGGGCATGCAACTTTTCCTCGGGTCAGCTGACTTCCTCGCTTTTCATTTCACACTTATAAATGTCATTAAAATTTGAAACTTAAAAACACTGTGCAAAGTCTTGTAAAGATTGGAATTTCCTTTTTTTTGTCAAAGTCTAAATTGCATGCCTTGGGCCAATTTCACAGCACTGCTTAAGTGAAAAATTTGTTTATGAGTGAAAAAACCTTGCTTGATGAAGCAGGTTGCCGGCCGTGTGCACATACTTTTCTTTGGAATGGTATTTACATGTACCTGTCTTTTGGTTAGTATGACAATCACATACCGATTGAGTTTGAGCTGGTAATTTTTTTTATGAAGCAAGGTTTTTTTCTGCCTTAAGAGTAAATTCAGTGCTTAAGCAGCTCTGTGAAATTGGCCCCAGCTGGTTCTGGTGTTTATAAAGACGAGAAAAAAATTGTACGAAAAGGTTCCCAACTGTTTGAGCACATGTAGTGGGCCCTGTAAGCGAGCCCACAGACGGATTGCATTTGGCTTGTCATTAATTTCAGTGCATTGGATCTGCATCTGCAGCACAGTGCAAATCACACAGTTATCCAGAGTTCACTGTAATGGGAGCTCTGTCGGATCATTCGTGGCGCAGTTTGGTCTATTTGGCGGTGGTAATCTTTAAAATTGGTTGCGTGGATCATGTTGCGAACTACATACATGTACATGATCATTATGTTTCATACGGTACTGGATGGTACAGGGCACCAGCGCAGTTTGGATACATGTACATGTTCACGTATGCATGTATACAGCATTGAGATGTATACCAGTACTGCTGCATACACACTGCACATGTACATGTACGTACATGTATATGGTACGCATTCAGGTACATGTATGTACACGTGGAGGAAGGAAAACTGGTTTTCTTCATGATGTACAGTACTGTCTTGAAGTTAGAGAACAGGTACCAGTATTTTCAATCCATGAAAACGGGATTGCAGTAAATTGTTCCTAAGAAGTGCATGCACATACATGTATATACACCTGTGCATACTGGTTATATGTACATGTACTGTATGCATCAGCTGATGTACCGTACATGTTCCTGTGTCTCTATTCTTTCATGAGGAAGAATTGTATTTTATCCTTGAAAGGGGGGAGGGTAGGATTGGTCACCCAGTCTGAGCTACCCAATTCTCCCATCACAACCCCGTGTACATGTGTACATGAATGTGTACCATATGGTGGAAGCAGTGCCGTCAAATGAGCAGACTGACGGATATCTCTCCCCGGCATGATTGCATCACCAGCAGGTTAATCCTCTACTCCACTGGGCAAACATAATACAGTCGGTGGTGGTGGTGGTTGGGGGGGAGGAGATGCAGGGTTGCCTGGCAACCAGGCAGAGCAGAACGAAGAGGGTTTATCTGGTTCCTAGTGACGTCAATGGACTGGCTGGTATTGGCAGTGAGTCGGTCAGGTACGGTACTGTGTAACGGTACGGTACCTGTGCCCGCACGCATGCTCTATGCCTTCAGCGTGTTCAGTGCTCCGAGGGGACAACTTCATCTGCTAGGAAAGTTGGGACTGACTTGTGAGGACAGAAATGTGTCCCCTGTACAATTGTACTCATGTTTAGTTCCTACATGTACAACTTGCGTACATGTACGGAACAAGTGTGATATGTACATCCTGTACATGTATACATGTATCTGTATACATGCATGCGTGCATGTGTGTCTCATCGTACCAGTATGTGTGACATGGGGATTGTGTGAGCAAGTCTCTCTGCCTTAATGTATTCATGAATTCTTCATGAATTCAGTGTTTTTAGCTCCTGGTCATTCACTGCGAGAGGTGGATGGAAATTGTAACCCTGTGAACCTTCGGGGGTTTCCTGCATTGCCTTACTGTGGAGTCATGAAGGGTTGCCATGGGTTCCGGTTGGTGTACATGTACATACAATGTACCTGTACGTTTGGACACAGCACTTTGAAATTGCATGCTCATCATTCGTTTTGACTTGAGGGGAAAAGGAAAGACAAATAGGGGCAGGACAAAAATTATACATGTACCATGTACATGTAAGCTCTGCTGTCCCATTGTACATGTATGTATTTCTGTAAGTTTATTTACAAATTTACCATATGTGAAATTATTCATCGGGGAAGACAGGTTAGCTACCGGTTGTGTCTTGTGAAATTTCATTTTGTTGCTTTCATTTCTACTCTCAACTCGCACCTTGTTGAATAGGAAGACTGTCTTAGGTATTTTTTTCTTAACATGCACATGTTCATGTACATGTATGACGGTCTGAAGAAGTTGGTTTCAAACTTGAAGAGAGCAAGACTGTTCATTTGAGAGGTGTAGCAGTAGTCAGTGAGATAAAGTAACATGTATTGTATTGTATATATTGTTATACATTGTATAATGTGTTACTGTACATGCATGTACATGTACCAGTACTGGTGTACACTTTTTCCTGTGATGTCACAATCTTGCTGGACCGCGATGTGTTGTAATGGTAATAAGTGCATAATGTGATGGTAATCTACCTACGTTCAAGATAAACTAGTCAAGCATGCAGCGTTCGCACGTGCACTTGCACGTGGTTGAAGCTCCCCGCACATGTACATGTAGGAATATTTGCGATCACTGTGGCCATAGCGGTCCACACGTGGTGGGATTGTTTACATTTAGCGCAATCCAGTCACTCGGATGGAAAAAGATCTACATGGGGGGGGGAAATGCTCTGGCTAAAATTGTGTCATTTTGGGTTCAGTCTCGTTAGGATCGTGTTTTAACGTGCAGACCGTGACTTTGTAATTCTGCTTTTTGCTGTAAGGTCTCTAAGACAGGTTCAAATTCTCTGTCGCAAAAACCTTTGCTACTATTTGTATCTCTGTCCTCCCCGAGCTGAAGTGCGCCCCCAAGTGGCAAGAGAAAGACAGCTGGTAATAAGTTTTCCAAGAGGGTTTTTGCATGTGTTCTACATGTACATGTATGTACGTGTAGAGACCATACATTAAGGAATTATTACGTGTATTCAACCTGCTCCGTGTCAAACACACCATTGATCTCCGTTACAAAGGCGCGCCTGTGCCGTGAGTAACAAAAAAACACGCCCTCGTTTGTTCTGCCCAGAGCAGATGGCTTACATGTACATGTATGTGTAACTTAATTGAGCTAAATATGGATGAGCATATACCTGTAAATATATAAATAACTACCGGTAACTGTAACATACATGTACATGTATGTACATGTATCCTTGTAACATAACCAAGATCTGTTGGAACCAGTAGTATTCGAAATTTATGAGAGAAATTTAGAAAATGTATACATGTACATTTACACGAACACATCAATAAATTTGTAAGTAAGAAAGCAATTGCAGAAATAGTGCAGTTTGTTCCAGCTCGTTTAAGGACACTTTGTAACTAAAGAGGTTTTATTTTTTATTTATGCCTGTCCAAGTCATTTTGTAACTTTAACCGAGTAACTACTGTGCATGTAACCAAGATTACATGTCCAACTGCCGCTCACAAATTACTTGTAATCAATTTTGCTCGTGGATGAGTTATTACGTGTAATCCGGGCAAAATGTGGAAATCCGATCCCTGTGTACATTGATGTACCTTCCGTGTGTAGGATTCCTAAGAGCATAGACATACATGTAATGTACATGTAATGTACATGTACGTACGTACATGTACGTACATGTACCGTATGTACATGGCCTTCAAGGTTTTTAACGAAACTTACTGCAGAATAAGAAAGCAGCCTGCTCATACAAATGTTGACCACTTTTGGTAATGTGGGACCACTTTTGGTAATGTGGTACATGTACATGTATATGCCAGTGTACCAGCACATATTCGTGGGCGCGCACATGCCGGTATGTACAATTTTGTTGCACATGTTCTGCAGTTTGTCTAAATGTGATCTATCTAAGTGTACAATAATGCGTTGCTGTGCAGTTCGTGTGTGGTACAGAAATTAGGTTCCAGAAATTAGGGGTCCATTTTTTTTCGTGTCCCTGTCACATCTGATTCTGACATACATGTACCGTACATGATTTTGTACGGTAAGTTCAGAACGCATTTATTAATTTCCAAGAGTGATGAATTAATGCAAATAACCTGCCAAAGAAATGGTAATAGTTTCAAATCACTTCCAGCAATATTCTCATGTCAAATAACAAAGGTCAGATGTAACAGGGACACAAAACTGTCACACTTTTGGACCCCTAATTTCTGGAATAATACATGTACATCTACATACATGTACATAGTAGTATTGTACCGGTTGTATACAGCGTAATGTACAAGTTCTAAAACGAGCCAACATACCTTCCATTGAATCCATTCTGGCCCAAATGCAGCTTTGTTGGGCTGGTCACGTCCTACGTATGTCTGATGACAAAATCCCTAAGGCCTTTCTATACGGCGAACTGTCTCTGGGGAAGTGAAATCGTGGACGACCCTTGCTTCACTACAAAGACGTGTCGAAACGCAACATTAGTGTTGCCCGTCTCCCAGCAGACCGGGAACATCTAGCCCAAAATCGTCAGACATGGCGGGCCCTAGTCCAACGGGGGGCAGAACGGGTTCAAGAGGCTTGGGTCCGCAGACAGGAGGAACGGCGTGCAAGCAGGCACGCCCTTGCTGTTGAGACACCTTATGCCGGCATCGTCTGATAAGACGGCCCGACTACTACTACCTGTACATGTACACATGTATGTCATTTTTCAAACATTGCATTGGGCTTGGTTGTTACAGCATCTCTGCCGTATATTTCAGACTCACACCATACATTACTGTACATGCTTAAAATTAATGTTTTTGTGTCCTCTTTCAAGTTTCATTTTACAATGCACCGTAAGTATCCTCATACCTGATACTTGACAGCATTGTTGACCATACCTTGTTCTCCACACAGACCAAAAAACACTCATTAACACGGACGTACTCATGTGTTTTTTTTGGGGGGGGGATAGATGAATGTGATCTAATCTCATTAATTAGGGAAATGTTGTTTCTCCACCGTCCATTAATTTGCAAGGCAAAGGAGACCACCGAGGTCCGGTGCGGCTCCCTGATAACCCAGCGGCACAGCGCTCATGGGAGGAAACTGTCCAATTACTTGCAGGTGGAGCAACACAGAAATCCCAGTGAAAAATTCTAATTGGTTCCAACCATGCACAGGTGCATGCCTATCAGTAGTTGACCGGGCATATCATGAAGAAACTGGCTGCTCTCTATCTGTTCAGTATGCATGTCGTCATACAAATAAATGTAACATGTTGTAAGCATGCATGAACATTTCACCTGTGGTTACTAAAAACCTGGACACATGTATATGTCATGTTCAGTATGTACATGTACACCATATTCATGTAAGTACATGTACATGTACCTTGAGTTGAAAACTTTTATACAAGATAATCTGGGAGCGAGGTTGTTGTCAGACCATGTGCGGGTATCCAGGTACCAAGATACCCGCCTGTCGGTTGATATCAAACCCAGTTCCATTTTTTCTGGCCGGGTACCGGTACCCGTGGAAAAAAATTGAACCAAAAAAATTAATTAATATTTGTCAATGCATTAGAAAAAAAATCCATACATGAAATGTCTTTGAAATTTATTACTGAAAGGTCACTGAGGGTTGAAATTGCTGAAAAATTGTGGATCGGTCGTCTGATCTGATGTTCCTCGTCAAAAGTGTTGTTTTTCTGTTTTATAAACATGTACCGGTACTTACAGAAAGAAGATTTTTTAAATGGAAGGTAACCATTTCAACAGTTCGACAGTGTGCTGCTCTCTACGGGTCCATGTACTGTATACATACAAAAAACAGTCCTGTTTAGGGCACATGGTCTGCAGAGGTTAGATACATACACTGTACCGGTACATGTACATGTATGAGCAATGCTATTTGTTATTACATATGTAAGTGTTCTCTTTCAGAGGTACATGTACGGTACCTTACCCAGGTACCGATGCTGAAATAAAACTGGTCCTGATTCCAAAAATACCCGTAAATGCACATCCTTAGAGGTTATACGCATGTCAATTGTACAACAAACTAGGGCTGTGCCGAATATCCGATTATTTGATTGATTGTCAAATAATTGGATATTCGAATTAAAATATTCGAATGCAAAATCTATAAAAAGGAAGGAAGAATTTTCTCGTTTGAAATGAGAAAAATCGCACAATGGAGGTTTGTTTCAAGCAGATTGAAATGAAAAGCAACAGAATAATACGGTACATGTACGGTACATCCTACATGTGCCGATTCAAAACGTAAATTCAATAAAAATTTAATAGAAATAGAAACTTTCCGCAGGGTAAGAAGTTGTTCTTGTCTTCAATCTTGCTTAGTGGTAGCTGGAGATTGTCCTAGAAGTGAGACATTGTTATAGTGATTATATTGTACAATTGAGTGTATTATTGCAACTGTTTTTGTAAATGGTTTGTCAGTGCGACCACATGTCCGGATATTCAATCGAATTGAACGTTGGATATTTAGATAGTGAATTATTCGAATTGACTCAGCCCTACAATGAAACCCACGTTATGTACCAGTGCATTGTACACGTACACTGTACCGGTACCTTGGGATTGAGCTTTGAACCTCACGAAGCTTACTGAATGTACATGTATTTGTCTAGGTGCTTAAAAATGGAGAAATTATTAGTTTCATGTGAAACAGTTGCAGGTGGGACGTACTTTCCTAATTGGCCCATAAAAAAACAAATGATTCACAGCAAGTGGTCAGTGTTTATTGTTTCTTGATGAAAGGTCAATATGATGTTCTGCTTTTATACTGGCATCTTTTCCCTCAGCGTTGTAACTGTTTAAAAGGTACAGTAAAATACTTTTAAGCCAACAAACTTGAGAAATTGTATGTTTATGTCGCACTTGCAGGTAACTGTGTTATCATCTACTGTAGGCCTACAGTTGCTTTGCAAGCCCTGAACGGTTACTCGCTTCTCAGCGCAATGAACAGAGAAGAAATACCTATCTGCAGAGAGGTATGTACATGTACTCGTAAGCATCGGATAGGGGACTCTTGCTCTAGAGTTGAAAAAGCTTGTCATGTTTTTTTTTTTGTTCTAAAAGATTTGTTTGTAGTACTGGTACTTCGTAATCTGGAGGCAGTTTGCTAGGACAAAGAATGGAACCTGGAAACAGTGGAGTGTCTCACAAGTACTCTACTCCATGGATACCCTGCATAATAGTACCTGCATAGCAGATTTGTCACTTTAGTTTCATTGGAGTGATGAGTTCAAATTTTCTGGCAGGTTCCTCTTTCCTGGAAGGAACTAGGTCCCCATTCAAGATTTTTATGTACATGTAACTTCTCATCCATTTGCACTGGTATCGGTTCATCGTCCGTTATATGTTAACACCCCCCCTCCCAGTCCTGGTTACGCTGTACATGCCCTGGCCGGCTCCACGTTAGGAAATTCGGAACTGAGTTGACAATTTGTTCCCATAGCAATCTTGTCCTCCACACTATATGCATGCACGTGTACATGTACATGTGCAGTGTACCGGTACAGTACCGTTCAGTGCACGTACATGTACAACAGTAGTATCCCCACAAATTACATCAGGGTTGTGAGATATCAGCTTTTCAGCTAATTTCAGCTCCTTTTTGTTCAGATGTTGACCCTCAATTTCAGCTTTTTTTGTACACCTGGTCTGTACAAAAATGTGGGAACTGTTTACATGTACATTTCAGCTTTTGGCTCGCTGTTTCCAGCTCTAATTTTAAGTGGCCACTCACACCCTTGTTACCGGTACATGTTCATGCACTGTGCCTGTAACGACACATACGTGGTCCACCTATGTGATCTTCAGTACTCATTCATTAGAAAGGATGCGCTCGGCCATGGCATGACATGCATATGCACACACCTCTGCACCGGATATTTATTTTTGGCCTTTCAATTTGCAGTCTCGTCTGACTCTGATGTCGTCCTGTCTTTCTCATGCATTATTCATTCCCGGTAACATAATAGCGCTTGTAAACCCACTTGACTCTTGACAGGAATTTGTTTAACGGCATCAAGATGATATCCAAGAGCTAGCGGCAGGGAATCCGGAACCGCTTTATGCCAGTTTTTGAATTCTGTGAGTACATGTATATATTTGTAATCCTCATTCCATCCTGGTGGCAGAATTTATGTTGCCATGGCAGTAAACTAGAAGGTGATTTTGTTTTCTGATGTGGATCCACCCGCTCACACACGCATGTTTGCTTCACAGTCTGTTGACAATGGTTGAATTTTTGGAATCCCATTCAAACTACAATAGACACATTCTGTTCTGTTTATTTCCATCGAATTTCATATACAGGTACACGTACACGTATTTCCCTAAATTTGCCCCCCAAAAGGTCCTTGTTGTCAAAATGGGATTGCTTTAGAAACAGGATGCAAAAATGATTGTTTTTCTTTGCCTTAAATGTACCGGTACAAGTTAAGATGTGGACATTTTGTTTAAGTTCAGGTTATTTTCTTGTGTGCATTTATTGATGGGGGCCTCCAAGATAATTAAAAACCGAAGCCCTTCGACAATAAGTGACAAAAATGGCCACCAAAGGGCCAAGTCCTAATAACCAATCGCAGAAATAGTTCTAATGCCCTTTGAAACTCGAAACGCGGAGCAGATCATGCTGACATAATTGCATTTATCCGTCCTTCGCCAGCCCCAAGAAGAAAAGAATGGAAAGAAACCGCTGTCAGTGAAAAGTGTTTACCAAAAATAATAGGACAGGTGGTTTAAGGAGCGGGTAGATGTGCACATGACAAACGAGTGCTCATTTGGTAAATGGCCGGCTAGACTGTCTCTGTCCATTATTTCCATTAGGGCTACATGTACATCGTTTACGGTTCGATGGACGAAGACGAGGAGTGAATAATTCAGCTGCTTGCGGTAGATTGATGAGAGTAAACGCGTATACCGTATCTATGAACATTTACATGCAGTGTGTTGATTCCGACTGTTTTCCGAACCCTCTTTGGGTTTTTTAGGGTGAGGGTAAAGGGCACAATGTCTGACTAGTTGATCAGGAACATTTATTTACAGATCAGCTGACGTTTTGCCATGTCAGATTGGAAGCATGATTGATTACGTGAAGTTTTTTTGGAGGGGGTCAAAATTTAATGTTCATATGTAGCCCGTGTACCGGTATGTGTGTATTCATCGTGTATTGTACATGTACCGGGCAATAGTCAGTGTACATGCACTAGTACCCGTACATGTACCGGGCAACAGTCAGTGTACATTACATGTACATGCACTAGTACACTGTACATGTACATGGGGGTACTGTACATGTACTGGGCAATAGTCAGTGTACAGTACAGGCACTAGTACCGTACTTGTACCGGTATTAGGCAATAGTCAGTGTACAGTACAGGCACTAGTACCGTACTTGTACCGGTATTAGGCAATAGTCAGTGTACAGTACAGGCACTAGTACCGTACTTGTACCGGTATTAGGCAATAGTCAGTGTACAGTACATGGCACTGTACACATACATGTACAATGTAGGCCTACTTGTACATGTACAAAGTAGTTTCATGTAGATTACAAGTAGATTTTGTGGTTGTCAGCCAAGCGCATAAATTCACAGTGAATCGATATCCTGCCAGCGAAGAGTTTCGGTTGACAAGATTTTGTATGTAGAGGCAAGTGCCTCTGTAACGTACAGTGCCTTCAGTGTGTTTTTCCCTCTGCTTCACTCCGTCCGAATGAAGAACCGGGTACAGTCCACGTCAATGTACCGTACCGATTCACGTCCCACTTGAGTATAAGGAACCCTCGAGAATCAAAAACATACATGTAGGCCTACCGGTTATGTACATGTATATGTACATTTAGGATCACTGACTTTCCTAAATCTTCTTTTTTTTCTCTAGTGTTTGATTTTTCCCGGGGGCTTGAAATTTTTGCTTTTGTTTTCTTCTCGGTGAATGAGTGTGGTCGATGGTCGTGATGCATCCAGAAAATTTCAGCGGAGCTGAACGGGACCCACAGCCGTGGTTTAATTGGAGATGCGATCAATACTGGACACTGGATGCGCGATAACCAAGCTGTGCGGTTGTGTTGTGCTTTACATATCAATGACTAGATCTATACACATGATCGTTTCTTGATACACGTCATCAACATACAAGTATGTACAAGAACATACAAACATTCATTTTGTACAGTGCACAGATGTCAAAAACCGCGAGTCTGTTTATTTGACTGATTATTGTTGGACTGGCAACATCCTGTAAAGAATAAAAGGCATGAAAACCTGGATCAGATCACTTTTTTCTGAGCTTTTGTTTGACAGCTGTCAAGAAATTTTCAGGATGGCTGTTTGGCATGCTGTCCATGTAGCGTTGTACACGTAGCTGAAATTGTTCTTGATATACATGTATAAAGATGATGATGTCCTTCAGGACAGTGCTTTGTGTTAGTGTTCGACTCAAGTTGTACGGGGTCCCCCGTATGCTAGCTCAAAAATACATGTACCTGTACCGTTACCTTTAATATGCAGGCATGCAGCTTTTCCTCGTATTGGCCGATGCCCTTGGTTTTCACTTCATACTCATGCCATTGAAAATTGAGTTCTAAACACTGTAGGACAGTCTTTTGAAGATTGGAATTTCCTCATTTTTTGCCGTGCCCCGTACATGTACCGCTATGTGATGGCAACGTGTACATGTAGCAATTTGTGGTTTGTGTCTGTTCAGAGGTGAGATTTCTCAGCTTTTTAGCTGATTCCAACCAATTTTTCCTCACCGGCTGTGTACAAAAGTACAGGAGATTTTCACAGTTCAGCTTCGTTGTACCTTTTTCAGCTACGTGTATTTATATCGTCGGTCAATCTCACCCCTGCTGTTTCTTTTTACACACGTTATCCTGTCTATTATATTAATTCAGCGTGCATCAGTGCACACGTTACACCGGGGTGGTTGATGTAAGTAATGCAGAGCCACTAGCGTGGCTAACAATAATGCACATTAATGAGTCTCCTCTCTTTCCCCCCCCCCCAAAAAAGGCTTTATGAAAAGGGATAAAAAGATTGCTGCTGAAGTTTAAGGTGCAGTGTGGTGCGTAATCATTGCAAGTAATGGGCATTATCAATCACAAGCGTGCTGTTTGCTCTGGCGCGTGCCCGCATGCTCCCAGACGGTGTTTGCACAGTGGGCATGTGTGCTGAATTTGCCGTTCTCGGCTCCTATCTCTCCCCTAGAACCTTGGCTTCGTCGTCACTGATCCCTTCCGTCTCTCCCGTGCCAAGAACCCAAGGAACTCTTTTAACGATCCTGTGGCCCTGGGCAAGACAATGTGTCGGTGCCATTAGGCTTCAGCAGGCTGGTATCTGTGCAAACAATCGGCCGGTTTTTCTCTTCTTCCATTCCTCCTCCTTCCTCATTTTCTTTCTCTAAATGGTCGCCTAGCAACTTCTGACATGATGCTTATAAAGCCACTGCAAAAAGACGTATTGTTGTTCGGTCAGAGCTGATCACTTTGCCAAAGACTACATTTTGTTTCCCCCCTTTTGTTTTCTGAGTAAGCATTCTTTCTTGGTGAATGGTACCGGAATTGTCTGACGTGTCAACCGGTGAAATTAGGTGGTAAACTGACTAAGATATCAGGCGTTGTTCCTTCACCTTGGGTATAAACTACCGGTTCTTGATGTCATAATTGACATGAAATGTCATGTGCAGAATGTCATTGGGTGTGTTTGCTTGTGTTCGTGGAAAAATGATTGGGTGATGTCGGACAGTCGCACCTGGTGTCTTTCTAACAGGTGGATAGCACATTCTACACGTACATGTACTAGTAGGCCCTACAGCACACAGGTTCATTATGGCACCTGTTTACTGGAGCAGATGGTAATTGTCTATACGTGCATAATTGCAGACTTTTTGGTCACTACCGGTAATTCATGTTCAATCCATGTACAGTGTACAGGAGCTAGTTTTTTAGAGTTGCTTAAACACATACATGTAGTCTGCTCTTAAAAGTATGATAAAACCATGCTTCGTAAACAAAGGTTACCAGTTTAAACTCTACATGTATGTGATTGTCATGCAAACCAAAAGACAGGTAAATACCATTCCAAAATTACATACATCAAAAGAAGGTTTGGCTGGTAACCTGATTTGTCAAGCAATATTTTGTAACACTTAAACGAATTTTTCGCTTAAGCAGCGCTATGAAAATTGGCCCCTGGGCAGGATACATAATTAAACATTATCATCAAGCAGGAGTACGGTAAGTACATGTACATGTGCCCATAGTCTCACATATACATGTACGTCCATGTATTGCCATTGTTGAGACTAACTATTGGTCTCGTAATGCTGTCAAATTTCAGTAGTGAGTGGCAAAGAGAGACCGATTAGATTTTGTCCTCGAAAACGTTTGAAAAACATACCCCGGTAGGCCTAGACATTGTCACATTTCCGACATGTACATGTGCGTGAGTACATGTATGTGAGTACATATACATGTACGAGTACATGAATCCCCTACATGGGGTTGCCCCACATGTACATGTACATGTTTGCGTACAAAAGTATGTACAGCTCATGGACATGTAATTTAAGAGAATGAATGCATGAATACATTGTACAAAATGTCAGGTGTATCATGTACATGTTACCGTACCAGTATGTTACATCTGAGATTTCCTCTAAGCTTGATTTCTTGGTAGTTGTACTGTACATGTACATGTAGATCTGCAACCGGGTCATTCTATAAATTTGGGGTCCAATTGCATTTTTTTTCCTGTCCCTGTCACATCTACGTGTAAGTCTGGTGTATGATTTTTTATGTTAAGAACTCGTTTAATTTCCAAACAAATAACAGTTTGAAATCAATTTCTGCGATTCATGGTACATCCCTAGTCAAACATGTCAGAGGTAACAGGGATGGAAAATGTCACATTTTGGACCCTAAATTTGAATAACTTAACTGTAGGTGTGCATTGAAATTCCAAGCAAAGAACATTACACGTAGATTTGTATCGTTTAGTCGTACATGTACAAAACGTGTACAGCAGTGGGATACTCAACTTACGAGTCGTGAGTCGTGCCCCGGTCATCCCCCCATTAATTAAAACCGTACATGGTCTGCTGCCGTGCACAGGATGCAAACCCATTCGGGCTCCACCGTTTCAGTGTGCAGGGAACATGGGGCACGCGGCGACAGACACAGAACGGCTGGATTGCGTAGCACAGCACAACGGTCGACATTACAAATATTCACTTGAAGGCTGAGACTGGACTTCACGCGATATGGCAAAAGCGATGTGAATTTCATCATTGAAGCATGCCCCACACACAAACACGTCCCTTAACTTAAGATGTTTTCCATTACCCCGAAGAGTGTGCTTTGCCCTGAAATTTGCATGAAGCACGAGGCAGCCATTAGGCAGTACATGTTTCTTGTGCCATACATGTACATGTACTGTACATGCACTGTATTATCTGTATATTGACCATGAAAAACAAAAGGGTCTTGAAAAATGGTCAGGAAAAGGAATTATGACAAGATGTGCCGGGGTAAATAGACTTTCAATTTTGTTAGGATTTGACCTTTCCCATGAAAAATGCAAATTGGACAGGTGCATGTGAACTGCTACCACTGGTTGGCAAGCGCGGCCGTCAACACAGTCGGTAGCATAGGCGAGCTGCTAATAACCATAACCTGGAGCGTTGTCGGTCAATCAAAACCATTGCCCGATACTTGAGCACGCTTTTCTTGAAACTAAGTGAAGTTTCCAGTGTCCTGAGGTCGGAAAGTAACAGTTCCTTGTCTTTAAGTTTGGCACTCATGTCAAACTATACTTGCACAGAAACGGCGATTGTGACACGCATGGAGATTTGTAATGTTATGTCATAGATATAAGCAACTTTGCCAACCAGTGGTAGTAATGCGCATGCGCCTGCCTTATTTGCATATTTAATTGGAAAGGTCCATTGTAAGTCATTATTGTTCCTCATGATAAACTGTACTGTACAGGCACATGTACAATACCGTACATAATGTTGTCCCCCAGTGTTTCGGTGATGCACCTGTGTGGCATTTACAGTACCCTCTGCAACTGACATTTAACACTCTCAATAGGAGGGGGAATTTTTGTGACAAGAATCTTTGGTTCACGTACCCGGTACTACAGGTGCGAAAAAGGAAGAAATGTTTCCTCTTTTGTGAAATGGTGTACTTTTAAAAATAGTTGCCCACTATGGGAAATTGTTCTTTGATTTTTGTGAAATAAAAATGAATTCCTAGGGAGGAGAAAAGCGTGCTTGTACATATGCCGGGATGAGTATATGCATCTATGTATCACGTGATCCAGTATTGATTGATTACCAGTACATATCAATACCTAAAATCAATACCAATATGTCACACATATGGTAAGTACATTTGTTTGAGCAAGTATTCGTAAACAAACACACAGAGCGGCCACTACCTGACTATGGTACATGTACATGTAGCTATTGTATCATGTACGAGTACATGTACATCACGTTGCGCCAACAGTTTGTTACAGAGGCCTTGGGTGGAATAATTGATTGTTGTCAAACATGGCGCAAAACGTCAAGGTATTTCATTGATTGGGCTAAAAATAATTAATTGACCGCATATGGGTTGGCACTCACGTACACGAGCAAAACGTCAGCTGGCAAAACCCACTTCGAAGCCTTGGGTATGCTATTGTTTCAAGTTTCGTCACAATGGCGCCCTATTGAATCCAAGTCGCATGCACTGTGTACATGTTAAGTGACTGCCAGTGCATGACGAAGTGTTGACTCTTGATAAAGATGTTTGTTGTGTTCGTCAAGAGTGCCTGTGACAGTGTAACATGGGCCCATGGAGAAGTATCGTAAGGAAAAAGGTCAGGTATATAGGTGGGGAGAAGTACATGTACATGTATGTACCGCTACCAAATCTTTGTTTAAAACGAGTAGAAGGAAAAGGGGTTTTCATTTTGGTTATTTTGGTCATTTCGGAGAAAGATTCTGCTTGTGTCAAAAAAATCAGCCCTCTAACATCTTTGTTTTTAAAATGTGGTTGTGATGAAGAAAATCCAACTGACCTGATTGGTTTGGATGAGATTTGAAACTGGATCATATGTACCTGTTGGAAAGTGAGAAAAGTGTGTTCACCAGCTCAGACCCCAACCCCCCCCCCACCCTTACAGGTTTGGAAAAGGCGGACGACAGATAATTTTCTGTGGCTGGATTTGTAACCAGTTTTTTATCAGAATTGATGAAAACTTTGGAAAAGATGATACCTGGACGGTACAGATGTAACATGTACGTCACCGTCAGCGAAACAATTCTTCATTACTGTCCCGTTTGTATGCATCGGTACATGCTCGGGTTGGATTTCTCCTACAATTGCCAAAAAGGTCACCTCACTGCCGGCAACATTTTGCTTGCTGATAATGCGGTGGGTCAAATGAAATCGAGCACGGAGCGACTTTCGTCACAGGGTGTATTGAGTATCGGAGTCTAAATTTAATTGTTAGATTGATCCACATTTCGCCCCTCCCCCTGTTTACGCAGGGAGCCAAGTGCTTGTCCTGCTTGATGTGTGACCTGTGCCACCTCCATTGACCTTTGACCCCTTGGTGTCAGCCAGCTACGCCCCAGCAGCAATGCCGTCCGTTCTGACACCGCCCCCCACTGGGGAGTACGGGGCCTATCTCGACATCCATGCAACCGGGGCAACAGCGACAGAAAAGGTGGATGTGGTTGTCATTTTTTTTTTGTCGGAATGGTGAGGGTTTCCACGGTTATTGAAAATCCCACCAAAACAAAGTTGTCCTGGAAATTCACGGAAAGGTCATGGAAAATTAGGGGAAAATAAGGCGTCCACATGGAGGAATCCTATCGTCTGAAAACAAACTCATGGAAAAGTCCTGGAAATCAAGATCCTGCAGGGGTTTAAGATGAGCCTCTTCCGATGCAATAATGGAATAATTACAAATCCACAGGATGTTGTATTTAGTCTGTAGTAGTGGCTATGGCAATCTGTGTTGTAATGTTATGACCTACATGTAGAGTTGTTTCTGGATTGCAAAAGCCATCCAAATTTGCTTGATGATCATGCACGTAAGAACATGTAGAATTTTGAAATGGCTCACTTTTGCGTGTTGTTCATCGGTTTCCTTTTTTGGGGGGTGGTTTCATTTCAACAGCCCAAGAGGGAAGATGTTCCTGAAGCGTTCAATTTCTGGGAGCACGCCAACGCACCCTATCTTATAGCCATTGGATGCGCAGTGGCCATTGTCATTCTTGTCATTGTAAGTGGATCTTCCATCCTGTTTCTGTGAATCACCGCCTAACGGTTACTGGTGTACATGTACATGTATGTGCCTGGAGCCCGTGTTAAACAAAACCTTGCTGTAGCTATGTATAAATGGAAACTCCAAGCTCTTTTCATTTATGAACTCGCAGTTTGTGTTGTGTAAAACTGAACTGAAATTCATATTTGTGACATCCCAGCAAGTGTTCATAGTTTTTGACCTACATGTATGAGTCTGCTTAAATGAGTTAATAACAATTTCATACTCCTGTTGTTCGGATTGCAGGTACTTTTATGTGTATGCAGGGCTTGGCAAAGAGCCAAGCACCTTAGGGAAGAGAACACACGAATCTGTGTACAGTCGACCATCAAGCCCACGATACGGGACGGCCAGCCAGTCCAGCCTGAGGCAGGCTACACCTATGCTTCCTGCGCTACTAGTCAGCCAATCAAAATCAAGTCCAAGGGCCTGCACGAGAGGTTGGTCATGATTGGTCAGTTGTGGATGCATATGTTGGGGTGGCGCTTTGAGTAAGTGGCGTGGATGTGGAGGACGGAAGTTTAGCACTGCCCAAACAGGGTTCCTGTGGCCAGGAAAGTCATGGAAATTTGTCATGGAAGTCATAAAACACTGTGTGATTTCTATTATCAGAAATAAGTGCATAAAATCTGTGATTGTATTGCAACCCAGAAGGCTGAATAGTCCAAGAAATTGTGTTATTTGGTCGTGGATTTTCATAATTTGGTCATGGAAAAGTCATGGAATTTATTTGCCCTTTAGGTGCAGGAACCCTGCCAAAGTTTGTTTAGCTTTGCTTTCACCTGAAGCTCTTGATTGTTCCGAAAGGCTCTGAGTCTGCGATGCAGATGACTGTAAATGTTGAACGTGATGACTATTGAAAGTTTTTTATCATCTGCAAGAGCCGCGAAACTGGTTCTTACAGAGCAAAGTAGAAACTGCCTGGGAAGTGCAAGAGGTTGTGAGCGTTGGGCGAGAGTCAGTAGGCTGATGTGAACTGAATCTCATTGACAGGAGAAGTTCCGGAGCATCTTTAACGATAGACATCAACCAGCCGGCAGGGACGGTGAGATGGACAGCGTCGCCACCTCGAGAAAGGTTGGTCTGAAAAGTATCCCCAATTTTGGCTGGACCAGGGACCCATCCTTGAGCGCGTGTATTTTCGGAGCGGCACATCTGACCCGGGGTGTGAGGTGATTCACCATTTCACCTATGATCGACTTTATGCTGGTCCTGCTCCCTGGTTTAGCATTACATGTGGGGGGCATCTGTGTTAATTGGGCAGTCCGCCTTGAGCAGAAGCACCCCCTCATTGGTTGAAAAAAGCCATGTTGACGGGGACTGTTCGTTTTATTGGTACCGGAAGTGATGTGACCATAACGCGTGCGTTTCATAGTCGTTTGCGAACCAGTTCAGTGTATTCTGACCAAAGGAGCCCCCATTGCTTGGAAAATTGCACCCTTTCTTGGTCCATCTCGGGGCTCATTACACAAAACTTGTAGGTAAATCTTTCAATCATTCATTGTCTTGCATTTGCTGAAGAGGGAAGGACAGAACTAGCTGTTTGTCTCCTCCTACGAGATGACAGCTTTACCTTCAGCAGGTCAAAATGACGACAGTAATCCTTTTTGGAATCTGGAAAATGGATGTTGTGTTTGTGTGGTTGCTGTTGCAGCTCTGTGGCGGAATACCTCGAATCCGCAGGCAACCGAATGACAAGAAAACAACTACGCAACTCAGTCAAAAATATCCGAGCACTGCACGAGGAATTCTGGGTAAGTTTCAAGTGGGCGGAAACGTCTCCTACCATTCCCAAACCAGGCAGCAGAATTGGTCAGCTTTTTATCTGGGGAAAATGATACACATTCCCCAGCTTTCGCCGCCTGCCACTTGTGAAAGCTTTCTGCAGATGAGGTTCTTGCTTTCGATGATGTCTTGGTGTGAAACTTGACAGTGGGAGAGGCATTGCCAAACGTAAAAATTGCCCGCCTCGGCCTTGTTTTGGGATGGTGAGTCACAATATTTCAAAATGTGAATAGGAATGAAGCTTCCTGTTTGTCTGTCTGAAAGATAAATATTTAACGAAAAAAACCTTGAAATTGCACCTTTTGGTTTCAATTAAACTAATTTTAAAATTTTTTTCTGCTATTTTAATCCATATTTTAGAGCTTTTTTTGGTTTTCATGCTGATGCTATTTGCATATTCATGAGCAAACCTACATGTATGATGTCATCCAAGGCACTGAACCTCAACGTTGCACTGATTTGTGCACAGAAAATTTCTAGATTTTTTTGAAGACTGCTATCATAAATTCCTTTGGCAATTTATTGTATAAGCCAGCAAGCAACCTTTTCACAGAAATGTTTTCAGATAACAAATTTGGAGTTCACAATTTGAACATGAAAGCACGCAACCTGAACCATGTCTTCCTGGATTTACATCAAAGCAAAAGCGCCCTCACTTGTCCAGAAATGCTTGGTCAATTTTGAATGCTTAAAACGTGGACTCAAAAAAGATGTCCAACAGTCTTCAAACTTTGAACAAGAGAACAGAGATACACAAAAAGTGATTCTAAGAAAAAATGCATTTCATGAATCCTTTAATCCTTCAAAAGCACCTGTTTAATCGTTGGAATTCAAGGTACCAATAAAATGTCAGCCCGTCAGGAAAACCTCACTTGATTCACACCAGTCCCTGCATGGTGTAGGGAATGGGAGTGTTTTTGTTCTTATTTTTTTGTCTCTTATGCCTTCCCCCTCCCCCCAGGACATTCCAGACAACCACACGGTCAACATTGAGGTGCCCGGCTCGGCCTCGAAAAACCGCTACCCCAAAATTTTGCCAAATCCCACGACCCGAGTTGTGCTACCTTTCATTCCTGGGGACCCACTCTCGGACTACATCAATGCTAACTACATCAGGGTGAGTGCTAATGGCACTTGAACATTGCCTGGTTATTTTTCCTTCAGATTAAAATGTTTCAGATGTACATTCGTGCAAACTAAGTGCCAAGTGTTTTTCTTTCTTTGATTTTGCCTTCTTCATACAGATGGTATTAAATTCATCAAAGTTTTGATGAAAATAGAATACCTTTTGAATCAACATAAGTTGAATTAGTGAATTGATTCTTGTTTCATAGCACTTTCATCCTGAATTTTCTTTGTTACGCTTTAAAGAAAATTTTGTTCACTTTGTTACTATTTTTCGTGCCACGCAAAGCGACCGAGTACCAGTGTTTGAGAATGACGTGTTGTTTGCCCACAGGGCTATGACAGGGAACCGATGGCCTTCATAGCAACGCAAGGCCCCATGGTCCACACCATCGTCGACTTCTGGCGCATGGCCTGGTTCACAAAGGCACCCATCATCGTCATGGTTACCAAACTTAAAGAAAGAAACAAGGTTTGCATTACGTGTGCTTGTTTCTCATCACCCACTGTTCTCCATCCGTAGTGGCTTTCCCCTATTCTTTTTCGGCCAATCTGCCTCAAGCACCCCTTCATCAGTTGAAAAGAGGGGCGTTGGTCCGGAGCGTTCATTTTGTTGGTAGGGATGCAACTGTGACGCATGCATTTCCTTGTCAGTGAAGTTCAGTTCCAACCGGGGGAGCTTCCTTTGCTGAGGAAATACAGCCCTTTCTTGGTCACTAGAAAGAGCAAACGGAGCTCTTTATTTTGATGTGTCACTTTCATGGTGACTTATGACTCATTTGTCAGGCTCGGTCACATTTTGTCAGGCTGATTTGCATTTTGTAAAGCTGGGTCACATTTTGTCAGACTGGGTCATATTTGTTCACCGGCAGTTTCTCGTGTCATTCTTTCCATTTTCAGAATAAGTGCGACAAGTACTGGCCTCCACAGCAAGGTGTCTACGGCGACATCGAGGTCAACGTTCTTGAAGTTGATCGTAAGGATGACTACACAGTTAGGACATTAAACTTAAAGGTGAGTGTCCCACAATGATAGAGGAGAAAAGTTGCTGTGCTGCTTAATAAGGGAAAGTAAAATGATTTCGGGCTGTGTAACAAGGACATCAACTGACTCCAGATTTTGGCACCACGTGACAGACTAATTTTGAACGTGGTTAAAACCATATGCAGTACTATTGGAGTTTCTTCAGAGTGGCGAATTTGTCAGGATGTTACAGTTTGACACCTCTTTTTTGCTTGATTTTTTTCCTCTGTAGTACTTAGAGGAAAGTCGACAGTTGCTGCATTATTGGTACACTTCCTGGCCAGACAACAAGGCACCAGAGAACCCTCTGACGCTACTTGAGATGATCAAGGAGGTCGAGATATCCAGAATGGACACCAGCCTACCACGGGGACCGGTGATAGTCCACTGTAGGTGAGTAGACCTGGATGGGGGAACCGGGGAACTTGAGACTTGTGTAAGCAAGTGAAGTGCTGGAGTTCATAGTCTTGATGAGCTGGTCGCTTCAGATCTAGCCACTATGGTTTCCCAATCAAGAAGGTGTGGTGTGGGGCTAGTGGTGTGCTACGTTTGCTTGCTGATTTGTTCCTTTTTTTTGTCTTTTTGGTGCTTCTTGAGCAGTGCTGGGCTCGGCAGGACGGGCTGCTACATCGCCATCAGCATCGGTATGAGAAACCTGGAGGAGGAAAAGATGGTGGACGTGCTAGGCATCGTCTGCCAGATGAGACAAGACAGGTAAAGAAGTGTTCCAAGTCAACCGACATCTTATCTGTGTCAAGACACTGATGACTGATTCGCATGTAATTCCGATGTGTAATAACTCCAACATGTCCAAGCCCTGCCCAAATGTCTGTTTGTTTTCAGGGGTGGAATGATCCAGACGAATGAACAGTATGAGTTCGTGCACCAGGCCCTCTGTATGTACGAGAAGCGACTTCCCGAGAACGGAACCTCGACTGACTGAGCACCTAGCAGCCGTCACTTTCACAAGGCGCTCCCATAGCAACCTTAGATGTGTTAGTTGTGGATTTAATACCCGTGAAGACACCGCGAGCGCACCGTTTTATAAAAAAAAGTTGTCTACCGAAGTCTTCTGCGTGTCGTTAGCAGTCAAAACGTGTACCTCCATCGTTAGTAGATTTTGTACAGAGATATAGTTCAGTCGATACAAGAAGAGATGTTCTTTACAAAATTTGAATCAGTAGGATTCTTTTCCTAAGGGAAGGTTTTTTGTAACAAGTTGTTCAGTGTGAATCAGCAGACCTTGCCTAATGTGCAACCAGGTTCTGGGCTTTCTTTCCACTACAGCTTCTTGCTTTCAGTCAAACTTAAGTCTGGAATTCCAGCTGTTTGTGCTTTCTAGAAGCTTGTCTCTGATTTAAACAAAAAATTATTCAGTGATGGATGACTGTGTATCATATCTGTGAAATATGACTCGAGTGCAATGAATATGTAGATAGAATCTAAATCGTCGATTGATAAATGGACAGAGTGCAAGGATTATCAACAGCAAATTTTGAATTCGTCCGGAAGCTGAAACTCTACATTGGTGGTTTTTTTTGTTTCCTCTTTTTTCCTGTATTTTTTTTTTAAATTTGTACCATGTACTCAATGCAGCTGAATGGTTCTGTGTGGTTGGTGTATGCGTGATGTCATCTCATAGATGAGGATATTGTGTGGATGTCAGCTTGTAGTTGATATCGGTTTCTTGTTGATGTCATCTCACAGTGAGAACATTTTGTTGATGTCAGCTTGTAGTTGATGTCAGCTTGTAGTTGATGTCAGCTCATGGTGACGACTTTGTGTTGATATCAGCTGGTGGTTGATGCCAGTTTGTTGTTGATGTCAGCTTGTAGTTGATATTAGCTCAGGGTGATGAGTGATGACTTTGTGTTGACATCGGCTTGTTGTTGATACCAGTTGTTGATGTCAGCTTGTAGTCGATGTCAGCTCATGGTGACAACTTTGTGTTGATATCAGCTGGTGGTTGATAGCCAGTTTGTTGTTGATGTCAGCTTGTAGTTGCTATCAGCATGTACATGTTTTTGCTGCTAGGAACAGAGAATTTTGAGAGCAGAAGAAATACTGCCCTACGCAATCCACACATCAACAAAAGTCACAGAATGGTAGACAGTCGTTGCTTGGGAGGTGTTCCATAATTACATAGATTCTCCCAATTCTACTTTCGTATTACATTAAAATGAGGACTTCACAGCTTTACAACTCGGCACCATTTCAAACAGGTTTCATGTGAGTAAAACTTGCCAACTAATTATAGAATCTTATCGAACAATGCAAATTGGTTGCACATTGAATTGTGCAATCTGCACTCAGCAGTGCTTTGGATAATGAATATTTATGAGGATAATGAATATTTATAAGGGAACTAACGCTATGTAAATGAGGGATATGATGAAGCATGGGGCCTGGGCTGATGGGCTCCGGTTTCTGATTCCAGTGATTGTTGTGATTCCGCTTTGACAATGCCCGATCAAAAAGCACTTCACATGGCACTACTGCACCCGATCAGCAGGCTTATATGAATTCTTGGATCTCTTTTTTCCCTGTGCCAGAGGCAGGCATGGAACCTGGACTTTGACTCCAAAAAGAGGAAATTCCAATCGTTACGAGGCTTTGTACAATGTTTTTCAATTTTCAACGGCATGAGTGTGAAGTGAGAAATGAGGAAATCAGCTGATCCGAGGAACAGTTGCGTGCCTGCAGAGGGAATACTGGAATTTCTAGAGCACAAGATCAATTTTGTAGTTCATTTCAAAAGCGAGAAGAGCGCTGAGGGGAGGGAGGGGAACGCCCCCATCTCCCCGGATCATCTGCCTAGCAAAACCCTTCACAATTTTAACCCAAACCTCTAGTTTTAGCTTATGGAGACTGCACTGTAAAATAGCCCTGGCTTAGGAACAAAATATCAAGGCCATGGCCTCAAATCCAACGTTTCCACCATGTGAATGGCTTTTTGGAGATTAGCATTGCACTTAATGCTCTGTGTGCTACGCACTTGCTGCATTTGTCACTGGGTGTAGAGTTTTGTTAAACTTTTATGTTTTTTTGGTTTGTTTTTTTGCTGAACTGAGGGTAGGAAGTATCCACTCAACATTCCAAACAACCTGAAATGAATGTTCAAAGAGTAACGGCTGTGAACTGTTCAAGAAACATAGATTACATTCAGAAATTTAGTTTAATAATATGTTAAACCATTTTGTGCTCTCTTGCACCCAGTCCCCATGGAAACCCCGACTGTGGAGTGGGGAGGGTGATTTGGAGGATGTCATTTCCATAACCGGCGCTCAGAATGAGCCAGTTCGGTATTCCAACAGCGCATGCCCAAGATGAAGCGTCTGCCTATCGGGGCCAGCCCTGGGCAGACTCTTGCGCATGCTCTGTTTCAGAATAACCTTGCTCTTTTGAAATACCGAACTGGCTCATTGTATCCCGACTATGGAACCGACTCGTTCATCCTCTCCGTCACGTGTTCCTCGTGAGAGAGCAATGGCATTGTTGCTGCGGCTTGGAATCCCATGGGACCCTATGGCAGCCATTGGCTAGCCGCTCCAGCCACTTCTCACCGACCTGCAAATAAGTTTCTGCACAGCCAGTAGATTTAGACGCAGCTTCTTCAAGATGTGGACAAATGAGTGTTATTGCTTGCCATGCATTGTCAATGGTAGATGATGCGTGTTTTTTTGTGCGCATTGAGATGAAAATTGTCACGATGTGCATATACGGCTTGGAGTATGCACCATGGCTGTCATAATCCGTGTCCGCATGTTCTGGCAATAAAACACCCAGCTACCAACTGCAGCCACTTTCCTAATTACTTGTGTTTTGTCACAGGCGCATTCGATTAATTTGGACACAGCTGTATTCTGGAGCTTTTGAATAGGCTGCGTGTACCAATCTATTGCTCCATTGCAAATTCTAAGAGACTGTCCCTTCGATGGGATCTACGTGTGATCAAATCCCCTCCCCCAAGTCACCATCCAGGGTTCCATGGCACCGTAATCACTTCAAGAACAGTCGCTGTTTGTAATGTGCACAACCTTACTTCATGATCATAAAGCAGAAAAAAAGAATTAAAGTCTATCAAATTTTTATTCGTTAAATCGTATAAGAAATGTGCATATACAGTATTAAAGATGAACCTATATTTAAAAACTGTATATATATAAAAATATATACAACACTACACACTTTAGCCTATTTTTAAGTTACATACATGTACATGTATTTATTGTTTTAGCGTCAATTAAAAAACTCCACATTTCATTCATGTTCCTGCCTTTGAGACAGCATATTGAGTGTATGAAGAAGATTGTGTTCAATATTACCAAAGTAGAGACATAATTTGCTGTCCTTGAAACTGGTTGTGACCTCGATTACAATACATGCAGTTGACCTTGTGGGGAAAAAAGGGGGCATTTAGATTGCCTCGTGTGTCATCCTTGTGAGGCAAGCACAACCATACACGTTTGGGTGGGCAATGACCTTTGTTTTCATTCAGCGGTTTTTCCAAGCAGTGATAAGGGGCAAACCATTTCACTGGACAGGTGTGTTGATCCTCTTGGACATGTGCCAAGCCCAGACAGATTTGAAACTTGGATTGTGCGCTTGTCAAGATGGCGCCATTCTTTCTTCTTAACATTGGTCAATTTTGTTTCAAATACAATGCGTAAATCTGTTGTTTCAGACATTCGTTATTTTTTTTAAAAACCAACTTGTACACCCCTGGGTTGACTTTAGTTGGCAGGTATACCATAAGTATTTATATTCAAGATGCGTTATTGAAGTAGCTTTGGAACTCTGAGAGGATATGCTTGTGGGACCAACATATACAAAAATGTATAAATGTGTACACTATAAAGATAGTTTATTTTTGTTTTTGAGTTTAAAGCAGTAAATTATGTAACAGACAAAAATCTTGGAGAGTATTTTTCGTGGAACTGTCGGGAAAATTGGTTATCACTGTAGTCTCTTACTTAAAAAATAGAAGGAATCCCTTTCTCAAGACGGTTTGCCGATTCAGAGATTATTTTTTCTAAAGTATCTCAGCCTCGAGAGCAGTCGATGGTGAGATCAGTAATGGGAAGAGCCTGTTACGACTGTAATGGTCATGCTCATGGCATCTTTGTTCTCGCACTCATAGCAAGCACTCACATAAGTACTTGAGTATTTTGCTGTGCTCATAGCAAAGTATTCATTCATACTCGAGTATTTTCATATTCAAGTATTTTGCCATATAACTAATGGCAAATTACTCTTAATTGCACTTGAGTAATTTGCTGTATTTGTACTCATACTCGAAAGTACTCATTCTCAGTCTTGTACTTGAATATTTTAGTCATAAAAAACTTACTCATGGCAGAGAACCCATTCTCATATCTGTTCTTGTGGCATTGTACGGTACCTGCACTCACCACTCACGCTCTTCAAAATGAAGTTGACGACAGCAGTCTACACTTGTTTGTGGGCAGAAAAAATTTCTATGTGAGTGTTTACCTGCACGATTAGCAAGTTGTATGGACTGACCCAAGGAGACACCGTTACCATGGTGACATCACACTCGACTGCATTCTTAATCTGGAGGCTTGCACACATTTGATCAAGTTATAACACAGTGTAGGTACATATGTACTACCTGCATTCAAGTGTGGTGTCTTTGCAATAATGGCCTCTATTCTTGGTTGCTGTATTAGTCTATAGATGGGTTACATGAAGGCCATCTTGGAGGAACACACGTGTAGTTTTCTTCCAATGGGATGCGTGTGAGCAGTGCATTCATTTGTCACTTGAAATAACAAAAATGCCTCTGTGTACACCAAAGTTCAATTTTCAATTTCTTCAGCGAAAACCTAAGAGGCATACACTCAGAGTGAAAATAGTGTCAAGAACACAGAATTATTGGGGGTAAGACACATACTATACGGACTTATAGATGTATCAATCAAGAGCCAGGGAGACGCATCATTAACTCTGGATACCAGACTGAAGTAACAGTTGGTAACATTTGAATACCTCGTTTCAAGAACCAAAGGGATATTTGAGATATCAGCGGCGGGAATTAGCCAACAGCACCCGCTGGATCCGGAAGGGGGTAATTGCCTACTCTCTTTACTTACGAACTCAACATATAGAAGTCAAGAACATTTGATCATAATGGTATTGCATTGGAGGCTTATTTTAAACTGTGTTCAACCGCAAGTACACTCAGATTTATTACACATGTATGCACACTGCAGATCACATCATCACTGGCCATTTGCTCGTAGAAAGCGTGCACCTGTACTTCTCTGCTAGCTCAGTGCAATTAGTAAAAATAAGTTGGATTTTTTTTTGCAGTTTGCCAAAAAAGTGTACATGTATGTGCTGCACTCTGTGGAGTTGTATTGATTGATCAAATTGTAAAGGAAAGTTTTTATTATCCAAATGCCAATGAGATGTGTTCGTGCATCAGCCCTGTAATTCAGTCAAGTAATCACAAAGTGCATTTAAATTATTTATTCATTTATTAGTGAACTCCGTGTAAATGATTAACTACAATTATGACCCATCCTGACAAAATGGGGCACAAAGTGCCAGAACAACTTTGGAGCGAAACATTTTTGAGAGAATCTTGCAATGTGTAAGTAAATCAGTGGAAGCCGCAACACTTTTTGCCCGTCTTGGTCAGGATGTCAGAATGGGTGAAACATCAGACCAGAGAACTCAAGTTTGCTTTTTCTCATGCAAACTACAGGAAAATACCATGACCCAAAAAATATGGCCTTTTAACCCATTTTGAGGGAGCCGGTCACGTTTCGGTGGTAAGTGTTGAGATACAACCTTTGCAGGGACAGACGTTTTGAAAGTAGTCCTTTACATCATAGTTCAATGCAAGAGAGATTTCTTTGCAAATAACTGCTTTTTACTATAACAGTTCACATTTGACATGTACAGGTTCACCTAGGCCAGAGTGCATAGTCATCATACACTGTACTCTAGAAGTAGCCAATTAGCTTTCAGAGTCGTATGTTGTCATGAATATGTATGATTGTCCAAGCCAATCAGGAGAGTATTTTGTCACATTATGTATCCTGTGAGTAGGAGTGGTTGAGAAAAGTGGGTGTCACTGTAGTGATCTTGAAAAAAATTATTAAACTGAAGCAGGTGTGACCCTGAGTAAAACCCAAGACATTAGCTAGCCAGTGTGAGGAAGAGTTTTTCTTGAGTCTTGGTGTCACAGCAGGTGTATGTGTTGTCACCAAAAGGTGTGTTTCATGTATCATGGATGTCGTTAGAGGGGGGGTTGGGTAAAGCATTTTGCAGCAGCAAATTGACCGACCCCCGTTTGAAGGGGTTCACTCCGGGAATTTTCAAGCAATTTGGTCTTATCGTCCCCATTTCTCCCTTTTTTGTTCGTATTTTCGTTCATTAACATTTTTTTTTTTTAATTTCATTTGCGAGAGGGTACACAGTGGGGTAAAAGCATCAACTAAACATCTCGACTGAAATCAAGCACAAGAACTGAGCCTTCCTCGTACCGAGGAACGCCCTCTGTGGTGCACGTGCGGGCCTACTCAGGCAAGGTTTCCAAATGAGAAAACTACGCTCTCGTCCACTCCTGGCCAGAGCAAAGTCAACTGTAGATAAAATGACACCAAGCTGCAGCTGCACTCTGATGGGGTAACTAAAAACCAGGCTATGGCTACGGCTCAGGCCAGTAGCTGCTACCTGAACAGTGGCTTGTGTCTTTTGGTCGGCACTTTGTCCTGGGACTTGAGCCTCCTCACGGCCTCTCTGATATGCTTGGGCTGCAGCGGTCCTGTGTCACCCCACTGCTCCAGGACGTCTAACGCTATCGTACACGAGACAAAAAAGCATTGCAAACGTAACCAGTAAATAACATTCTCCATCATTGAACGGAGACTACAAGTAGTCTTGATTCAAGACTTATTAGAACTTTACTTGCAGGCTTGTGAGTCACCTGCTCCAGGCATTCCTCTGCAACATATTGGAACAGCATTATCCAGTTCGAGAATTCTTCAACTCTTCTGCCAGATACGAGCAAAACGATACAACGTATGAAGAGACTGAAAGGTTTTCTCGGTGTGCAGGGACCAATAGTCCTTGAGGCATAGTGTAAGTTCGGTTTATTTTCAGATATTCTTACCTTCCTCAACAATTTCTCCAACGTAAACCTTAGCGATTCCTGACATTGCTATGACAACGTTGTGCGAGGCACTACACCCTGTGATGGACTGCATGTACTGAAAGGAAGAGAAAAAAAGTCAAGTTGGATGTTTTGAACTTCAAAAATGACCATGGAAAGCTAAAGGGATTGTGGTATTCCGTGAAAATTTCTTTTCCAGTGAGAATGTTGGCTAAAGTCCCTAACGGCTCTTTGAGTTGAAAATATGGAGGATTCCCAGTCTTGATTGTCTCATATACATGTACTCTATTTGAGGGTAGCTGGGCCACTGCCCAGTATGCTTACCCAAGAAACAAGATTTTGGCTCAAATGCAAAAGAGTCAGAGTTTGTACAATTGAGCAGAATTGAAAGTAAAACGATACAGAAAAATGAATTGGCAATTGGGCAATTGCAAAAGGTTGTCAAGTAGAGTTTAAGGCTGCACAAACTGAAGCATTCAAATTTAGTCAGTCCTGATTTCTGCAACTTGGCCGTGCTTACAATGACCTCAATTTCAAGTGATTAACCCACCCTTTTGACGGCTGCCTTGGGGAACGATGACCTCCTGTACACTTCGTACCTGTTCAGCTGTGCTTCGGAAAGGGAATCCACCAAGATCCTGGCACAACAAATAGAGCGTCCACCAATCAAAGCAGGACTGTTCATTGTGCGGTGAAAAAATTTAGCTGGGCACCAGTCACAAGCCAAGCACACACACCATGACAAGTTTGGCTGGTAAACTGAATTTGTTTAAGTCAATAGTTTCTAAACCCAGAGATTTCTTGAACTGGTTGTAACTCACTACAAATACATGGACACTGAACATTTTCGAATGGTGACGGTACGTTCTGAATGTTTTTCAAAATATATACAACTTCAAAGAACATCTTTAAACATGATGCCACTTCCATGTATTTTGTGACAACTTTGTCTCGGTAGATTTGGAAGTGCATTTCTAGTATCCCATTATCTGCCAACTGAAATTCCTTGAAATGCAAACTGTGGCAAGTCAGCCGTGCTTTTGTAACTGATAAATTTATTGTTGATACAAGAAAATTTGTTCATTTTTGTAGACAGTAAACTTCAAAAGATAGTCGCTGCATTGTGAATTGCCATATTAAGATCTTGGGAGCACCACAACTCAACTGTTTCTTCTGTCTCATCTCCTCTTCTATTTGCTCCTTCAGTTTGCTCTCCTCGACGGCGCTCAGGGACCGTTCCAACCGTGGCCCGGCTGGTCTGTCCCCCTCCCTGTCCCCCTCTGGGTCCCCTTCTGGGTCCCCTTCTGGGTCCCCTTCCTTCGACCCTCCGGGACCCAGCCGCTGCCCTTCTGATTCCTTCTCTTTGGTAGGGTCCGGCTGAGGCTGATCACTCTGTGCAGATTCTTCGGTGGCGTCGTCCGTGCCCTGCTCATGACTGCTGGCTGGGAGCACCAAGTCTTTGAGTCGGCCTGCACTGCTGAAGTCACCGAGTGGGGAGAGGAGGCCACGAGGCTCTGGTGGGCTGTCTGTGCCAATGGCTAGGAGAGATGGCCAACTGTCATCAACAGACTGGCTCAGATTAAGGTGTAAAATGTTTTGCCCCAAACAGCCCTCAAACCTTGTCTCCAATTATTTCCTTCAATTATCCATTTGTTCTATCTGTTTTTCTTTTTCTTCTGCGAATTTACTTCTAGTTTTCAGTATATGTCAGTCCCTTGGTTCATTTTACATTTTCCAAGGCCATTACATGCACTTTATCTCCGTCTGCTCAAGGATAAAAAAGTTAGAATGGCTGGTCATTTCCCTAAGCTAAATAACAGGGCATGAGGCATGATATTTCTCACCAAAGTCATCAAACTTCAGTCGCTTTGGGGATGTTGGACTGCAGAACTCGTCGGCTGAGTCGTCACTGGCACTAGTGCTTGTAGTCTCCAGGGGCCGTTTCAATCCTCGGTCGGAGTCCAAGTCGTCAACTTGATGCGGATAAGACTCGGCCATGGCTTCATTACAATGGATGTCAATGTCAGTTGGGCTTGCTTGATGGTTGGATCGCTGTTTTTTATAGTTTTTAAACATAAATCTATGGGGAAAAGGGGATAAGAAATATGGCATGGTCAGGTTTTTACACTTCTGTAGGATTCCGAATAATTTTGGAAAGGTTTATTTAGAATCCATAAGCTACTGCATACACGTATGCACATTATTATTCGCATCATTATTATTCGCATCATCACAACCAGTGACATTAGAGGGGCCAGGGCCTGAGCAATATTTTGTCAAATCAGCAAATTATTGTTAATGCTGGGAAAGTTTCATAATTGCATGAAATTATCCTAAATCGTCAGTAAAATTTATACGCTTAGTAGACAATTTGACGTCTGCAAAGTACGCTCTTTCTTCCGACTATTCCTCAGCGATAGTGGAAATCACGGCATGCCTAGCCTCTGCCTAGTCCAAATAACTTGGACCTTATTATCACCCAACCATGTCCAAATGTCAAAAAAAAGGCGATCTGTAGGGTCCAAGTTACTCGGACTAGCCTCTGCCATGTTCGTAGAGTTTAAACTAGGACTAGGCTGCCAAAACTTCCATAAGCCTTATCACTAATACTGTAAGTGATTTTGCACAAGTCTTAAGGCATCATGGGAAGGAAAATGTTTGCCCCTCTTCCCTTCCCACAATGCCTTTCCACAGCCATGCGGTATTAGCAATAAAACTTATAAGAAAGAGTTCCATTATATACAGACATACAACACCTGATGCCCTGTGCACAAACCTAAAAATCCAAAGTGTTTTCTGAGTAAATGCTTCGGAATTTACTTGGCTAAATTTCACATGATATCACCTTCTGATGGCTGTTATAATGTGTTAAAGGAAAATTAGTGTTTGTCTGTCATGTCCGTACAAAATGCCGTATGTGGAACTGGAACTCATTCCCTTCCATGATTCTGTTTTGACATGTTTGAGTTATCACTGTCCAGCAAAACATGGTCTCACGTAGTCCGAGTAACTTGGATCCTACAAATTGCCTTTTTAACATTTGGACATTGTCGGGCGATAGTGTCCAAATGTTTGAGAAAAAGGCGATTTGTTGGGCATGTAGGGTCCAACTCCTCGCATGCCTAGAGCTAGTAATAGCACTGCTGGTGCAGTAGGCGGACTATGCCCGTCGACCGTCAGGGCTAATCATGCTAACGAGCGTTAGCAATACATGTCCGGAAACTGGCAGTACTGGCCTACTCATGTCTGAATTGTCATTTAATTTACTATTATCCATTCAGAAGAAAATTATGTGCCGATTCTTTATTTGCACACTGTGGGAAGTACTTCGATAAATGCGGAAAAGGTTGCAAAATAACACAGGGCACAAACTTACATTACAAAGCGGAAGGACAACAGCTTTCAATAGGTCAAAGGTCGGAATATTCCTCCTTACATCCTTCGTCAATAGTTTTAATCTTTTTAATATTTAAGCCTCAAATATTTTTGCAGAAAAGTAGCAAATACACCTAAAGAAGATTCTTTTGACAAAAATTATTTTTTTATGATTTCAAAAGCGCTTAATACAAAACATCTCACTGTGTAAGTAACAGCAAATGAATACATGTTCATTTAGCATTTTATTTTTGTCGCTAGAATGATGTAATGCAATGACGTAGTGCGTGTCTCCCCCAAATAAACATGAAACTTGTAAACACGTGTATTGGCTTGTGGTGGTGCAATAAGATGGTTCACAGGCTATAAAAACGCTGGACGCTGACGCAACAACATGACACGGAATCCAACAACGATGGCATAGACAGCAGACTAGACGTAGTTATTGCAGCGAGAAGCTGTTGAAAATGCCGAAAAAGAGCGGCACAGATATTATGCTCAGAGGCGAGCCTGGTTGAATTCGAGGGACTAGGACTTCGCTATCTTGGCAGAGACTGAGTTGCGTTGTCTGAGGACTGAAAGTTAAAAACACACTTGGCAAGTGTCTATTTTGAAGAAATTGATTGAAGCAACACCGTCGCCATGGCCATCGAGGGAAATGGAAAGGGCCAGGCTGGCCGAAGCCTGGCCAAGGACTTCCACCGTCTGATGAGGAACATCGCCAGTATGTCGGGAGGCCAGGCCCGCTTGGTGTCTTGGGATGAGACAGATCTCAAGAAAGGCATCACAGTGTCTATCATCCCAGACAGTGGGCTTTACCAGGATGGAGAGTTCATGTTCTCGGTAAGGAAAAAACGAAGAAAACCTAGCCTTTTAATGGCAGTTGTTGGCTGCGGAATATGGGATAAAAATGCTAGGACCTCATCTTTTTAGGATTTGCACTCCTTTCAATAAGCAGTTAGTACTAGTAGCCATGTATTTTTAAACCTTGCTGAAAACAGTCTGCTGTTTCAGTTGGTTTCAAATTTTAAAGAAGTTGTAAATGTTCAATATTAGAATAAGAAGAGTCCTTTTTTTTCTTTTTCTCAAGTAAGTAGTGTATTGGGCAGTTGGGTGTGATGAACTGATCTGCATGATCGCCCAGTTTGCGTTTGATTCCCCACAAAACCTCCAGTTTTACTTCCTTTGTTTGAAACTGTTTTCCACAACTGTAAATTAGAAAGACAAGGCGATTTGCTGATGGCAGAATCAGCAACGCATTTTGCAGTATGATGGTATGATTGGCCTATCCGACAAAAATTGATGGATCGTGCATGTAGAAAGATTGTGCCCAACACAAAGATTCAACTGTTCATATTTTTCATTCAATTATGATTCTTTTTCTTTATCATATGCAGATTGTGTGCGGCAACAAGTACCCAGCTCAGTCACCCTCTGTATCCTGCAAGACAATGATCTACCATCCCAACATTGACACCATCGAAGGTGATGGGGAGATATGCCTCAATTTGCTTGATGATGATAACTGGTCAGCATCAATGACCCTTGAGGATGTGGTGCAGGGCATCCTGTTTCTCCTCTACAATCCCAACCTGGAGGACCCTTTGAATGTCCTCATTGGCCCCGGAATGGACGAGGAGGAGTTTGCTGACAACGTGAGGCAATCTCTGGACGGAGGGGATGTAGAGGGGTATTACTTTGAGAGAAACCAAGTGGTGCGAGGGGAGGGTGGAGCCCTCAGTTCGGACAGGGGAGGGGCTGTGGAAGGTGAAGCCATCATCACGGATCTGGGCAGGGCAGAGGAGGGTGAGGTTGTCATTACAGATACATGCGGGACAAAGGAAAGCAAGGATAGGGAGACGGTTGGTACGGCTGAGGGTGGGACAGGAGAGGGCGAGGGTGTGGTCGCACATGAGGAAGGGGCCAAGGAAGGTGGGGTCATCATCACAGATATAGGTGGAACAAAGGAGGGCAAGGACAGGGAGGCTTTGGTCGTCACAGCTGAGGGTGAGAGAGGAGAGGGCGAGGCCTCGGTTGCAAATGTGGGAGGGGCCAAGGAGGGTGAGGTCACCGTCGCAGATGAGGTTGAGAGGGATGGCGCTGGGGATCCAGGCATTGTCATCAGGGATGAGGGTGCGGACAAGGGACAGGGGATTGTCTTCAGGTGTCAGACGGAGAACCAGTTGTTGCCTGAAGGTGACACTAACAGCAAAGTTACTCCTCCCACTGAAGGAAGGCGGGGAATTTGGAGGAGGGCATGGTTGAGATGGAGAGTGCAGTCAAAGATATTGGTTGCATTTGAGGATATTTATGACTTGGAGGTTTAAATTATACAAATCACAGTAGGATGTCAGCAGGATGGACGGTAGGGACGGGTCATGCTCTCAACAAATTTGTTAATCTGTGTACCTTTTATAAACAGACTTATACACATATTGTGTAGCCGTCAATGATAGGTCTTTCAGAATAATCTGTAGAATTGTGTATGCCTCATTATAGTCACAGCAACTCCGCGATTATGTTTAGCAAAGGTGCTTCAAGGTATCACAGTTTTACAGATATCAGAATTATATTTTTCTATTCAGCAAGTACAACACCAAAAGTGATTTTGAGGGCATGAACGAGGGCACGAGCAAAACATGGCAAGTGACGTTGTGACAGGGGTCTCAAAGCTTCAAGTTTTTAAAAGTTTCACAATATATCTTTGTTTTACAGTGGATTTGAACAGTAAGTGAATGATCGAGGTCAGGTGGGGTCAGCATTGCAGAGAAATTCAGTGAATCTGTTCTTCCTTTGTGAACTACTTTGTTTATTGTACCAAACTGGAACATCTCAAATGTTTATTTAAAAAATTAAACTTAGTTATTGTTATTAAGATTACATAATGTTACAGCTGTCAGAAGGATGTTTAAAGTGCATATTTTGGATGAAATTATGGTTAATCTTTGAAATAAGATTGCAACAGTTCTGATTTCAGTTTTGAGGCCAAAGTTTTTAATAAAAAAAAACTTGCATTCATTGAATTTGAAACAAAAGGTGTTCATGTTCCTTTATTCCTGGAGTCGAATCCCCTGAGACAACAGTCGCTTCAGCAAACATTCCTGAAGAGAATGGAGGTTTCTCAAGGAGACGTCTCACTAGAAGACAATTTCAATTTTCATTTGACTTTTTAGGGAGTAAATCTGGTCTATTGCTGTCTTGTCAGATGCACCCCTGCTAGCTTGCTTAGTAGAAAATTCCCAAGTATGTGTATTAGTTAGCATTGATTAGGTGCTAAAAGTAATATACTTGCAAGGTGTTTGCCGACTACATTAAAACTTCCTCTGATGCAGTTGGAACCTGCATACACCTTAATTGAAAAAGTAAACAGTTGAAAGTAACATTAAACTTCCAAACCTAACAAAAATGCTTTGTTGAGGGATTAAGAAGGTAATTATCACATTATTCAAACACAGCCCCTGGCGACACTGTCTTGCATTCTAACACACGAGAGTTTGCCGGGCATAATTGTCCCCCCCCCCCGAGTTGAAACGATTTTCATTTTGCTTCACTTATTACTTCACTCACTGCCCTCACGTATCTATCCGTGGTTGGTCTCCATATATAGTTATATGAAAACGGCCTCGCGCGCGCAACAGCGCCACAGGCATTCGCACGTGAGAATTTTTATTACCTTGATTTTTGTAAATAGCGCCCTCTGAAGTTAATCAACATAAAACGCGCGTGCCGTGCTGGTGCGCGTGACGTGCGGACTCTGCGAACTGAGTGCAATTTTTCAAAGGTTTTGAAGAAAACCTCAGGTCAGTCAGGCCAGTCAGGCCAGTATGGATATCCACAGTCATGATTTTCTGATTAACAACACTATCTGCTCCATTTGTGAACAGTTATTTTATTGCGTAAACTCACGAAAAGAATGAAAACAGAAAGTACTTTTTCTCGGCTCGTCAAGGCACTCGGGCCCAGCTAGCCTTTTGTGTGTGCGCGCGGCACGTGCTTAGAGCGAGCAGACGACATGGACAAGTTCAAAATGGCCGTAGAAAGAGCAGAGGCCCACACTGTTGCAGGCGCGGCCTGAAAGGATGTGTTACTTTTGTTGCTTTCGATTGATACTGCCCTGCTGCAGCTGCCACCATGCTCGAAAGGTAGTTATTTGTGAAAGGGAACTAGGCCCAGGCCCTATATTCTTAAAAAAAAAGTTGGCCTGGGGCATGTAGGCCTAGCCCAGGTTGGACGACGTCTACATAGCAATTTGCATTAAGTTTCGACTAACGTCCAGGGTATAGAACTAAAGTCCTCCTACTCTGTGAAATTTTGTTCAAAAGTTTTTCTCACATTTTTACCTGGCGAAGACAGCTCAAAATGTTTTTCACAAGTGCCTTGTATACTGAATTCCATTAATGCTGTGTTGAAATTACTAACAACCAAGGAGGAAGGAGGGGACATACCTGTAGGAAATATTTTCAATGGTTTATGTTGCACGCTGTGTATGCCATGTTGGCAACACGCTGTGCAGCGTCTCCATGTGACACTGCAACAAGAAGTATCGAACACTGGCTATGGCTTTTCACCATTTGATAAAAATTTGAAGCCGTAGTCGTAGTAGACACGACTAGAACGCGACTCGCCCATCATGCGCGACCCCATACAAACCCGTGTATTAACTCAGTGGTGCACCGGCAGCGGTGGGTAAACATACATCACCTGAAAACAAACTGTTGTTTCATTTTCAATCTCTATACTGGAGACTTTAGAAAGGCTCGTACATAGGGCTTTAACAAGACTAGCCTACCGGTAGATAGATTCTACCCCATTCCCCCCAAAACCCTAAATAGGTGGCCTTGGTCACGGCTTAACACCAGAATACATATGACAGAATTGTTCAACAATGGCTTGAAAATTCCCGACGGAAATAAACAAATCATCTCCGGAACAGTGAGCACTGCATATCACCCGTCTGCAGTGGTTATGAAATCAATGACTTTTAAGTCTTCTGTTGGCTATGCAGTTACATTATCACACTTCAATTGCATTCTGTTCAATTTTCTGGCCTGGTGATTTTCAAGAGCCTTGTTAATTTTTTTCTCCCAACCTGGGTTCGTTGTATGGCTTCTTCTTCTCAGTGTCCCTTGCATCCAAAAGATGAGACGTTGGTACCACAAATTGAATGCTTGTTCTGAATTGCCGGAAGCAGAAATGGGGAATTACACATTGTACTGGTAGGCCTACTTTTGAGGGGGGGTTTATCTGCAAGTATTTTTCTTGGGATTTGCCTACTTGTGTGTTTGTAAGTCTTGAAGGACTTAGGTTTTGAAATCGATGACACGCACCTGTCTGCGTGTGGCGTGAAGATTAGTTTGGATACTTTCAATGAATGATGGAGTTGACTTTTTGGATGGCTATGATTTGAGTACTTGTTGTCCTTGTCTTAACATCCGTCAACTCTAACATTATTGGGAGTAAGTGTATTGTTTGCTTGTAAACGCGGAGAAACGAAATGTCTCACCATACATGCATGTGTTTAACCCTGCCCCTCCTAGATCTTTAAAAATCCTCCAGATTTTGGAGGAATTTGCTGGATTTAGGAAAGTACATGTACAGTACAATCACTCTAACTTTACATTGGGCACAACACCCTCAACATTTCACATTTCTACCAGTACCCCTTGGAGATTCCAAGCAAAAATGACTGAGGAAGTTGAGTTCATTATATTTGCCTGTAAAAAATACTTTATTGAAACTAGACAAGGACATCTCATTCGACCACCACGTCTCAAATCTATAAATGAAATTAACATTGTGTAAAATTTCCTTGTTTTATGTTTTACAGGATTGGAACAAGTGCAGAAATTAAATTGGCAAGATCTAAGCGGAAGTTCCTGCTTGTTGAAATTGGTTGGTTAGAGAATTTCAGGTGTAGTGCCTACTTTTTGGGAGGGGTTCGCATCCAAACACCCACCATGGGGCATGTACCGGTAAGTATCTAACATCAGTTACCAGTTAGCCACAAGTCAAAGCAAACCTCAGCAATTGTGAAACTGAGGTGTATTTCAGTGATCGTTTGCTAGAGACATGTTTGTGATATTAAAGCAATGGCTGGCATGGAGAGTCTGTTCCATTATGGTGATCGGTGATGCAGTGTTCTTCACCTAGTCTAGCCGCCAAGCCGTTAACAATACCTAAAAATAGGAGTTTTCTCAAGGGGTCCTTCATTCAAAGGTTGGAATTTTCTTTGTCATTTCAACTTTTTTTTTTTCTTGCTTCTATCCCACACTCCCTTGGCTGGCTAAACCTAGCTGGAAGTGCGTCACGTTAAGTAGTGGGACCAACTGTACTGTCTCATGAGGTACATGTACATGTATGTGTGTCTGAGAAGTCATACTTGTACTTGGCAGTGATTTTTCTCTGGGCTGTTGGCCTGTTGTCGGCAGCCAGACAGGGGAAGATGAAAAGATCAGACAAGATTGCCTTAGCAGATGATTTATCATTAACCACGACCGTGACTTAAGAGAAAAAGTTGATGTTTCTGCTTTTAAGGTCCTGAATACATTTTCCCTTTTTTCCCCCATCCATTTTGATAAGCATTAAATTAATGAAAATCTTGATATTTATTTTTTATTATTTATTTTTGAAATTTTCTTATTTTTTGAAACCACAACAATTTATTCAATTCCAAAAAAAAAACACAGACAAATTAAAAAAACAAATGAACCAGTAAAAAACAAAACTGCAGGCTACATGTAGGCCTATATATATGTATGTTTAGCTTACAGCAAAATAATCACTGTCATAAGGGAAGTCTCAGTCCCCTCACAGGGAGCCAGTTTCTCTTTGCAAAGCGCCCTCTTCAACTCATGCGCGGAGGAGATATGAAACCCCATTAACGCATCAGATATCATATATCATGTATGTACCGTACTTGTGCCTTCTACCATTACCCTAACAGTCAAGCCTCCCATTTCAATATGATTTTACGTACACCCCACCGGTAGGGAGTTAAGGTTATGTGATCTGTTGCTGTTTAAATTCTTTTTTTTAATTGTTACCAGTGTGTCGTGTTTAAAACAGCTTTCATTGCATTGACCTTACCCCAGCTCCTTGAATTCGGTTTTAATTACCGCAAGAGTACACTGGCCCTCAACATGGATTATCACAGCCTCAGTCACTGAGTCTCGCTGTTTTAATCACAAGGAAGCAGGCAGTGGAAGGTACACGTGTACACGGATGAAGTCATTGCTGCATTTAGTCATTCATGTTATGGGGCCCAGCGAGGGGTTCCCTCTCCCCAATGCAACAATGTGGACAACTCAGTTACTTGTACTTGTTCTCAAATATTACACAACCTTTCATTTGCTCACAATTTTACATAAATACCAGTATTTTTGTGTAATATGGAAGGGCTGCGTAATCAGAATATCGACAAGAATATAATATCAAATCAGTGCTCTGGCAATCACATATTTCAGAGCACTGATTTGATATTATATTCTTGTCAGTATTTTTTCTGTGTTTGGCACAAACCTTACATTCTGAACCTGGCAATCATAGGCTGATGTGGAAGCGTTGTTAATACCGGTACCCCCTTGATATTTTTGGAAAGTGCGTAAAGTCTTTATCGGAAGGTCTGTGGTTTCATTTGTGGAATCTTTCTTTCCAGGGTGCCATACGGGTACCGGTACATGTACTAGTACATGTACCTGGTACCTGGCACTTATAACCTCTCTGCTGCTCATCTTCTATAGTAAGGAATGTAGCAGTAATTTTTCCAGAGATATCTCGTATCTCACTCTTAAATGTCCATAACTGAATAGAACAGGGACCCACATCACCATTGTCTTTTTATAACTTTAGTACAGTACGTACACGTACAAGTATTTGCATATACATGTATACATGTCCAGTATGTAACTTAAATTTCTAAATGTACATGTATATCAGCCATGTGATGATTTGATGGTCAGCATTCAGTTTATATACATGTACAGTAGCTGTGTGCGGAAACATGTGCGCCTTCGAAGACTTGCAACATTCTGGTGTACATGAAATTGCCAACAGAAATACATGGGCATGTACCGTACCCAGATTAAAAAATGCATGCCCCTCCACGGACATGGTACGCTTCCTGTAATGCCTTTGTCAATCATGTTACTAATACGTCACATGAACAACCTCTGTATGGATATTACTTGGCACTTCCAATAAGCTTTTAGAATCCACGTTTGTCTCATGGACTGTAAATGCATGTAATACAGGTTGATTTTATTTTTCCAAATGCCACATGACTCTCCATGAATTATGGACTTTCCCTATCCAACTTTTCTCAAGGCCATTTGTAGACTCACTGACAGCAGTTCTCTAAGTCCTCTCCACAAAATGTGCTTCCCAAATTTCCTACTTTCCGTGGAATCCCCAGCCAAGTGCAGTTGCACCCATAAATGATCCCCAAACTGAACCAAATCTCCCACAGCAGTCTGAGGGAGTCTCCCCTGTGCCTAGTCACCCACCCAGCTCTCCTCTGATTGGTCAGTAGTAACCAGGAGGAGGAGGAGCTTCAATCCTTGCTGTGACACATGAAACTTGGTGAAGTCCAGCTAATGAAGGAGCTGTGACTTCAGTGATTGGCTAATGCTGTTAAAGATGCAAATGAGAGGGCGGGACTTGCATACCGGTACATATGTTCCTGTGAGTGTTGATTACTGTACTTGTGTTATGTACACTGATTACCAGGGCCAACATGCAGTGCAGTGTGGTACTCATGCATACATTTACTGTACATGTACTGTACTGTACTGTAGCTTTGAGAGCTATGCAATGCACATGTGCATACGAAGTGTGTACCAGTATCACATCAATAACTGTCTTTTCTCCCAAAGTGAAGGGGCGGAGCTTACTTAGTTCCTTGTGGTTTTTTCTCTCCGGAAGGAAATTTCTGTTAGTAATCTGTGATACAGTCAGTAGATTTTTCCATGGCTACTGATCCCTTCAAAAGGAGAGAACTCTAATGCACAGTTGCCAGAAGTGAGTTTGCAAGTCACTGTCTTGCGAGGAGGATTGGAGAGCCTGCTACGTTACCCTCAACAAGAAATTTCACCAAAGTTCCATTGAGAACCATCCTGGTGTGTGCTTTTGCAGGGAAGACATTTTCTTATAGAGCGATAATTTTTCAGTTTGCTTTTGGAAACGTGGAAGTTGAAGGAAAACTCTTGGAGGAAGGTCTGTCTTGTGAAGGAATAAACACAAGCAATTCCAAAGGTCTGTATAATCTGTAATATGGTATTGCATAAATAATGTTTATAGCTTTAATGTCAATCTTAAATTGGGTTTTGATACGCTGTTTGAAAAAAAAAATCAGTTTTGTAGTTGCACAAGAAGTCTCATAATTGTGCAATATGTACCTGTAAAGGACAACAATTTTTGCACATTTGAAATTTTTTGAATCGTTTGTTTACTTATTTACCTACCAGTACATGTAATTTGGGAGCTGAAGGAGCTGCCATCCGCACACATCCCTTGAATTATTCCAAGAGTAGATTTGTCTGTGACTGAGTTCAGTGTGAGTTCATCCAAAGTTTTTACACAACAGAGAACAGTTAGCCGCCACTACTTAAACTCTGGACGATTAATTGTGCACAAGTAGGTCAGATTCTGTTTGCTGACGCTTTTATAACTTTTTGAATGAAGCTGTCTTCTGCCTTGCCCTGGGCCCATAGTGCCCCATTTATTTAAGGGACCACACTCTCCACTTTCTTAGCAACTTCAATAAAGTTGCAACCTGTCACAACAGGGTTCTTATGGCGAGGTAATAAAATGATTATGCCCCTCATTAAAAGCTGAACCTCAGTGGTGTGAGAATTCGGCTTTTTAGCTGATTTCAGCTTTTTTGGGTCTAGATGTTGACCTTAACTTCCAGCTTTTTTTGTACACCTGTTCTGACAAAAGTATGGGCACTTTTTGCATTTCAACTTTTTACTGGCTGGCCACTCACACAAAGTTCATCAAAGAAGCAGGGATTAATTCAAACCATGAACTTCATTTACATGTACCGTTACATGTACATGTACTTGTAAATTGTATCATTTTTTTTTAGCAAAGGAGATACATTGTATTTTTAATTGTGTTCAGTCTGACAGAGATATTTAATTGTGTTCATTCTGAAAACTCGCTCATGTAAACTTTCCCAAACTGAAAGCAGGGGACAGCATCTAGAGGGTGGCTTTGAATGGAACTTTTACATGTAGCTGAGTGCACAGTGTGCAGTCTCCAGGGTGGATTTTCGTTTGAATGTGTACAATCCTGCAGGCTGGGTGTGCAGTGTGTGCAATTACTGGTATTGCTATTAGTGTTGTTCCAGCCTCTTTTCAGGGAGAGGTTTTATTCCATTGAGGTGCATACCGGTAGCCCGTCCAAGTCGGACACGGGTCATAAGACTGTGTTTTTTCTCTTGGCTCAGCATGAGCGGATGATGTCAAGTTGTGGTACGACTTGTGTACATGTACATGTATAAACCTGTAGGTTCTCCCTTTGCAAAATTTCCTGCATTCCGTTGCGAAAAGGGTATACCTGAGCTCATACATAAACTAAATGTCAAGTTTCTTTATCAAGGAACTTGGGGATTTTGCTGCTTTTAGGCTGTAACACTGAGCTCTGAAACAATAGGATACACCTGGCCGTGGCAAGGTATTTTCTTTGGATGTGGAGGCCAGAGAGTGACATTGGACTTGAATCAGAAATCCAAAATTTGACATTCATGTCACCACCAGACTTTGACAAGATGTTTTTGGTAGGGGTGTCTGAATTTTCACTCCTGGTCCTTTTTGGGGGGTTTTGGAGAGTTACTGGAAATGACAACATTGTTGGCTTCAACAGAAACCCTTCAACTTGCACTTAAAAAGTTGCTGATTTCATTTCCTGTTGTTTTCCCAGTAGAAATTGCCATCATGGCTAATTTCAGCCATTGATTTCTCCCTGGACCCCAGCTTATTATAAGGCCAAGACCATCAGCATAAAAGCTGGCAAATCAAAACAAGTAAATATTTTCTTGCAAGGGGTCCTAAAAAGGACCTAAATTGGTCCCCCGAGGGTTGTACCCCAAGGCAGAGTGGATAAGACCTTGGCGAACCAAAGTTTCATATCAAATTATTCGGTTTCTTTGCCTTTTTCCTTGACCAAGGAATGGCTTTCCTCAAATTTACAAACGATAATAACAGCATACCGTACAAAATTAACAGTAAAAAATTACACCCCTTCAAGATGTTTTGTTCGGATTTTTGGAGGGTTCAATTTCTCCTTAGATTTGGAGCAATTTATGCAAATTTCAAATATTTTCCTCTCATACACATGTAAGTTGTGGAAAAGTGTAGCTCCGGTAAGTCATGTAGTTGTCATATTCATGCAGAGTTTGAAGCCATGCAATGGCCAGAGATCATATTAATAGCTGTCCCTGATTCATAATTCCCTTGGTTTCTGTTTGCTCTGTGCAAACTATACCTGTATGTACAGGTACATGTACTGTACAGTGTGTACATTATTAATGCTGTTTGCACTGCACATTGAAAGCTGGTTTTTGTACGCATTAGATATGATTGGGCACTGAATAGAGGAAAGAGTTGTGTGTTCCACAAAATTTCTTTGTTAATTCATTGAAGGTGTATTTGAAGTGTCCTTTGCCAGGAAATCACAACACAGTTTTATCATTTCTGTCAGGTTTCGGGCTAATTTTTCACGCAAATTCTGAGACTCTCCATCAAAATCTGATAAACCAAGAGGCTTTGGTCCAATTTGACAAACTGACTGCAGATAGAAAGTTTCACTAAGCAACGTGTGTGTTGCTAAGCAATATCACTGTGGATTGGTCACACTGGTTGCCGGAACTGTACACATATGTTCAATCTTGGTGTGTTTTCTGCACTGTAACAACCAGGTCAGTAGCTGACCCAGCTTCACTCTGGCCATTGGCCCTAGGCATGGTGAACTTTTGAAGCCCTGTGGTCACTGTTAACAAATCTAATTTATTAGCCGAAATAAAAGGTAACAGGCCAACTAATGACATCCGCCAACTCAAGCAGTGGGTACACCTGCTGACACTGGCTAACGTCCATTATCACCCACTCCTCAAAAATAAGTCATACTGTACATGTAACATTACCTTGTATTTTCTGCATTCAAGCCTCTGCACTTTGGAAATCAATGAGGTGGAAAACGCTAGTTTGGTTTTATTTTGAGAAAGGTTGCCTCACGGATGACATGAATGATGAAAAGAAATTTATGTAAATTTTGTCGGATGTAAGATTTTAGTACCGTACATGTACATTTGTACATTACCGGGGGTACATGTACATGTACTTACCATTAGTGTGAAATTTGTTTGAAAAAATTGATTTTGTTGCACTGCATTTGTTTTGCTTCTGAGTCCTACCGGTAGCTCTTTTTTCCAAGCCAGAATGTGGAGGAATGAAGATTCCACCGTACATGTACATGTGTGTATGACAGCTTATCACCTGTACATGTACAAACATGTAGTAAACTCCGGGTGTCAGTTTCTGCTACTATGGCTTCATTTTTGGCAGATGAGGTCCAGTAATTATATAAGTACCGGTACCAGGTACAGGAGGTACATATTGTCACGCAAGTGCATGGTACCACATAAGCTGTACATGGATTTCACATTATGCAATTCCTTAGTACCTGGTACAGGCACGGACAGGTGGAAACTTGTGTGACTTTAATCAATTTAAATTTGGGGGGGGGATATCCTATGTTTAAATCCTTGGTCTCCCTGTGGGCCAACACAGGCTGGAACGGAAATATACCGGTACATGTACGAGTCAGTCGTGGAAATTCCTTTCACTTCCAAATGTTGCACAGCCAGGACAGCTGGTTAGGATTTCTATGAAGTTCAAATGTCTGTGCCTTGCTCAGAAGTGTGCTCTGAAATACACGTACCGCCAGCCTTGGCGATCCACCTGTGTTGCTGTTCATGTTTTTCAATTAGAAGGTGTTGTGCACAAACAAGTGTGTGCAGGCTAAGGGACGTTTCATTCTACTAGTAGCATAGTCATAGTGACGGGACTATGCATAGAATAGAAAAGAATAGAAGAGAAGAGAATAGAAGAGAACAGAACGGAAGAGAAAAGAATAGAATAGAGTAGAAATTTATTGCTACATATTCATAAAAAGTACAACTAGTACAGATTACATGTACTTGACTGCTTGCTAAGTAAAAACCTAAAATACATATAGAATATTCACAAAAAGCACAATTACAGTCTGTTTTTGATTAAATTAGGTTAAGATTTAAAAAACAAACACAAACTACTCTGTGGTATATCACCTAGACCCTATATCACCTAGACGTGCCAGTGGCCAGTGTCTGAGATTACAACCTTGAGGAGACTATCCTTGTAATAGTATACTTTACAAAGATAACCGAATATAATGCACATGTACACATACATGTACCTGTATGTTTTATTTGAACATGGCAAGATACTAGTCCAAGAAGGACCAAGGTGTTGTGCCTGTGATGGAAATTGATTATTAATTTTGTGGTACCTGTCTTGAGGAACGAGTCAGTCTGAGAAATGTTGGACCTGGTTAATGACAGGAATGAGAACCTGCCAGCAATGCTTCACATTGTAATGGAATTCACTGCCTTGAGTCATTGCCTGTGGCCCGACGTCGATGGGCAAATTTCTCAAGTTAAAGTTTAATTATTTCCCCTCCCGTCTACTTGGTCTCCGGCCAAGGCTTAATGAAGGGTGTCCGTCCTTCCCGGTGGCCGCTCAAAACAATGAAACAACGCCCCTGGCTGTTGTACTGTTGTTATAAATTTCAACCCGGTACACACAGAAGTAACCGAAAACCGGTTCATTTTGTCCGAAAGTTAATATTCCTTTGATAAGAGACCGCGCTTGATCTGGCATTTGGTTGGGCAAGGAATACAGCTGTGGGGTAAAACCATGCTGAACTTTGACAAATTTCAGGGCGGTCAGTCGGGTCCATTTCAAATTTTAGCCCTTCGTTGATCTGAGGAAAAACAGGATTGTCGTCTTTTATTTGAAGCACATAAAATTGGGGCGTCTAATTAGGGAGGAATTCAGAACATTGTACATGTAGCTCATCCAGTCATGGAGCCTTGCACCTGTTTTTTCGCAAAGGTGACACGTTGATTTCAAACTTGTGAAGTTTGGGAAATTGATTTTGAAAAGAAGCATGCGTCACTTGGAAATTTCAGCCTGTTTTGGGCAAATTCTTGACATTTCCCAGGTGGGTAAATGACAGTGAACTTCCCCAAATCTTTACACACAAACCAAATGAAACATGAAAATGATTAACCCTACCCACATCAATCAACAATTTATATGAACCTTGTCTGTCAAACCTGTAAGTAATTATTTTCAAAGTAGACTTACTGTACTTACACTGTACAGCCAACTTCTACAACAGCTGTCTTGAAATTGAATGATAAGGAGGGAATACCAGTACCATTACTGAAGTAAAGATTTCTGACTGAAAGATTATAAGATCTTCTATTGGTTACTAGTATATGTAATACTTAGGCCGTGTCTGAAAGGGGCTTCCAGAGCTACGGCTAGGTCTATTGTCTACGTGTCTCCGTGCATTTCCAATGGAGAGAAGACCTAGACCTAGCTCTAGACAACAGATTCGGATGCAGCCTGCGTCTTTATCTTCTGTACCGGTATATTTATTATCATTGGTTTATTGTCAATATTTTCACATTGCAGCCCGTGGCTGAATTACCTTTAAAATGCACACAGCACATCAAAAGTAAAAACTAATAAAAAATCAAATAACAGATTTATATGGTGTACATGTGGTACATTAACCCTAACACTCCTCAATCCTTCACCTGTTGGAGGATTGAGGACTGTTAGGGTTAAGTACCAAACAATTCTTAATTTGCAGTGCATTGGTCAAGAGAGTCACAACCGAAATTGCATCTCTGAGCAAAGCTGCGCTCTTTTTTAGAATTGAATGAGTTGGTCATATTATAGGAAGGATGAGAGTGACCTGTACCAAACAGTGCGGTGACCAGACACTTTGTCTGGCAGGATGATATTAAAACCCCTCATAAGATCATCACCCACTTCCCCTTTCTTGGCCCACGCAGAATGTCTCATCCATCCCTCGTTAACAGATCTCTCCGTAACGAGTCCGCGATATGAGTAAGCTTGTTTTTTTTATGGCCGGCCGGCTCCCTACAACCAGACTAGGGACCATAACGCCACTGAAAAAACTTTGATTTAGGTGACTTTCTGCTTTCTCTCTTTTCCGTAACTACCACAGAACTTCCTTTTGACAGATTGAAACAGCAAGGTTGAAACTGTTTCATATATATGTTAACTACGGGTCGTAATTTATCTTTTGGTACATACTGGGTAAACTACATGTACCGTAACTTTCCTATGCAAAGTTTTACTGGTACTTGAGTCGGTACACTTCACCAGTTACGCTTTCCTGAGAGTATTTAAATGAAGTTTTGGAGGTTGGACACCAGATGAGATACACTTCTTCCCAAAATAATGTAACCAATCAACGATGCATTGAAATATTGACTTGTTTGCCTCAAACATTTCTGTCTTGTTCTTCGGCCATTTGTTACTTTAGTGAAGTACTGAGTTGAGGTACATGTAACATTAACACCGATATTTGTGACACTTTCTTCACATGAAAACACTTGAGATCATTATTTCTTGTGCCTGACTTGAGAAACTAAGTCTGCAAAAACGGAAGACGCTCATTTTCGAAAAGTACATGTCAACCATGTGCCGTTTTTCTGTGGGTAACATTGGGTCAGTTTTAATGATGATGCACACATTGTAATCATGCCATCATTGTAGGCTTCCCAGAGGGGAAAAAATGGCAATGACTTGGCAAAGTACACTGTACATGTACTGTACATGCTTTATGTACATGCTTTATCGTTGCATAGAGTTAGAGACAGACGTGACCTTTTCTTGCTGTCATGATCGGCCGGTTGGTTGGTGTTGAATCATTTTGAATTACAGCCTGTATCGCAGGCTTGATCTCGAGCCTGACGTTGTAAGACAGAGTACGGTAGGCCCTGCCAAGTGACAAGGGCAGGAGGAAGCAAGCTCTCCCCTTGACTCGAGGGGCCCTCTAGCCTCCAGAGTCCCTCCCCTGAATCAGCTCCTGGAGATTAGGCAGTCGTATCAGGAAAGAAAACAGGCTTGAGGTCCTTCTCTCTTGATTAAACGTCTATCAGGTTTCTTGGCTGTGAAGGCTACATGTACATGTACGGTGTAGGTGCACAGGATGGCCTAGTTGCAGGGCAGTTATAGCAGAGATGGCTGTCTAAGTTTGCAAGGTCTGAAGATGTCTGAGGGGAAATGGATCTCTGGGTGTTTGTGGTAGCCAGCGACTCGCTTGGCGGATCCAGGATAAAAAATTGTGGGACTGGCAAAAATAACCCTTTGGGTCAATTTCACATATGAGCCTGTTTGTATATTCCAACAGCACAGTCCAAAATGAAGTGTGTCCTCTGTCCAAAGCCATTCAGGAACAGCAGTACATGTACAGTGTATGTATGCGTGAGGTCTGCCCTACCATAGAGCAAGCTGGCCCTACTGTTTCAGCACACATGGATAATTTAAGAAACTTGGGGTTTTTTTTGGTGTCCCTGTCACATTTGACATATGAGTTTGTAAGTTCAGAGTGATGAATTAATGCAAATTGCCTGCCAAACAAATAGTAATAGTTTGAAATCAATTTCCGGTGATATTTCCATGGCAAATACATGTAACCAAGATCAGATGTAACAGGGACCTGAAAAGGTCACACTTTTGGACCCCTAGTTTCTGGAATTACCCAGACGGGTTTGTTCTGGAATGACCTTGCCTTTCTGAAATACCAAACTGGCTGGTTGCTAAGTTTTCTGAGCCACAGAAAATATTTACTGGTACTTGGCAAAAACCGGTTTCCAGTTGAAAGGTCATGTTCTGTGTGATCATGTGTACATGTAACTGGTTCTTGGCTAATTACATGTATTGGTTTTGCCAAGACTTTTTTACTTTTCTTTTTTTTTTTTTTTAGTTTTTTTCCTTGAATTCCCATCAACTTTTCATATTTTGTACAAACGATTGTACAAATCTGTATTTACGCACATGCAGACATGTATTGTGCATCGTGATAAAAGATTTGCTTGTCTGCTCCACATTGTGACTGCTGGGGCCACTTTGTTCCTTTCTAAACCATCAAGGTATCCACTCATCCATTAAAGTCAACCCTTCGACTTCAGCCTCACTGTCACAAAGGTTTAAAAAAAAAAACCTCTCCATATATACTGACAAAACAGCAGTCTCTTGTCAAGGGAAACAACCTTTATTTAATCTTAAGTAAATTACAAATGTAAACCCAGCCAGTGTACATACAAACATCCTAGGGGCTTGATGAACAAACAAAATTGAGGAAAATAAGCTCCCTGACTAGACAAAAGCAAGAGTGGTGGACAAGGCAACCAAAGGGCTTTGTGAAATCGCTGGCAAATATTTGTAAGGTTCCCCGTCAGGATTGGTCAATATTTTATCAGTTTGGGTTTTTTCGGTTGGTGTGTGGGTGCTGGGCTGTCGGCTTGCCGGATGGAATTTGTCGGTTTGTCGGTGTGCACGTTCACCAGAGAAATGAATGCTAGTTACAATGGTCTGGTACCAGTATGTACATACAGTGAAGGTGGGAATATATGTTAAATTTGAAAAACATTCAGAAAACTTTCCCATACCAAACGGTCCACTCTTAACATGGTGTCATTGGAAACTTTATTATACAACAAAGTGTATACAATGTAAATAGTCAACACCAAGTTCCGGTGATGAATTCATGGTATTCCTTTGATCTGACCGAGCAGTAAAGTGTTCTGAAAATCAGATTACCTTTTACAGGCATCGTTTACATAAAAAATGAATGCCAGATTTCGTCAATCAATATATCAAACCTCTTAAAGGGGTGGTTGGAAAATTTGTAAACAGATTTAGAATTTTTTTTCATTTAAATGTGTAAACGTCGCACCCTTCAGATACATACAGTTGGTGTTGGAAAGACGTTTTTCTGGTCAATGGCTACGGATGTTTACTGCATGTGTCAGTGTAGGAACTTAAGCCATAGCTGCTGAACAGCCAGCTGGAACGCAGGTCACTTATCATAAGATGCACCTGTACTCTATCCAAGCCATAACATTATACACGTTTATAACGCAAGGGTACTTGTGTATGTGATCCTCACACATCATACATGTACATGTAATTGTAAAGCACCGGTTAATCACACTGTATTCAACTTCACTGCTTCTTATTGATACCTTTGGATCCTTCAAACGCTTGTGTAAATGTTTTGGTTTGGCTTACATTTGGCCTCCCTGCCTGGCACCAGTTCACCCCCACAAAAATGCATCTGGACGCTTGTTCTGCTGGCCACATCCGACCGCCGTTGGTGTGGTGACCATTGTCCGAGCTTGACCGTCAATGTTTAGTCACAATCTGGTTTGTTGACTTCCTGATTGTGCAGGAAATGGAGATAGAGGGGTGGGAGGCAGGGGCAACCGCTTGTCAACTGATTGCTGTTTGCCTTCCTGCCTTGGATATACTAACTCTGTTTGGGGTTTAGTGGTTCATTCTCTTCGCATGCAAGCTTGGCGCAAAAGTTGTTTTAGGAATACTCATGAATAATCATACATGTAAGTGTGCATACTGGTACCTGTACTGGGATTGGTGAAAAGTTAAAGTGAATAACATGAATAATTCATGAGTATGCACGTTACCGGTACCAGTACATACTTTTGCATTGGTATTGGAAATGCATGGTACCCGGTACATGTACATGTATATGAAGTCATGAATAAGTCATGAGTGATTATTCAACTTGCAGGGGAGAGAGTAAACATTCTGGCCATTAGGAAATTTTTTCACCCTAATATTTCTGTATACTATGATTCAGAATAAACATCTTATAATTACATAAGGTATTCTTATTTCACCGGGGGTGAGATTTCTCGGCTTTTTAGCTGATTTCAGCTTTTTTTGTTCTGATTTCAGCTTTTTTTGATCACTGGCTGTGTACAAAAGTATAGGAGATTTTCACATTTCAGCTTCTTTATGCCTTTTTTCAGCTGTTTTATCATTGGTCAATCTCACCCCTGTTTAACATAAGGTATCAAATCTTTGTACAGGTATATGTATGTTTTTTCTGTAATTTGTGAAGAACTGCTGAGGATTAGGCTTATGAAGATGGAAGTCGACTGAAATTTCTTCACACCAATTGACAATTGGAAATTCAAATGGAAGAATGAAACATGTAGTTAGTGATCAATTCACCTGTTCAATCGATGGACTTTTTGTAAAGGGAGCAGATCGTTCTTTAGAAATTGTATAGCAAGCTGTTAATTGCCGGTTTTATTCTGTATTGTAAGCATTGCAGGTCATGAAATTTAACGTACAGTGTAAAGCGAAAACTTATGTTGTCTCAAATTTTGTGATTTGATTGAGTATTTACATGTACATGCAGAGGTACAGGGTGAGCTGTAGAAATTGGCATGACTGAGCAAAATTTCCGAAGGGGTACCCAGGGGTGCACACATTTTTGTTTTCAAAGAGGCACCAACAGCAAATGAACTGTGGAGTGTACGTACTTGTGCATAACATTTCAAAGGTGTAAATGGGAAGGGGAGGGGCATAGACTTGTCGGGGGGGAGGGAGGGGGGTTCTGCCACTGAAGAAGCTGCCTCTCGGGAAATGGGTCTGTGACATCAGCTTGGGGCGTCAGTAGTGTACTGTTGGTCAGTGAATTCTGCAGGTCCTTCTGAATAGCCACAAATTGGCGCTACAGTCTGGCCTTGGGACTTTTGATTGCCCAATGGAAAATGAAGAGCTTCCTTCCTTCTGGAGTTTGTTATCATAGGGATTGAAGACTAATGCCCTAGTCCCAACATTTACTGGGGGATGGAAGGGCTGTTTTGTCTGTGTGTGTTTTTTTTTGGACAGAGAGGGAAAGAACCCTATGGTATATGAAGGTTAAATGCTCCCCCAGACTGAGGCATGTTTGTCTTTGGAGGAGATTCTTGCAAGAAGGAATGCACACCTTTAACAATGAAGAATATGGATGGATTAGAGAATGAGCCCTTGCTGGGAAGATAATGTACATGTACTGTGTATGCTCGCTGTTAATTACTTTTTCTGTTCACATTTGAAGCAGATAAATCCCTACAAATCTGCCTGAAGCCATGTGTACGTACCCTACAGGAGGAAAAGAACTCATTGCCTTGCACATCTACCGGTAGTTACCCTTTTATAAGTCGAGATACTTGCATAAAGAACAGAAGGATAATCCTTTGTGTTATTTATTTTTTTGCAGGCACAGAAAGCCGAACATCTTCGTTCAACCTGCTACCTGAAGATATCCCACAATGCCTTGTGGTCTAGCATGGCTCCCCATCCTCTCATCTGTAACCTCCCTTGGAACCATCATAGTAACGTGAGTTCTCCATATTCCACGTCCTTCACTGTTCGTATTAAGTACATGTACATGTCATTCATTTTGTTTCATATACCGGGTACATGTAGATCAGTTTAACAGAGCCATACCTCATATGTAGGTTTGCACTGAGGCTGAAAATACTTTGTGCACAGGTGCATATGTAACAGACCTGACTCACGGGAAAAAAGGTTTGGGAAGGTACCGTTCATGCCTCCTCTTGATCCAGTACCCCTGTGAGTATTCTGTGCAGAGAGCAAATTTTGAGCCAGCCTCGCAACTTTGAAACCACACAGTCACAAGTGAGCCTCATTACCGTCACCCATTTCTTGTGAGAGATCTAATTGGGATACCTTCACAGCGTGAAGTGGTGCGGATCCAGGGACCCTTGGAACTTTCCTGTTACCAACTGATCGATTTGCCTGTCCAAGCACCCTAAGTGTGCCAGTTTCCAGTCTTTGCAATAGCCCCCATCTTGCTGCTGCATATTGCTCCCCCCCCCATCGCACCCTGCTGCTTCTGAGAATAGCTGTCCTGTTGTGCAGCACAGCCTGAAGAGGTCACCGAAGCCTCTGTCCTTCCGGCTTGCTATCTAATCATTATCATCCTCTTCAGTCCAATTAGCCGGGATTGATACTAATTAAGTGGGATTTAACACAGGGCAATGAATGGAAGTCTTTTCAGCCAATTTTATAATGTTGGAGACTCACTTGGAAAGGACTGAGTGCCAAACAGCAGCATTTAACTGAATTTCAATGACTGACAAGGAAGCCGAACTATGCACCTCTACATGATGAGGATTTTATTCATGTTGAAGCCATCGTTTTGAAGGACTTTGTTGAATCTCTGGCGTGGATGGTGCTTAGATTCGTTGTTAACTCAGTCGGATTCTTCACACGAATTGAAATGAAGCCAGTGCATTGAGAGGCTTTTCTTCCCCCTGGGGCAAAGTTATTAGAATCAAAGTGGTATTGCATTTTATTGAGCAGTGTGGTTAAATTTGTAGACTGTCAAGTACTTGAAGGCACCTGCTCCCCTGAATTGGGTCGGGCAAGAACCCATGTACCTCCAATTTAGTGTTTTATATGTAGCCCGGTCGAGATACCACGTGCAAAATGGGTACATGTTTGTAAAGCAGATACAAAGCCAGCTGTCCAGATAATAACCTTTTGTTGAAGAAAAGAGGGCACTGTGTATTCGAAGTACTTTGTGTTCAAGTTGGCTTGCATCCCTCCCCGCCCTTTCCACGCAACAAATGTTGGAGGGCACTTGAAGTCGGAGACACACTTTCCGAAGTTCCAACAACTAGAGCTCCAACCTTCTCTTGAGATAATTACAGACTTCAAATATCCTTTGTGCACGGTGATTAAGACATAGAAATAGTTTATAAAAGTCCATAAAGGACCAGAGGCGCCTAGATATCCCAAACTGGGTCAGGCAATCACCTGAAGTCACCTCATTTTTATGGTTATCGACCACCCAGCCGAGGCAAAGTTCAGACAGGACTTCACAGTGCAGATAAAACCTTTTGTTGAAAAGAGGTACATGTAGTGATGTACATGCACCTGTGCATGTATACATGTACATGCACCTGTACATGTATACATGTACATGCACCTGTACATGTATACATGTACATGCACCTGTACATGTATACATGTACATGCACCTGTGCATGTATACATGTACATGCACCTGTGCATGTATACATGTACATGCACCTGTGCATGTATACATGTACATGCACCTGTACATGTATACATGTACATACACCTGTTCATGTATACATGTACATGCACCTGTACATGTATACATGTACATGCACCTGTGCATGTATACATGTACATGCACCTGTGCATGTATACATGTACATGCACCTGTGCATGTATACATGTACATGCACCTGTGCATGTATACATGTACATGCACCTGTACATGTATACATGTACATGCACCTGTACATGTATACATGTACATGCACCTGTGCATGTATACATGTACATGCACCTGTGCATGTATACATGTACATGCACCTGTGCATGTATACATGTACATGCACCTGTACATGTATACATGTACATGCACCTGTGCATGTATACATGTACATGCACCTGTGCATGTATACATGTACATGCACCTGTGCATGTATACATGTACATGAGGCTGGCAAATTCAACCCTCCCTTTTTCCCTTCCCCCAACAGAAAATTAAAAAAAAGATAAAAACAATAAAATTCAAGAACTCAAAGTCTGTAATGTGGCAGAAAAGATGTTCCTTAGTTGCTGAAGTTCTAAAAAACTGCAGATGTACACTGAACATGTGCATGTACATGTATAGAGCAAACGATACATGTACATTCAGCCTGTGAAGCTACATGTACATGTACTAGTGATGTACTGGTACATGTAGCTAGTGGAATCTCAAACAGTAGAGTTCAATGTACTTACGGTAATTCCCTTGACTATATGAGAAGACATGTTTCAATGCTTCAGCAGTTTCAGTAATTACCGGTACTATGGTACTGTACCAGTACATGTACCGGTACCTGCTAAGCTCATTAGCAAAAAGAAGTCACCTTACACTGTACATGCCATAATTCTTTTGCCTTGGATGAATATTCTGCTTAGCAAAATTTTGTGCCATATACATGTAGTCTCACTGAATTTCGCCCATTATATTTGTTGACATGACACCATCTTAGCCACATTTCCCAGGAGGCTTTGCTGAGAAGAGTGTACAGTGTACATGTACTGTACCATTGTACATGTATGTGTACCAGTACCTGTCATTGAAACTGTCTTTAATCTGCTTGAAAAGTAATGCTCTTAATAGTAAACCTCCCTCTTGGGTTACTAGTATTGTTTGCCGAGGGAGATCTGTTTTACCTCATGGTTGGGACAAACTGCCCGCCCCTTTTAGCTGCAGAGGGGGGTAATTGGTGAATCTCCCATTGTACTTGGGTATCAATGTGTGCCTCATTAGTACAGGATTGTCGGTAATCAGCTTGACTTAAGTCGGGTGATCTATTCTCCCCTCAAGTACTAATCCTCCAATCTCTCTGGACTGTTGGCCTCCATGTCTGTCCTGCATTGTTTGTGTATCAGCATGAACCCTTGATGGGCACTTTGGGTTGCTGTCAGTGGGGATGCATTTAACTGTGAAGTCGATATTCTTTACACATTGATATCTGGGAATTCGTTTTTGCCAGAATTGGAAAAAACAGGCTTGAAACTTTCTCTTGAATAGGGCTAATTAGATCCATCTCCGATTGACTCCAAGGTGCAACTGATCACACCGGTGGGTTACACTTAATGCTGTTTGAACGGCTGCCTTCTTGTGCTGCTCAAAGTGACTCAATGAAACAAGTCTAACCTAAATTCCATTATGCTTGTGGATCTGTGGCCACACCTGTTGTGAAATTCACATTTAGGAATCCTTCAGAAAGACCAGGAAGCAAACTTTAATAGGCCATTTGCAAGTTAAATTGAATAAAATCTGGTGCACTGAGTTATCTGACTGCACATAAAAATAACAATTGAATTCCCCAGACTAAAGACACTGTTGCTATACCTCGTAATTCGGAGCACGCTTTCGCATAGCGACTACCATCTCTGGAATGGACTGGTTCCTTTATGCCCTCCTTATCCATTGAGAATAGTATATTATTGCAAGGCATCTCTTGTGTAACAAAGCAAAAGCTTGCCCCGAATCACGAGATATAGCAACAGTGGTTTGAGTATGGAGAATTCAAGTTGTTATGTTCACGTTTATTTAAAGAAAGGTGTACCAGATTTTATTCAAATTTTACCACAAATGGCTTATTGCCCCTCTTTTTACCTTTTCAACGTCATGTTTTTAAAACATTAATTTTTTTCAGTACGGTTTTCCTATTACACTGCTTGAATGTCGCATGTTGTGCAGTGTAAATGGTGGGCTGATTTCAAATTAAAAGGTGGATTTTTAAAAAAGTTTCTTTCACTTTTCAACTTCCACCTGTTACCTGTTAACATTACCAGTCGATGTAGATGGACTGTATGTGTACCATGTACTCTCCTTCTGCAAAAGGTTATACGCACCAACACAGACCTTTTTTGGCAACATGAAAGAGCAACGACCTGAGAAATTATCACCAGAGCATTTCATGCCCCATGTGACAGAGAACCCAATTACCTGTACCTGTACAGTGAGTAAGTTGTTTCTTGCTGGCCTGACTGTCAAAAGCTAACTGTTAACAGTTGAGTGTACTGTGGGCCCATCATGGTCAGCCTAATCCCCTTTGCATCTCCTTAACTCCTTCTCATCATTCACTTCACAACTCTTCAACAAAAGTTGGCTCCAGACCTGTCTGGTCTGCTCAGCCGAACATGAAATTTTATGAAGTCGTTGGAAGCAGTAAAAGGGCCGAAGGAAATTCAAAGGGTGCACCCAGGGGTGTAATGAGACTCACAGTCATTTGCAAAAGTTTAAGACCACCTTGAATTTTATTGGTATTTCTGTCACTGGGCCTGCATTACACTGTCTCTGCATTACACTGTCTCACTGAATGATTACTTAACATGATTTTACAGTGGTGCATAACATCAGTGTAGTGCTATATACCCATTGGAATGAAATTTTTGGCAAAGGCAGGTCTTGTATGACATTTTGCCTGCAAGGCAGCATGGGTAAAAAAGCCAGTCTAAGCAATCAGAAATAAGGGAGGGTACACTGAATATTAGATTGATTCATGTAATATGATTTAAATCAAAAATGTTCAACCAAGGTTACACGCTGAAAATAAACATAAGTTGCCATGATTGATTGGTTTAAGTTTGGTTTTCATTCGTGTTAATGCATTTTCTATGGGTGGTCCTAAACTTTTGCAAATGACTGTACAAGTAGGTGGTCACCTTTAATCTCCAACTTGTCAGTCATTTTTGAAGTTACTGTACTGTAGTTTTGTGTGCTGTTGTTAAAGGGACACTCCTGAATTTCTACATTTGATGCAAGAGCATGTTTAATTACAGAGTTAACATTCTGTGGTGATGGAAATTCAGTTTTGAGGCAATGATTTGTGCCGACTTGATAATACTGCTTTTCGATATGGGTCAGATTTTTTGAGAATAAAGTTACCGGTACAGGACGGTCCTGGAAGTTCTCAGGACAATATGCGAATTCTGAAAAAAACAGGCAGTTTTGGAACTTTTGTTTCACCGATATTGCCTTAACCGCCTATGGCGTGTCTAAAATCATATTGAAATTTGAGGATTCAGGACTTTTGGGAGTTATTGAAACTTGTTGAACCCTGGTCATCCTCCCGTTCCGCATATTTATTGACATTACTGAAGTGAGAGTTTCACTTCCCTTGCAAGAAATCAGCAGGGTAGATCTTAGATACATGTAATCATGGAATCAACCACCTCAGTGTCAACTGTCTTATTGTACATGTATGTCCAAGTAAAGGTTGGATTGGAGCATAATGGATATTCAACTTGACCCAGCGAGGTCATAAAATGTCCAAACCCCTCTCGGCGGATTGTCGTCTGAGTTTGAGGTTCAACGTTCAGCAATCTCAAACGTTGACCTTGCCTTAATCCTTACCCAAACATTAGTCCTTCGAAATTGGGAAAAGAATTTTGGATATTTCCGATTGATCTTGATTGGGGTAGTGGCTTGTTGACAGACAGGCCTGTTGGCCTGTTAGTGTGAACCATTCCACCCACCCCAGTCTCCACCTGTTCCCCAATGAATTACCGGAAAAAGACTTTTTGGCCACCTGCAGCCCCTGGGAAAAGGTGCTTGAGTTATTTTGGCCATAACTGTTATAATAGAAAAGACTTTTAGTTTCAACCTTTGTTGACAGATTTGTTAATTGTTGGTGGACTTTAGAAGCTGATCACTAGATAGCCAGATGGGGGCGTGTCCTAGGGCAAAGGATTATGGGATATGCAGGGACCTGCCCTGGAGCCAAAGTATTATAAGGAATCGATATTGAGATCAGTGCCATCTTGGTAGTTGTGGTAAGTTGGAAACTACCCTCATTAAAGTTATGACAAGTGAAGAATTGCTGGCTCTGAGGCCAAACTGACTGACTCAAAGTGGGAGTGGTTACCCTCAGGCAAAGCATGATGGGATAGCCACTCGTACCTGCCAGACAAATGATGAAACAGCTGGGCATTTGAAGCATCAAATCAAGTAACAGTTTTGATTGATGGCAAAAATGTTCAGGCTGGCATCCTGTTGGGGGGGGGAACCTGCCCCCCTGTCAGGACTTGTTGAAGGTTGAAATAATTCAGGCTGTTGTGGTACTTGCCAGAAACTATAAGCGCACCTAGCCTGCCCCCAGGGCAGTGCATGCTGGGATAGCTGTCAGAATCTTCCATTTGAGTTACTGCATGTACTTCATGTAAATCCCGCCCAGTTGCACATCCTTCCCTTGAACACTTGCTCCAAACAGCTGATGTGCAGATGAAGTTTGAGCTTTATTCGCGTCACTTGTAACAGGTTGAAAGTGAGGATTGGCAGTCTGACTGCAGCAGGATACCTTTAGGCATGTCGGTTTGCGAAACAGTCTACAGTCTGTGTTTGCCAGGTGTTAGTTGGGCAGAAGGAAAAAACAATTCAGCCATTTCTCTCCCATGTAGACTTTAGCATTTGAACCAAATGAAGAAATTGGTATCTCCTCCGTTGCCTTAACTTTCATATGGTCTGATGTTATCATGGGGCAGCATATCAACTCACTGAGCCAGAATGGCTACAGTGACATCAGGAAGTTGCAGCCTGGATCCAAGGGCAAACACGTAGGCCTTGCCGAAATTATTTGGCTACAGTTTGAAATTACACACGACCCTATGGGCAGTGCAAGCCGCAGCCAAGTAATTCAGACATGGCTATTGTAGACGTAGCCCAGGTTTAAGACATGGCTGTCTGTTTTGGCTTCCCTCTCACACTCTAACACATCACACATACGTTTTTTGATATCAGCAAATAATTCAGGTTTTCTTGGTCTAATGAACTGGAGTCACAAAAGTCCATAAAAATCCAAATCCTTCCCTGAAATCAGTACAGATTCAGCAAGTACATGTATCATTACAGTAAGATGCTTTAGTTCTAAATCAAACAAATCTACAGTGTACATGTAGATTTGCAAGGAAGTTGCGAGCAAAAGCTTAAAAGAAAATTTTCATGGCTCGGCTGTCAACCATTCTTTTGTGCTCTCCTGTTTGCCGTGATTAATTCCCCGGGTTCAACTCTCCTGGTCACATAATCTGCCGACATTCGGTGGCAACAATGCCCGGCCGACAAATTCATTTACAAACTCTTGCATTGTGAGCTGTGACAGGTCCAATCACCAGGGTGTTTGTGTTTAGCCAAGTCTGCACCCCAACATACAAACAGGTGGCTCAAGTTGCAGTCTGTGATTGCAGAAACCCTGCTTGTTCAAAAGCCCTGGCATTTCAGCAAATCCATTCATGAAGTCAGACTTGGAGGCTGTTTCCAATAATGTTTTGTAGTTCAAAAATAAAAAAAAATTATGATGTGACAAATCTGTAGGTTTCCAGTTGTTGAGTTCATGTAATATTACTCGCCATTCTGATCTATAGCTAAAAGTTTTGGAGATCAACAGTCTCTGCTGGAACAGCAAGTGTTTAAGAATGGAATAAATTTTAAAATGTTCATAAAAGATGCCATAATCAGTCCCACTCACTTTTTCTCCAGGTTCAAAAACATCTTTAATTGCATGAGCGTAGACCTGTAATGTGACACCAGAAAACTCACTCTCTGTAACGTGTGTCATTTCCTTCAGTGTCAACGGCACCCTAGGCGTGAAACACGGCCCCCACGGTTTATTTGTCCAGTTAACACACTTTCAGCCTTTAGTTTTTTCACACCCTGGTTGTCAATCCCCCCTCCCATAAAAAAAATCACCGGGTACTACTAGAGGAATGTTAGAGAAAACCAAAATGACCAGACAGAAAAGAGATGATGAAGTTTGGAACTTCTGTCTCTGTGAAAAGTTACACGCATGCATACTGTTTACGGTACAGCTGCGTAAGAGATTGTTTTCAGCTTCACATTCTGGCATAATCCAGAAGATGAAACGTAGGCAACATTTTTGGCAGTTTTTCCAACACAAATTGCCGAATAGGGCAGTTGGGCAATTAAAAACCCATCAGCCCGGGGCTGTGTGGGCCATAAAAGTAAGAATATTGATCTTAAAAGTCGAGATTTTGAAGGCTGCTGTTTTGTTTGCCTAGATGATGTGACCTCTTTGCACCGTTTTCCATAAAGGCTCAGAGCGGTTTTATTGTGCAAGTGTAGGTGTTGCCGGCGACACTTTTTATTGCGAGGTGAATGGACAGAGGACAGTGATAGTATTTTCATGGGGCGTAACTTTCATTGACTGGTCACCAGGGAAGTTTTCCAGACCACCTGCTCCATTCAGACTGAATTCCTCATTGATCAAACTGACTCAGTTGAATGCAAATACAATCCAGCAAACCAATAAAGAATCTGTCAGTCACTTCAATTATATAGACCCAGTTTTACAAATCAGGTGAACTGCTTAAAATGTCACTTTTGTGCAGTAGTCATCACTTGTTGATGAAGTGTTCAGTGCAAGTAGTCAAGTGAAGCTGGTCATCCCCAAAACAATTGTGCATGTGGCAAATTGTATGCGTACACGTAAGTGTAAAGAGTATTATTTTGTGAGGCACACGTAAACAGTGACATCTAAGTAGCATAGAAAATTTACCAGTTTGTTCTGAAAGCGGGGTAAGATTGCTCAGGAATTTTCTGAACATCTCGGGATTTGATACCCAAATATTGTTGACTTTCAGAGGTTTAAGCACTTAAGACAGTAAAGGAAGTGTGATACTCGTGTGCATGTACAGTATGCAATGAGAGCCAGTTGGAAGAGAAGTAATTGCACCGGTATACAATGTACCTTGCTAGCTAAAATTCAAAAGCACTGAAAGAGTCCTGGTATTTTATTGATACCGTTGGCGCATCCTCCCTGCTTTGTGGATTTTTCTCCATCCCCCAATCCGCCTTGAGCAGGACCACCTGATGTTAGTCGAGAGTGTTCATTTTGCTACCTGTACCAATGCGACCATAACCCATGTATTTCATAGTTGTTTGTGAACCAGTGAGGTGCAGCTCCGACCAAAGGGCCCTCCGTTGCGGGGAAAATTGGGCCCTCTCTTGGTCCAGCTGGGGGCTCGATCATCTCACCCCTAAATGCTGCTTCCTTTCAAGCCAAGTTTTAAGAGTTTTAACACAGCTTTATAGATTCCAGAAACTGTCAAACTAGACTCTGGACGTAGGGCCTCCCTGATGGAACAAGATTGATCGTGTTCAGAAGATTGATTCCCATGCATTGTGGCAACAATTAGTCCCGTCAAGACATGATGATTCACGCCCTATTCTTTCCCTCCATCCATCACTACAGTGACAATCAGTTATGCCCTCCTTAGCAGGTGGGAAATCTGAAGCGGAGACATGACTGCATTGCCTTGACATTAGATTGTGTTCACCCATTTTCCTACTTCATAATATACAATGAGTGTACGTTTTTAGCTGCAACAATGTTCAGACCCTGTAAACTGCCAATCTTTGAACAGACAATACAATAGCCCACAGCTTGAGGAAAGCCCCCCCCCGTGTCCGGACGGAACTTAACAGCAAGTTCAAAGTCCCTTCTTGCCCAGAATCTTTCTGCCTCGTTACATGTACCGTACAGCTATTACATTAGAATACATTCAAGATGCTAAAGTCTGCCATTGCATCCTCTTTTTCAACCTAACCTTTCTAAGGTGAACTTTTGAAGCCATCTGGTCAGTCCCATGTGGGGACAGTTATGTATTTACTGGTAGTATAGCCCTCCATACTCAACAGTTCGTCACATGCCCTAACAGTTATATCAATATAACCTGTTTCCTGCTCAGTTCACAATCCCTCACACACCGACATCTATATGTAACAATTAAATTTCCATCTACCCAATCAACTGGAAAGATCTGCCAACTTGCCTTCCTGAAATACTTTCAATCGTCACAAACATAGCCGTCGATTATTTCCATCACCAAACTTGAAAGGTTCAGTGACTCGAAGGCCAAAACACTAGCCTGTAACTGGACTGCCAGACCTGCCAATAATTCCCAATAACCCTGTTCAGTCGTTCCCCGGTGCAGTGGTCACATGACATACGTACAGGCTCCAGGATGTTTTTGGGACAAGCCCTAATTGCTTTTTTCTCCTCTGTAATCCCCGTATCAAATGAGCTAAGCCAGATGATGTTGCATGCCCATGATCCCAATAACATTTTTATACGCAGGACACTCGATCAATTCGGTATGTACATGTACAGGTTGCTAATCGGCGGTAATTGGGCTACGCCCCAGAAAGTCCCAAGGGGGCCCCGTAGATTCAGCCACAATGGACAGGTGGCGAGGCTGCCTCTGTTTGAAGGCCATGCAGTATTGGCATGTGTTGAGTCGTTATTTCAGGTATTGCCAAGTGGCTAATTGATGGGGGAATATACAAGTATAGCGACCAGGTGAGGGTACCATACATACCAGTATATGGCCCATCATATCTAAAACCACCACTGGCCCCAGAATATTATATGGTACCTGTACCATTCAAGCTCTTTGCTTTCATTTTTAGCATCATACATTGTACTGTACATGTACAGTACAGTTACTTGTATCATACGTACAGTAAGTACCGGCACAATGTTCTTACGTCAAGTGTACATGCAGGTAGATGTAGGACCACTGCATTGGCATCTCCACGAAGCCAATAAGCCTTTTGCGAGTTAATTTTGAATAAAATCTGGTAAATTCATGTTCAACCCCTCGCCAACCCTGTGCCAACTCTGAGATTGATTTAAACTGGGTTGAACTCGACCCTGCTCCAGACCAGGGTTAAGATTTTTCAATTAAACCCGGGTTGGAAATTGTTTGTTGCTCATTTCCGGGTTGAACTCACCCAATATGCTCCATTCGTATTATGAAACAAGTGTGAAACAATGCGGGGTTGAATGTAGGGTGATAAAATCAAATCTTCAACCCAGGGGGGTCATGAAATCACCCAGGGTTGACCTGGGGTAAGAGGTTATAGTGTGAAAAGGCCTCATTTCAGTTAGTTACTCTGGCGTCATGAACCTCAACATCTGCACATTGTCCAGTGTGATGAAGAACTTGTCCAGATGCGGGTAACTTTCCTAATTACCGGTGCATGCACCACCCTTGTCCCACCCACAGCTCCACCCAGTCTGTGCCAATACCTCTCTCAACCTGTTAACTCACCATGCACTGACTGTTGCTGTCCGCTTTTGGGGGGGAGTGGGTTTGTGGAGTGGTGGGAAGGATGAATCTGGTCCGATAAATCAGACTCGGCCCTTGTCGGAGGGCAGTTGATCACTTCCTGTGCCCGTTATTCCCACCGGTGCCCTGTCGCCAGGCAGACTCCGCGCGCGTGCCGCCTTAGGGCACAACTCTAGTTTGATACCAAGGAAATTAACCTCCCCTTCATGTTAAACGTTTGGGCCTGACATTGGCACGTCTGAGCTCATGATTTTCAACCAGTGCAGCCTCTGTCCATCTTACGGAGACCGTAAGCTGTGTAAGAACAGCAAAGAGCATGACCAAACTGTACTTACCTCTAGGCGTACCTGTATGGTAACTTACCGATGCTCTAATACTGTCCATGTGCAAATGTCAGCACATGTCTGTGTCTTTATGTGCCAATAAGCCATTACGTTCTTTTTTGTCAAGTCACCTGAATCTTGTGTCTAGTTAGGGATGTGCCAAATATCTGAATATTTGAATATTCGATTGATTATCTGCCGGTCGGTGCGACCAAATACTGGTATTAGGATATTCTATCGATTAGGTCAAATATTTGAATAGTGAATTATTCAAATTGACTCAGTCCTATGTCTAGTGCTACATGTACGTGTACAAGGCAGTGGTGTAGCCGGGGAGGGGGATGTCCCTCCACAAATTCCTACTCCCCTCCCCCGAAGAAAATGGACAGTGGATTTTGAACAAGGCTAACAAAAACTTGCTCCAAAAAGCACACCACTGAAAGCTGGTTTCCCCCCCCCTAAGATGCTGGTGCCCTCTTTGTGCCCCTCTCCACTAGTAAAATCCTACCTATGCCACTGGTACAGGGTACACATGTAGGTTTAGAATTTCCTTGGTCACAAATACACAATACATGTAGGTAGCCATGTGCTGGCAATAGCCATTTACAGGTACCATACCGGTACATATTCACCCGATCCGACTACCCACTGCTACTTATAAGTGAGGCCTGTGCAGCTAAATAGCCACGCTCTAACTGTGGCGCTAATATATTATCTTATGATGCAATACGGTAGGCACACTTATAATTGAGGCTTGTTTGAGCCTTCTGCTTCCAAATGTTTTTGACGCTGACTAGCCTCACTTATAAGTGTGCCACTGTATTGCATCATGCGATAATGTATTAGCACCGCAGTTCTTTCAGGCTATTTTGCTGCACATTTTGCTTATAAGTAGCGGTGGGTAGTTGGATCGGGTGACATATTCGTATGCATTCGTGTAATACCGGTAGTGCATGTAATCGTATGGCAGTGGTGCATGCATTTTACTGCATGTGCAGCTCCAAATGGCTGTTTGCTACTCAGAATTTGGCTTCAAACTGTTATGGTCTAATCCCAAAATCTTGCAGCTGAAATACATGTATGAATCATCTGCCGGTAGTGTTTGGTGTTCAAGTACACGGACAGTGGTATACATGTACTTGCAGTCTGTAGCAGAGGGATGAAAAGCTAAACCGTTAGGTCCTTGATCTTTGGGTCAATGTCCGTTAGGGACTAGTACACCTCATACAATGCACTTGGACCCCATCAGATTAATTTCAATTGGATTATTCCCACTACCTGGTGGTCCCACTGACCCCTGTGAAACCTTATAGGGAGATTTGTGGCAACTGGAAGTGCATAAGTTTGGATTATCACTTTGGAATCTCTCAGCCAGTCATTGCAATTTGATTGGAGAACTGACAGGAGACACACCAAAAAAATTACAGTAAAGTTTATGTATAAAGATGTATGCACTTAACTTGTCTCCTTCTGGTAGTTACAGGCCCAACTATTCATGTACTGTACATGTAGTAAACATTTCTACCAGTACTTGAAAAATGCAGTGCATTTAAAGTTAGGTACTCAAACATGAGGTTATGAAATCTGGACTCAGGATCATTCAAGCACTATGGTCTTGAAACCAAGACGAGCGAGTGGCTATGTCTTATCATGCGCCTTTCATTTTAATGACAGTGGTGAAAGGAACAAATATCGGTTCTCCTTTGCCATCCATTGCAGGGCCATTGCAAACTACAGAAGTCAGGAGCTTCTTTTGCTTGTTCTGTCCTTATTCACAAGGACCACACAGCAGGAACTGTCACATCTCTCCACACCTCCAGGACACTTTTGATAATCATGGGTGAAATTACACCAGTGAGAGTGATATAGGCCTACCTTTTGTGGAGTTTTAAGTCCACTATAGAGCGAAAGGATTTATGACTTAAGCCTGACCATACGTGTACATGCATGCACATCAAACAAGAGCGATCAAAGGGGACTGCCGGTGTGTAGTTCATATTTGTGGGTTTAACCCCAAGATTGGGCAGATGAAGACACTTAACTAGGAATGCCCACAGGGAAAGGATGTGACTTACTGTAACAACAAACCGGAAGAAATTTGAACCCCGATATTTCTTGGTTCTAATGTTGCCTGTCTCCATTTCCCCTTTGCCACTGGTAGTTTGGCATTGAGAAGACGGGCCAGTGTGTCACAATCAGATATGAAGAAAACTTTAACATCACAAAATCAGGGAAAAATTTTCTGGAGTCTTATTTTCTGTGGATTTGGGGTTTCTGTCTCATCCAAAATAAGACTGTTTAATTTGAAGTACAGCTACAAATGTTTAATTTCTAGAATGCACATGTAGTTGAACCATATTGTTCAAGTGATCCACAGTTTTTGCAAATGTATAGGGAGAACACTTTCATGTTCCATGTACAAGAAGGTCAAGTAGCATTTTTTTGACGTGAAAGAAGTATGATATGTCTTAGCCTCTCTGATATAAAATACATTTACATGCATTTATACCATAGAGAAAATTGCATACATAAAGGATGGTTGCGAAGTCTTAGTTATTAGTCTGTAAGGGATATTTATTATGATCTAAACGGGCTTTCCATTTGATGGAAGTTCAGGCTATTCATGGTGAAAGACTGCAATAAGTGGAAAAGTTTGCGGTAGCACCATGCGAAGGAATACCGGGTATATTTCTTATGAGTATGTGTGGTTCTGAAAAGAACTGGCTTTCTATTGCATTTGATATGGTTATCAAATCCCATCGGCTATTCAAATCTGTAGAAAATTCTGGACTTTCAGCACACTTCCTCTAGAATGTTGTGCCGGGCCTGGCTAGCTCATCAGTCCATCATTTCCTTTAGCCAAGTGCATAACCTGCTGTAACAAATAATTGGATGTGTCCTTAATACTCGCCTGTAATTGGTGCTAACACCATCACTTGGCACCCATCATTTTGTCCCTGCTAGGAAGGCCACTGGCAAGATTAGATTTTTTTTCAGGTGGAGGGGGGGGGACTAAGGTGATGGGATGGCCCCAGGGTGGGGTGGATTAAGATCATATCAATGCTAATCCTGTGCTGATGGTGGCAGCAGTGGGATTAGGTGAACTTTGGTGACCTGTGCCATGAAGCCCCGTGGAATTAGGGTTTTGAAATGGTTGAAGATGACATTGAGTGTGATCGTGAAAAAGAGAGAAGTTCAGTCCTCAACATTTGAAATGAATGGTACACCAGCTCGGGTCTGGGCTCAACTTTTCCCTCATTGGTAGTTTTGTATCCATGGGTCTGTTCTTTTATCCACATCCCGAAGTGAACAACCAGTTTCACTTTGTTGGTGGAGTTTGGGGTTACTTGTGTAGTTTTTGTGGATAGGTGGGTTTTGGCTACACTTCCAGGCCCTAAACCTACAACTTCCTGTTAGTGTTTGCTGGTGTTGACATCTTCACTGCTGGACTGTGACCACCAAACTTTGCCTCCTGGCATCCACGGCGGGCCAGGTTCCTGTCCAGATTTGGGGGGGGGGATCTTATAAAGATTATTGACAAAGTACTTTTGAAAATAACAATACCTGGATTCTCATCATATTTTTTGTTACATGGAGGTGATGGGTTTTGGGGCTGCAGTTTTGCAACTGATTTTTCTCCTTAGCTTGAGTGCTGTGGCTGTGACAAGTTATGAACAAAAGAAATACCGGTAGATACATGTACAGTACATGTATGTAAAGTTTGTGTTCACAGACATACTGGCCATGTTTGACCAACTAGATACTGTACTCGGGTACAAGTCCAACAGCTAGGGCTTTTAATGTAGCATTTTCTTCTTTAGAAAAATCTCTACTCATCCATGAATCTTTTGACAGCATTGAGTTGTGAAACCACTCCTCAACTGTATAATGCCCAGGGGAAATGATCCCGGCATTATCAGATCTGTCAGAAACGCCCAGTCGCAGCGGAAGAGAACAGATATCGTCCAGAGAATTATTAACGTTGGAGTCATCATTAAGGGGCAGGAGTGGTCAGAAGTTGTTCCCATGGGATTCCACCCCTCCACCCTTCGATCTTCTAGCTTGCTTTCTTGCACCATCTGTGGGTGGGGAGGGGACCCAGGATATGTCTCATTGTAAAAACGCCCTCTGTGAAGTGGCTGAGCACTGCACCTCTCGCGACGCCAGCCACTAATTGGTCAGAGGAAACAGCAGATGATGAGCCTAATGATGATGATGATGATGATGTCGTGGGTGTTGTGGATGGTTGCGCGTCAGATTATCAGTGTGGCTTGTCTTGTTTTTCTTTCGATCTTGGCTAAGATTGTAAGTTTTGAATGAATGCCGGTCACTTGTTTTTTTTTTTTATGTGTGTGGATGGGATGGCAGGGCAGAGAATGGAATTAATTTTAGGGGGCTCCATAGGCAATGAAATTTGTGCCTTTGTCTACAAATTTGCCAGCAGTTTCATGCAAAATGCACTCCAAATCCATCGTTGTGTGATGTGATAAAATGGGGCTTTTATTTGTTCTTAGGCAAGTGGGGAGGATGGAGCGAGCATAAGGTTGCAAATGGCACCTGCTGTCTCCCAACGTATCCTCCTCCACCAAACCATTGAAGCACGAGGTAGATCTCTTGTTCTCTTGCCGTTTTTCCTAAATACTCAAATTCCAGTCCAAACCTGTACCTGTAGGTAAAAATGCACTCCCAAGTACTGAGCTGACGGACTAGGCTTCTAAGCTTTGACAAAAGTTGTTCTCTACCTTTTCCGGTACCTTTTCATAACGGTAGTGCCCAAAAGTTGACACATTAATTTGCCAACATGTTGTATAAGCCTATGCTTTCTTGCACCATACATGTATGTAAGTTCTTTGGTGTAAGATTCAACAGAAATGTTAAAAGTTATAAAATGGTTTTAAAAAACTAAATCTGTGAGATGGGAGGTGAAACAGTTCCATCTTTAAAGAAAAAACAGGTATACTGGTAATTCATAGCCCCAAAACTTAATTGTACAAAGTACCGTAGTCTATTCCACCCCAAAGTGGCTGTCACGGAAACATTTCAGTGGCTCATCATTGGCACCACACGCAAGCCGTCTAAATGAGTTTTAATTTCATAAACCTTTTCAGGAAATCATCAATTCCTCGCACCCTTGGCAGTCAGGGCCATGACAACGGAGGGCATTGGGTGGGGAAATTGTTCCATTTATCGGGTTCCGTTCCGCCCGGTGGTTCTTTCATAATCCAGTATTTCGAAACATCTGAATCCAACGCAAACTGTGAGTGAAGTCCATCACACTCCGCTGACCCAAAAAAACCTTTGAAAAAGTGTCCATCCAAGCCCAACGTAATTTGGGGTGTAAAAGTGATCAGGAAAGGCACAGTCTTCAAATTTTAAGAAGTAAGGACTCTTGTTTTCGTTTTTTTAAGGGTCAACTTTTCTAGGGATGTGCCGAATATCCAAATAACCGAATATTCGATCGATTGTCGAATATTCAAATATTAGTTTTCGAATTTGAATATTCAAATGCAAAATTCATGACAAGGGGGGTAATGTTCTCTTTTGTTTTAAATGAGAAAAATTGTACTATGGAGGCTTCTTTCCAGCAAATTCAAATGAAAAGTGTCGGAAATCATACGATGATTTAAAAAGTAAATCATTCATTAAACAATTTAAAAGGAATAGAAATTTTCAAAAGGGCAAGAAGTTTTGTTCATCTCTTAAATCTTGCTAAATTGTGGCGGGACTCGGGAGATACTCCTAGATTGAGAAGCTACCAGATATTATATTGATCATGTACAATTGTTTGTGTTATTGCAACTAATTTTGTATGTATGGTTTGTTCATCAACAATCTGCCGGTTGGTGCGACCGAATATTCTGATATTCAATCAAATTGAAGGTCGAATATTCGAATAGTGAATTATTCGAATTGACTCAGCTGTAAACTGAGGGGCATCTAAGCTCGGGAAAATCTATGGATCCAGAAATGGACTGCTTAAAAATGAATGCCAGAACATATCAATCAAATAGGCCTACAAACCTGGAAAAAGTTTAAATGTTTTGGAAAATCTGTTAACATTTACTGAAGCTTTTTTTTTTGTTTAAACATGTAATCGTCACCCTCATTAGTATCGCATCTGATTCGGGATTGTTTTGAGAGTCAAGCAGACACAAAGTCCCTGTCCAGGAAAAGTGTTCATAAGGGTTCATTCACATTGTTCCTGTCCTTGGATTCCCCATAATACTGGGTCTGATCTGCCAAAGTCATGATCCTTAGATTTGTCTTTTTTTAGCATGGTATTAAGATTGCGGTTTATTTTTTTTGCAAACTCAGGAAAACCACAGTGTGGTCAAAGAGCCCTGTTAAACCACAAGCTTGCTGGTTTTTCAAGACCAATGTAACCACTCTCATGCAATGCTGTGGGCACCAGCATGGAGTGTCTGAATATCTGAGTATGTAGAATTGAGTTGATTTTTACTTTTACCTAACTGATTTATGAAGCACAATCAAGTTCCTGTGGGTGTGGACTCAAGTTAGTTACCTTGTCTACTCAACAATTGTTGTACCAGTACAGTGCCGGCCCTGTGTAGCCTTTCAAGATTAACTCCTCATTGAAAAGCTCAGTTTCAAGAATTTTTTATAAAACTCAATCAAGTGTTGTGATACCCACTGCCATGCATTGCATTCAAACTGAGAACTGACCTTTGTAAGTTGTGTTGCTGAGTAGTACATGTAGGATATCTTCGCTTGTGAATGCAAGTTTGATTCCCACATGAGTAAGCTTGCATATTTAAGAAAATTTCAGCCGTGCCACTCAAAAATCCTGGTGAACTCTCCTCAAGCTGATATCCCAAGTTTATTTGATGATGCTAGACATTTTGCTTCAATCTTAATTTTACAATACACTCTAGGATTGCTCACTGCTGTGTTTAAATTACGGTACATTCTACACTGTGTACATCCGCCTCAAGCCGAAGAACCCCCTCATTGGATGAAAAGAGCCGTGCTGGCTGGGAGTGTTGGTACATGTAGCTGTACGTACACAACGCATGCATTTCATAGTTGAACCAGTGAAGTGAAGTTCCTACCAAATGAGCCTCTGTTGCTGGGAGAATCGCTCCTTCTCTTGGTCCAGCTCGGGGTTCATTGAGAGATGTAATGGGACTGCTGTTTTGGATCCCAGTAAAGTGTCATGCCGGTACATGGGTGCTGAGTTTGTTGGACCCATTTTCTTAACTCCTTTCTTTTCCAGCTTGAATCTGTTTGGCTTGTCTGCCCTCTCTCCATCTGGGGTCATTACAATGTACGTTCCTTTTTTCCCCAACTGCCACTTCAAATTAAGATTTCCTTGAAACCTCCTAAAAAAATTCACAATTGTGTTTAAGTTTCGGGGCTTTCCAATTTGAGCCTGAAGTATCTGTCCTCTTCCCTTTCCCTTAGGCCAGCCGAGTTTAGCAGTCCGCACCCTTTGGGACAGCCCAGAGGGGCATGGTTCCACCTCTGGTCCCCCCCCCCCAGGAAGTCTTTGGTTAGGCTTGATTCATGGGGATGACCCCAATGCTAGGCCGGGGAGACACCCTCTACCCTTAGCATTTGAGATAGATTGCAACGCATTTATGTCATCCTCCAAGTGACTTCCATGTAGGTTACTGGTGAAGAGGAATTGGTTTGATGACGAAATGGTTTGATGACAGGAGGGATGGTTCGAATCCAGTCAGGGATCAAAAAGCTGTTGCCTGCATTCAGGGCCAGGTGAAGTTGATGGACACATCTGCTCTGTCCATGTTCTATTTTTGCCATTAGTGGTGAACTTAATAGGGGCTGTGTTTACTTGCTGTAAATGATGTTAGTTGGCCTTCACAGGAATCACTATTGTAAGCCTGCCTATCAGGGGTAATAGGCCAAGAATATGGTTGCTTTATTTTTTCGGTTTGAGCTCTAGCAATAGCAGGGCTCAGTGTTGATTGGTATTGTGTAATTATGCCCTTCATCCAGGAATAACTGATACTGCCAATCTGGAGTAATATTACAGTAAAACCCGGAGATGCAATCTTGAGTGTTACTTTTGCTCTTCAGTCTTAATGTATCCATTTGACAACCAACATCTACCGGTGTGCGTTGGAGGTTGGGGGTTTCAACTTCATGACTGGAGGCCTGCCAACTAGCCACAAACATAATATTGTTTTCGCTTGGCCTAAGCTTCAAGATCAGCATTATGTCATCATGTGGCGTCTGCATCGTTACATTGTCTTATCCCTCCGAATCATCCCGGCAGAGGGGAAGAGGTTCCAGGTTTAGCCGATTAGCCGGCTGATCGCTCCGGCTTCTCAAAGGTAGCCAATTGGTCAGGCCCGTGCCAGGGCCATTAGGAAGTGACAAATGCCTGAAGCGTATCCTGCCTGCCAAGCTAGCCGTGTGGGGCCTTACATGCTGAAGGGTACCGTGAGGGGAAGTTTGGATGGGTCGTGGGAGGGTAGGATCTTGTTGGGTCTCGGATGCGGTGAGGCTTAATTAAACAAGGGGCTTGATGACTTGGCAAAGTAGAGCTAATTTTGGACAGGTGCTGTACTTGTACTCACTTGTTGATTGAATTGATTTTTCTCTCAGCATGGAAACGGAAAATGGGGTAAAGGAATGTATATCCAAATGATGAAACTCTATGAGGATTATTTCCAAAATGACCTCGGACTTGTCACCTCTAAAAAGCAGTCTGTTTGAAATCTATGATGATTGTCATTTTGAGAATTTTATTGGATAGTTCCCAAATAGGCAATGTAGTTCTATTCTACTGTTGGGGGAAAGTAGAGTAAATTAAAAGAAATTGAACAAAATTGGCCTTGCCCTTGTGAGCTTATAATTGGCAAATTTTGCTTCTGATAGGTAGAAAAATCTGTCGGAGTAAATTATGGAAAAGAAAATAAAAGGAAAAGGAGATGGAAAAGCAGGAAGACTGACAACTGCAAGGGACAGGCAAAGGACGAACTACCCAGCAGAGCTGATTCAGTGGGTTCAGCTGGTTGCCCCTTTCTAGAAGGACTTACTCCCCCCCTTGTAAGAAGGGGGCATGGAGCACAGACATCCTGGTTCATAGACAGCCGTCATCCTGCGACAAATTGTTGTAGGGGGAAATAATATATTTCCTTCCTTAAGACGAATTAGTGATCATTTACAATTTATGGGGATTTTCCCATGATCTTATTTTTGTCACCGCTGTAGATTTTCTATAAGTGATGATTCAATACAGTTTTCATCTCCAGGTCCGTTTTTTTAGTGTCAATGCATTGTGTTAATTTATGAGCAACTGAAAAATAGAACCCCTTTTTTTTTTTACTGCAGGTACACACTTGCTGCAGTGAATGAACACATATTCTTAGTTCTTCCCTACATAAGGTAAGTCCCTTTCCCATTATGCAGTTAGCATTCTTAACAATCAGTCGGCAGAGATCAGTTCATCCCTGCAGGTGCTTTTGACAAAATGACAAAATATTTTCTTCAAGGACAGAAGTACAAATCTTTTCTTAGGCCGTTCCAATGACAGGAAGCCAACACAAGGCTTACTCCTACCAAGTGACAAGAAAACCAGTGGTGAGCAGTGGTACGGTACGTGAAAATGTTTGGCTGGTAGCCTCTCGTTGCTATTTTAACCCCTTGATGACGGGAATTTCTTTCCGAAAGCCAACTCCAAGAATTCCAGCCTCGCTTGGCCACGCAGGCCACCTGCCAAACCGCAAATTCTCGGTTTGTAGCCCTGTGTGCTCTGCACGCTTTGAATTACACGGCTTCCACGTTCCCGTTGCCTCTTTTCAAAGTGTGGACTGGTGATTATGATACAAATTCAGTCTTTTCATTTCTGGGCTACACACAAAGGCCAATTACCATATATACAAGAGCCAGGGTCTGCCTTCTTTCAGTGTGTGGGCCGAGAATAATAGCTGAAAAGCGGGCTGAGGATCTCAATTTTTATGACGTGTCTTGCCGCGTCCCTGCGCAAAGGGGTTAATGAAAGCTATTTATACAGCACGTTAAAAAAAATACATTTCCTTTGCACTTGATTTGTGGTAGTCGTACATTCGATTTGACACTCATATGACCTCTTGCACTTACTTGGGTCTGGCCCAAATAACCGACAATCCCCAATTTACTTTGGAAATTATCCCACAATACAGTGGGAAAACGTGGCAGCTTACAGGTACATACATACAATTGCTTCCCAAGTGGCCTTCAAATTGGCCACCAAAGTTGCGTCCTAATTGGCCTCCAAAGTGGCCCTTAAATAGACCTTCGAGTATGTTGTCAATCAAGACACTGTTGTAAATAGGTAGGAAAATCACTACACGTTGAGGCAAATTGGCTGAAGTCAAGTACTGATGAGCGAGTTCTATGAAATGAAGGGCAGACGTGCACATTTGAATATCCCTTGCTTTTGACAGTTGGAATTAAGTTGGGGTACTTCAAGTACTCCGATATCATTCATTTATTGCCACAAATTGTGCATGTTGTTAAAACCTCTACTGACACCATGGGAAAGCACAAAGGAAGTAATTGAACATGATGAGTGTCTACAGAGCTACATGCAGGTCTAGCTCTTGCACTGGCTGCCAATATCTCAGCACGCGCTGATTACAGACGTAGACAAACTTTGGTGGAAAGGCTGTGTCGGACACTTCAGACCTAAGAGGGCGGTTAGTCAACACACCTGCCGGTACCAGTACCTCGTAGGATTCTCCCACCTGGTATGGGACTCTCATCTGGGCACAGTCCGTTAAGTTAAGTTACAGAGTACTGGTACACGTACACTGTAACTGTGATGGGAGAGGACCAACTTGCCATCCAGCAACCGTGAATCAAACACGACTGTCTTATCCTGTGCACGGCTCCTGATGCCTGGGCGGTTATCACCATCCGTGTTCACAGAGACCACGAACAGCTGATGAGTGTGTCAGCCTGCCCCACGGCTGGTTTCAAGTGGGACGTACACGCAGGGGGGGTGCCTGAGAGCAGGAGGGGGTACGATGAGAGTCTGAGTCACCCCAGACATGTCTGTTGGGGTGGGGTGGGTGAGCAGGAATCGACCCACCTGCTGGCCACTCTGCGAGACGACTTGCCAAGATCAGTGTGCAGTCCGCACCTGACGCAAACCCTGAGACACTCCTTTGACTGTGGTCGGTGGCAAGTTTCTCAAACGTCGGTAACTGAACCCTCTCGTGCCGTGTCCCAGAGTTTGGTTTTTTTCTTGTAGCCACATCCGTTTCTTCTAAACTTGCAAAGATACCGGTACATGTAAATATGGTCAATTGCCAGCCCATTCTCATATGATCTTGTGAATTCATGTTTTGACATTCTTCAGCCTCATTCTTCAGTACTCATTTTCAGGGAATGTTTGGAAGTCAAGTACATGTAAGTAAGATTTCCGTTATGCAGTACAATTTTTACACATTTTCACATTCAAACAGCGGTTTAGAAGCACATGTACATGTATAGAAGCATGTACATGTACCGGTACATGTGTCTCTTTTTGCACTATTTTACTGCCTAATGAGTGACGGTCGTTTTGGCCTTGAGTAAAGTTTTTCAAATATCAACAGTGGTTTAAGGCTCAAGTTTGAAATGTGCTCACCAGAGATTCTGTGGGTGTCGAGGCCTGAGTCACAAACACATATACATGGAAATCTCCCCGTCACGGTGACCAAGACTTTGAACTTTATCTGACATTGTCAGACTGGGAAGGACAAGTCATTGCAAATTTTGGCACAGGTTGTCAAGTAGTTTGACAAATTTTCACTCTCTTGTTTTTTTTTGGGGGGGCCAACTCTTAGTTAAATCTTGCCTCGGTGGAACAGAAAGATACCATACTGGTACGAAGTTGTTTTCGAGATAGCATTCTCTTCCCGAAAATTCTTCAGGACAAACTTGTCAGGTGTATTCCTAGTCAAGGCTGCCTTGGGAAGTTTTTAAAAAAAAGAAGTTTTTATAAAACTTCCCAGACTCGACTTGTTCTTCTATATTTTTCAATATGGTAATTAACTACATGTAGCCTCACCTGTGGCAGAACATTGTGTCTCGCAGGAAACCAAAATGTGAAGGAAGGCTGGACAAAAGACATAATATTTTTTTTTTCAAATTGGGATCCACGGGAGGTCAGGTGTCCTTCATGCATATGTACATGTATATTTTCACCTTATTTAGGGTATCTGTAAGTTACCAGTTTTTCTGTGGTACCCGGTGCTCATTTCTGACGGATGCTTGCTGTTGGCTCTGATCGTGTGTGGGAAATGAAATTTGTTTTGCTGCCAACTCAGTCTGGAATTTCTGCCACAAAAAAATGCAGCAAAAATGATAATTTTAAGAACTTCTGCAAAGAAGCAAGTATTTTTGGCCCCCATTTTCCCTCTGACCGGCCCTTCCTCAAGGTAAAAAAAAAAAACTGAGATCCGTAGAACTACAGATGCCATTTTCATTAAACTACTGGTACTCAAATTAATTTTGGCTTTAGCAACAACTACCTGCCTGAGTGTGGCTGGTGGACAAGCCATGGATCAATGAAAGGGGTGGGAAACAGTTTTCTTAGGGGGATCCAGGGTCAGTTTGGGGGTCTATATTCCGTGAAGGCTATAGCCGTTTGGGGGATCCAGGCCAATGGATTGCCCAACTGTATGAGTCATGATATTTAGTTTTTCAGGGGAGAAATTTGGAGAAATTCTGAGTCCGTTGATTGGGAAGACAGGGTTGATGTCTTGGCAAATTTAGAATGTCTAAAACTTGATTTGATGTACCGTACCGGTAGCTTGGCAGATGAGATTTCTTAGCTTTCCAGGATGTTGGGAGATTAAGCCTAGACTGACAAATGGTAAAGGCTTGAGTGACCGAGTACATTTCTTATCTCATGGTTTTTGTAGAATCTGGAAAGTTCTTAATTTAATTTCTCTTCTCTTTTCCCCAAAGACACCATTTGGAAATGCGAATAAGCCAGGTTGGAGGATGATAAAAGTGTGGTTAGATGAAATCTTTTTCTCAGAAATTTAGAGTGGTTGATCATATTCAAAGTAAGTGCTGATATGCTTATTTCCAGAGTTGCGCTTTGTGTTGACACAAAGAACATCTGCATCTACAGAAATAGCAAAAAATTTTCAGAATCCCCGTTTGTCACACAGCCGAAGGATCCAGCCCATTTCCTTAGGCCCATGAAACCTGGTTTTCACAGGAGTACCATCCGTTTGTTAAACCACATTACCAGTATTTAAAGATTCTTGTTTTTTTTTTTCTCCCTGTTTGCAGTGACACTGGCGTTCACTATCCAGAGAGCTCTTTATTTAGCCTCTTTCTGGATGTGTCTGCTGCATTCTGTAAGTATTTGTGGCATAAATGAATCAATTATCCATTAGACTCAACTCCTCGGCTGTATTGAGGGCAGATGGTCTGGTGATGTGGGGTTTTTTTTTTGCATAAATGAATAAATAATCATTGCTCATTTGTTATTGGACAAAAGTTCAGGGCTGTTCCTTTTGTTTTCTGTCATGAAGGGACTGAAGACCTAGACCCTATTCACGTGGAGGCCTTTTTTGATCTTATTCCTAAAATCTATTTTACATATTGCAAACTGTTGATTAGGATGGTACCAGACTGTTTTACATGTATGCTTCCGTGCGTTCCAAGCCTCCCTTTCAATAATTGTCGGAATCTGGCAAGGTACTACTTGTGTTCAATCATGAATTTGAAATTATTCATCAGAGAAGACAGGTGCAAACTGGTCATGAAATTTCATTTTATGGCTTTTGTTTGTACTCTCGACATTCAAAAACAAAGAGTTAACCTCACTTTCAAATTCAATATAGCTGGCCCCGTAAATAGTCTATATTAAAACGCTTCTGCAATGTTTTGGCAGCCCACTGTGCATGCACCAGTACACGAGTTATTGCATTAGGAAAAGCTCAGTGATTGCTGTTGGACAGATGTTCAAGGACTGCTCTGATCTGTTGCCCTGGAGAGTTTGATGTGCCTTTCATGTTGTCTTTTTCTCTGAAATTCTCCTGTATTATGTAACTGGTAAATAAAGATCGGAAGGTGGGACCAAGAATTATCGTTTTTGGTCCTTAGTTTAGTCTAGTCCATTTCGTTGATCATATTTTTCATAGCATGAAATATATCACTAATTACTCTCAAATATGGAAAATTTAGGATAGGATTGGCAGAGTGTTCGGGGATGGTTCCATTTATTTTACAGGATGTAACAAGGCTCTGGCTTGGTTTGCTTTTCTTGTTAGTTCTATTGACGGCGTACGTACGTTACCACCATGTCCGACAGTTCCAAGACAGGTTCCAAGAGAACCGACTGTGGCGTTTTCGTCGGGTCAACATCGCAGGGCTGATGGTCAGCCTGGTGGCTGCAGTCGGTCTGATTGTCCTTGCCAACTTTCCCGTGAGTAGAGCAATGGCCACATGCAAAACAGAGTTTTTTTTTAAATTTGTTTTGATGATTTACTGTCACATGCTTAGAAACAGTTGCAAACATTGTGCGTCATTTACGTCATGTGATCAAAGAAGGGGATTTCAGCCCTGTTACATCTGGTGTAGAAATTGCGTGGGGTTAAGAAATATTTTTGTCTTCTTAAAAATGGGTGGATTTTAAAAGCCTTAGTCATTTGGATGCGCTGTCCAAAACTTCCAATGTGCACAGGAAAGGTGTAGAAACATTTCTGTTTATTTAATACCGGTAGTCCTAATTACGAGGTTTCAACTCGTCAACCAGCATGATAGCCTCTGACTCAAAGTCCCCTCAAAACTTCCATCATTTCCTCCACATCTTTGTCATCCTTTATCTGCTGTCATAATCTCCAAGGTCAGAAGTCTGTGGCCAACTGTTGCAGCGAATGTCTTAGTTCTTGGCTGCAAACACATTGAAGATTAGGAAGTTGGTATGGCGCCCGAACTCTCACCCCCCTAAAGGTCCTAGTGCCACCTGTAAGCAAACAGCAAGGCTAACAAGGGGAAGATTTCAAAAGCAACTTTGTGTGTTTCTTGAGTTTACCATTCGGCGGGTCTATGTACCAGTACATGTACATATGTATTGATTTTTTTGGAGCATGATACAGCTTGTCGAGCAGGATATTCGGTCGATTCGTCAGCATCATGACTCAGAATGATGTACCGTTGTCATGGCAATAGTTACGTCAGCCCGCTTTCGTGCACACTCTTTTTTTTTTCTCTCTCTTCTTTTTCTGGCCAGAAATGAGTTTCAGATAGCTCCGCACTAAAAGCCTACTGACGACATCGGATCTCGAGGGCGATAAACTTGTTTTGAAAATTCCTCTCAGATTGAAATGAGGTGATGAATAGACGGGAAGCATGGTGTGGAAGCATGCGGTACTCGGCTTCCGCCCTGCCCAAGGAAACTTGACTAATTACAAGACAGCTGACGTGGTTGAATCAGCAAGAATTAACTAGGTTTCTAAGCACAGAGAGTCAATTTATTTTCTCATCAAATACAGCTGTACAGGTGTGCAGGTGAAGCGGAGAATTGTAGGTGATGGCGCATGACTGCCTCCTACTCAATCTGGGTTGAACTTAACATGCCTGGCATATTTGGTAATGTACTTAGCAGCTTGTCACAGACTTCAAAGACCCGTCTAAACTTAATCAGAAAAGTCCAACCATTTTAATAACTCGGGTACAACTCACATTGCACCGTATGATACTGTACATTGGACACTCAGGCTGCATCCGGACCTCTTGTCTAGAGCTAGGGCTAGGTCTTCACTTCATTGGAAATGCGTGGAGACGCGTGGACAACAGGCCTAGCCGTAGCTCTGGAAGCCCGTTTCACAGCCTCAGAGTCCTCAGTGAAATCTCAACAAACAAACAAACCACACAGTAACATCTCCACAAGCCACCCAGCACTACTTTCATGTATGTACATGTAGGGGACACCATGTGCTCCGTGAAAGCCACATGGACGTGCACGCCCAAAGCCAGTTACAGGAGGACAAGCTGCGACGACACTTTTTGGTGCCATTGCCGCTGCTTTTCTCAGTGACCATTCAGGTGATTGTGATTCATACACTCTGTGTCTCAACCTCAACTTTGGAATGGCGTGTTGAGAGGAAGGTTGTTGCTCGAACACAAACCACTTTCTCTTCCTCATCCAGTACCGAGATTGTACGCAGATCTGTACAGATGTGCAAATGTCAGCTTGCCAACTATCACTTCTGACGCTGTTGCCACGTCTATCCGCCAACTCCTCTTGGCTAACCCTCTTTCCCTCGTTTTCTTATCCTCCCCGAACCCTGCCCCATCCCCGTCAGTTTCTTTCCGTTTCGGACCATCACGTGGCCGCCCCCTACACCTGCTGTGTCTGTTTCCAATACCCATCTGATCGGCCGTCTGATGGGGCCAACTGGCTTGTGAGCGGAAAGCCTCGCTCGGTACACGTGGCAGATTGGAGGGGAAAAAGAAAATCCTGCAGTGCTGACTCATTGAGGCTAGACTGATTGGCAGCTGATGTAGGGGCCATATGATATCATTGTGGGTAAACCGAGAAAACGATAACAGAGTGAATCGCAGGATCCAGTATATGTCCCGATACACATACCTCCACTCCTAACCCTAATTGTTTATTGACCCCTTGCCCTATATGGCACTCAGAGCAACTCGGGTCCTCTGAAACCATTACAAAGTTAAAACTGACCTCAATACCATGTGATCTTGTAATCTTAATCTTTTTGTTTATAGTGATTCAGTTATGGTTAAAATAATGCCGTTACTGCCTCCTACCGGTACATGTATTTTTACAATTTTGATTTCAAACTAAGTTAATTGGGAATGTGACTTCAGTCGCCTGGGGAATTACTCAGATTTCAGGGCTGACCGAGATCTTTGGGGTTGTAGCCAAACTTTTGTGGTCTTTGTGGCAGCCAGTGTTTCACTTTCATCGTGCCAATAAATGTACATTATGTGCGTACTGTAGGTACATGTAAATGTGCGTGCACAGTGTCGGCACCTTCACCCGACTTGCTAAGAAATGTGTCTCTGAAGACAATGGGACAACCAGATTTGGAGGGGGAATATCCCCCGAAAGGAAATTAAAACTTCCCAAAACAGTAGCTAGGCCCTAATAACTCAATTTAGTGTGGGATGTTATTTTTTTTTTTTTTTAATTTTTAAAGAAGTGGAAACTGTTGTAGCTTAGCAACTCTGTGTGTTGAGTCAGCTGGGTACCAGTGCCAGACAGTGTATGTAAATCACCTGTAAACTTTGGCTGGTACCCTGTTTTTGCTAATTATCCGCTTAGACCATCACTGTGCTCAGGAGCATAAATAAATTTCTTCATGAATTGCCTCCAGGCATCTCTCAAATGTTAGGCACCTGAGACTTTTTGGTAGCTATGGTAACAGGTCCTGCAGAAACTTTCAGAAATAAACAAGCTGGTTCTTTAACCTTCAAGAGTTGAGCGGGGCGGATATGAAAACACTTCTGTGTCGTCCCGATGCCTGAGTCTAAACGTCGTTAGTAATTTATCGCCAAAACTTGCTTCGCGTCTGCAGTCAGATGCTTAAAGGAATCAAACTGTGGTGAAATATGTCCGATGCAGTCTAGGGTGTAACACTTGCCTTTAGTGAGATATTATTGGAGTGTCTGCTTGGTGCCTTTGTCAGGATCTGTTTACCTGTTAGTCAGTCGTTCTGTTGCTCAGTGTGTCAGTGTATCTATCAGTCTTTCTTGATCCCGTTTCCTTCCCTGAGCTTTCACTGTCTCTCTGTCACCGACCTGAGTTTTGTCTGCGTCTTCCTAGGGATGTGTCCGCCATTCAATCTATCTTATTTGCAACAAAGTCTCTTTCCACACCCCACCTCTCTCTTTATACTCGATGGGTGGTGCCATCTGGCCCCCCCCGCATATATCTCCCCGTGTCTTTCAAGATTGATCAGGTATTGCGGTTGTCGGTTCGTCAGTGTCTCTATTTTCCTCGATTCCGTTTCCTTCCCTCGCCGTTCCTCCCCACACATTGGATGAGCAATGCTGGTGAATATCCTGTTCACATTATGATCATTCATGTATGGACTTGATAAAGATTAAGTCCCAGGTTCTTTGGGGCTCTCGCAAGGTCTTAAGAATGCACTTTAGGTGATAGTACGATGCACATTTTTTTTTTTATTCCAGTGTTCTTGCGTCAGTCCAGCTTTCAAGACTTACAATTTCCTGAAAGCAGTGTTGTATACGAGTCCATCACAAGTCCTTTCCCCAGCCCGGTCCGAAGTCCCTTCACAAGGCCAGTCATAAGTATCAGGGGGAACAATGACAGAGGAACATGTTTGTCACTGCTCATTTGAATAGCTTGTGAACTGGCTCAAGACTGTGATGGACTTATGATGCGGTTACAGGGACTTGCGATTGACTCGAACACAACACTGGCTGAAAGTGGGCGTAAGACTTTGAATCTCTAAACACGTTTGTGTTATTTAGAAATAGAGCATCAGCCAACTTGTGGAATCGATCACTCTTTCTACTCCAGCATTTACCATTATTGTGTGTAAACTCTGGAATTCTCTCATACCTTTCATACAAGTATGTAATGTTCCCCAACTTTTGTTCACGCGTAAGCCTACTTGTATTATCATTGATGACAGACGTTATTTTTTATTCAGTAAGACTTTTGAGTTTGATCAAGCTGTGATTATAAATTTTGTTTATATGGTTGGTGTCGTGCAAAATTGTTTTGAAATGTTTACTAAATAAAACGTCGATTCCCATCTCAAAGCCAATCCCACGTTATGACTTTTCCACTCACCGTTGTCACTTGTTATTTCTTTGGACTCCCAGGAGGACGAGGATCTGTTGATCCATTTGCTGGGTGCCTTCTTCTGCTTCACATTTGGCGTTGCGTACTGTCTCCTCCATGCCTGGCTGTCTTTCAAGACCAGCCCCACTCCCAGCCCGACATGGGTTTGCATCATTCGGTTGGTGCTCGGCTGTCTAGGGATTATCCACACCTCGCTTGGTATCCTTTGAAATATTATCTTAAAGCCTTGTGGTAACATTGTCCCTTCTTGTTTTTTATTTGCTTTAGGGGGATGGCTCATGGTTGTATTTTTTTTTAAAAAGCAGCAGTTTAAAGTTGAACATTAAACTACACAAGAGCCTTGCTTTTTTCTACCATCTCAGCACTGGGGACAGCAGATGTCACCTCCCGTAAGAACTTAAGATGTCCCATACCTTCTTTTTTTTTAAAACTCAGCTATTTTATAATATTGCATGCATTAACAGTGCTCATTATCACTATCAGCATGAATGCAAAGTTTCAACACAATCCAAGCAGTGATTTTGCTGTAATCATTTGAAGTTCATAGACTCATGCTGGTCAGCCTCATGCACTGAGCATGTCAGTGAAAAAAATATGGATTTGGGGGGGGCTGACCTGTCTTGGAAAAAAATGGGCACTGTACGAGAATGGTGATGGAATGTCTGATTCTCACAAAATTTGTAAAATGAATACTAGATACTTCTAAAAAACTCCTGAAGGCTGTAGTTCAAGACAAATATTTGCTGCAGTGATATCGGGAAAATATGTCAAGAGGGCAAAATGTCGAAGGGTCACACTGATAGTTTGAATGAGCTGTGTTTATACTAACTTTCGACATGTTTGTTGGTCACAAGGTCAACATACATGTAGTGTGGGGTGTGGTTCAGAATTCACGCATTGGATTGGAGCAGGACGAAATTGTGGAATCTGTCTTCATCGATAGGGGTTTGCTATGATGAGTCTTTGTAAGCGCATGACTGGCTGGCCTTGTCCATGGCTAAACACTGAGAGGCAGACAGCATGGCATACACCTGCCAAATGCAGTGACAGACAGAGTGGGGGAGACAGCGGGGCAAAAGTGTTGAGACAGCCGCAAAAACAGGAAGGCCTCGACCGAGTGAGGATAGATGCCGTCAGCGCCGCCGGCCTGCTGGCTAAAAACCAACTGTAGATCAAATGGGCTTGCGGAGTTGACGTGCTGCAAGCAGGTCCCTGGTCGTTCAGTTGCTGTTTGGATGCAGGGGACTGCGCCAAAGGGGGTTCTTGGCAGCAACAGGTTACAGTATCTGCTAACCACGGAATGGCACGCGTACGGTCAGCACTCTGTTCTGCAGGGTGCTGACACAGATATCCAGTGCAAAACAAGGGAAGCACCGAATCCTAAGCTATGAATAGGAGTTTATACATGAACATAACAACACATAACCTCCTTGCTAACCAGTGAAATGGGCTTTATTTTCTGCTGTAACGGGAAAGATTCTTTGCTTCAGCAAAGCCATAAATTTGGCTGAGGCTCCAAATGCATCTCAATAAGTAGAAGCAATTCACAGTGCCTACCTCCTCCGCCCTGCAACGTTTATCCCCCAAGAGGTGTTTTTCCAGCTGGTGAGTTAACATCAGTCTTAAAATGCGCAACAGTCAAAATAGCGCAACATGTTGAAGCTGGCAAACTTTCAGCGAGTGAGATTGAAGCATATTGACCAACTGAAGGAATTCGGAATCTTTGCAGATCCCTTGTCGTGACTTGGGTCCCTAATGTGGTCTGTTGAAACTCGGCGATTTTTTTTTTCTACTTTGATTCTTGCCCTAGCCGAGCCTGGGAAAACTTCATGCAGAGAGAGGAAACAGGTGACCCCAAATGACAGGGCACGATTTTTGAATTAAAAACTCCAGTCCGAATGTGCACAACTCACAAGTTGTAGGAAAAAAACAGGATCGTGCAAAATGGTGACGCTCTATTAAATTACCATGCCCTAACGCACTGATTCCTGGCATGGCAATTAAGCGTGCACAGACTGATGCGTGAATTCCGCTCTTGAATGTAGATTTTTGAAAAGGGGATACAGCCACGATTGTAAAATATGGCCAGGACATTTTCTCCGGGGAACTTTGCCGCTGAGCTAAATAATCACACAGGCCCCTCTGCATTCGGCTTACGGGTATGTTTCTGTGGAGTGTAGGCAACAAATGAAAGCCAGTGCAAAAAAAAACAAACCAAGAGACCAAACCAACACTGACAACAAAATTGTGCAGATTTCAAGCACCTGATCTTGTCTGAGGCCATGGTTATTGAACGTTGCATCATGAAGATGTATCGTTTGGTTTGGCCCTTTTTTAAAAATACATACAAGTATGACGGCCGCATGCTTTCTACTCTTGTAACTCCAAGACTGCACTGTGGTGCATGCAGTGCCTTTGAGATAATGGAGGTGAGGGGAAAAAAGAAAAAAACCAATTCTTACAGTTTTCATCAGAATATGCACAACCAGTGTAACATCTTCATGTACAAGCAACACAGGCTTGCTTATCCACCAGCCAAACTAAAACAAAGGCCATCTAAACAGCAATGTTCAAGTTGACTGTTTTATTGATGGAGATGCCATTTTGTTTTTTCAACTCTCACTTTACATGCACCTGTACGTAAATGCACCTGTACGTACATGCACCTGTATGTAAATGCACCTGTACATACATGCACCTGTACGGACATGCACCTGTATGTAAATGCACCTGTACATACATGCACCTGTACGTACATGCACTTGTACGTATGCCACTACACACATTTCTGTGCAGTTCACAATGTACCTCAACCAGGCCTCAGTGCAAGTTGGTGCTTTAAAGTTTTAATTGCAATAGCCTGAGACTACATGTACATTAGATTAAACAGGATTAAGGCAATCTCGCAAGGCACATTGCTGTCTAAAAACATGGGAAAAACAGGAAGAAGAAATCTGCGTCCTTGATGTGGGTTTCATGGAGCAAGGAGAAATTGTTCACAAACATAGTTTCAACATTAGAGGGGAAAAAAACCTGAATTCTTCTGTCCAGATTTCTCTGAAAGTACAAGCCATGAAAGTGCACTGGCATTGCAGGCTACAAACGCATGGCAAGCCAGTTTTGTATTTTGTACCTAGTTGGGGCTGGGTAACGTTGTGCAGAATCCAAACAGACTCTCGATGGGAAACATTTGTTTCTCATTCACCAACGCCCGTCTTTGAGATAGGCCAGTTGATGCAAAGTTACATCTCCTGATTGCCACAGAAAGAAAATCTGCTAGTGGTTTTATTAAAATAAAAAAATGTACCCTGGACTTTAGGAGACTTAAATGCCATGAAGTTGCAGTAAAGATGTTGCATCCTGACTCCACTTCAGCAGTTGTGTACAAAGTCTATGGGGAGATGAAGAGAATTTTCCAAGTATTTCCCAACAACATCGGTAAATGTTTCTCAGTCCAGAATTTGTGCCTTTCCAGAATTTCTGTAATGACTGACTTTTATTGAGATGATATATGATGAGATAGGTGGAGTCAGGATGCAACATTTTTTCCGAAGTTGCTTAGAAGGAAGTATTGTAGCTGATAATGTTTAGTGAAAGTCGTCGAAAACCAGTTGCAGGCCTTTGAACGTTGTGTGAGCAATACGCTCCGGTACCTGCAGCTGTAGCTGAGTGGAACGCCTCAGTCATCATATGCGAAGTATTTGCTTACATGAAAAAAAACCTTCAGAAGCCCCTCTTGCATGTAGTCTTTTCCCCCCCCCCCCGAAACAAATGGCGATTACTCACAGATTTTAACCGGTCCCCACCAAGCGCTGTTTGCGGCAGTTTCCTTGACACGTCGTTCTTGCCAGTCATCCTGTTTGGTACGGTGCTGCGATGGCACGCAGACTCCTGCAATCCGGTAAGTCACGCCAATTGCCGTTAAAGTCGGCCAGTCGCAGATTTACATGTAGGTTGCCCTCTCCCCATTTTTATAAAAAGGATATTCTTTCTGACACCTGAACAAACCATGCGTACATCTGTAAGCACCCTGACTTTATCTTATTCTTAAGACCTTGTGGATAGAATTGTTCTCTTTTTCATTGTAGAGCAAGGCAACAGTGACCCCCCCCAACCTCATGGCACTTTCAATTTCCCCCAGCATGACCTTTTCTTATTGCCGTACCCTTTTTAAGTGTAGTTTGGGGAGGTCATTGCTGAAAGGTTCTTGAGCAGTTTCAAAGGAATTCAGTCATAAAGCCAGACCTGAGCGCTTGTTACTGACCAGTCATATTTTACTGTCAAGTCCATGTGAGACTAGAACTTGAGCCTGGAAAATGTACTCCTGTCAAAACATGACGTTCTCCGTGCTTGAATGTACCTGCACATGTCGACTTCATACGGCCGGGATCTCAGAGTACATAATATCCCGATTGTCTTTGGCATGTGTTTGGCCTTGTCGAGTTGAGGTGGTTGTCAAAAATAATTAAGACTTTAAGGAGTGTGTTATGTGCTGAAGCTCGTGTCAAGTCTGACTTGTGCCTCTGTGTTTCCCAGTCTTTGACTTGTGTCTTTCGAGTCTAGTGTTCTGCTGTTAACTGGACGTTGACTAAAACCCAATGACCAATGCTCCAGACGTGCTTACAGAGGAGAATACTGAATGCCGTGCCCCGTAGGGTGTAGGTTTGGTCATTCACTCCCCTCTCCCCCCCTTGAGAATAGCACAGGTGTTTAGTCGGATCTGTCAGAGTGATCTGACCAGTTCAGTGACCATTATACCGTAGCAAGGTTAGTTATTACCACGTGGTCATGCAACTTTCAGGGATCAGACTGGCCCCCTCTGTTGGGGTCGATTTGCTGCGCATTGCCAGGGATGACAAGAGCGTTGCCGCGTTTCCAATTACATCCAAGTAATAAGTGCATCCTCATCCGATGAGCGGACGGCCGCTCGTAGAAATCACCGCTCCTCTCAACCCACCCCTTCAGCCTTAATTGCTCCCCCGCTGATTCATGTGATCCTCGGTGTCTGAAAGCATCTGATCCGAACTAGAATGTCACGGCCGATGGCTTTCTGCGCGAGTTGCCCTGCTGCCAGAGGAGAGTGATTTGAGAGTGAAAGAAGGAAAAACCTGTAGGGTTTATGTTGTGTCTGGAGGAAATCCAGGCTGGAGTGCTGAGGGGAATGCAGTTCCTTGCTGGCTTGCATGCAGTTCGGGGGGGGGCAAGAAGGAGGGGAGGGGGGAACAGGCTGGGTCTACGGAGTTCTTCAGAAGGGACTTGTGTTTCAAAATGACAACATTTGTGAAGATCTATGCCAAGAAATCTTTGCTCAGTGGTGCCATTTTTAGTGGGTGTTCAATCTCCAATGTTGAAATTAAATTCAGTTGAGGTCGTGAAATTTTTGCGGAGCATGTGTGGCCGAAGTTCCTCCAAAACCATTGCAGGAGAGCTTTTAAGCATTCTGAATGTCGCCAGAAAGAGTGGTGGCTGTGAAGCAGTTTAGGACCTTTCCAATGATTTCCATGGTCTGGAAGAACTCCTTTAAGCTTGGCAGCTCCTTGACATAGCCTCATTACATGTACGCGTGAACTTCTCTGTTAGTCGTTTTTTGTTACAAAAAAAACAGTCCTTTTCAGGAATGTTTTCTGGTGGAAATGTAAAGCTGAAAAGACAATGAGTAGATAAAGTTGAAAGTATTATGTCGCTAACTTGAGTATTTATTTCATATGACAGCAAATGAAATTTCGTCGAATCAGTGCCATGTTTGAGTGGCTCCTGGTGGTGACCTTCAACCTCTACACTCTGACCTTCACCTACGAGTTCCGGCACATCCAGCTGGCCACCATCCTGCGGCACTGGACCGGGGACTCCTGGGAGTTCATGGAGCTGCCGGCCGACGAGGTCACGGCGTCGTCGGGCGTGGCATCCGGGAGCGAGGCGGCCAAGCTCCAGCTGGAGGAGGAGGCCAATGGTAACCAGCCGGCCAGGTATCCCTGCCTGCACCTGGACGGAAGCCTGCACACTGTGACCGTCTGCGAGACGTGCAACGCAGAGGGAAAAGCCCATCCTGTATAGGGAGGAAGGGGCGTGCACGGCGGCTCTTGGGAGTGGGCTGTTTGGTACGTACCGTACGGTTCCATGTTTGGAAGAGCTTGCAGTTCTTTTTTTCTGTTTGTTATGCAGTATCAATTGGGAAGCATCAATTAGATGCACAGATGAAGGGGCGTGGCCGCACTTGGGAATGGGCGGTTAGATACGTATATGTACTGTACAGTTCAGTAGTCAAAAGGTTTGATGTGGTTTTTTTTCTTCTTTGTTTATGGTACATACATGTACACCTGTATCTTCCATGTCAATCAGGAAGGCATCAATCAAATGTGACCCAACATAACAAAATGAGTCACAAGTCACCAGAGCAACTTTGGAGTGAAAGGCCTTTCAAGGGGAATCTTTCACCCTGTAAATCAACGCGAGCCCTCAACAATTGTCCACCTTCATCAGGATACCAAATTGGGTAACACATCAAAACAAGGAACTTAGTTTGCTCTTTTTTGGTGCAGACTAAACCTGAATTACCAACAACCAAAAAAAAAAAAAATGGCCTTTGTGGGATATGGTCACAAAGACAAGGAAAAGGACGTGGCTGTATTTAGGCATGGCAGAATATAAGCATCCAGTTACGCTGTAGTTCGTAGAGAAAACACAAAGTAAAGCTCAACTGTCAGTCCATGAGACATGACAAAGAGAGTGCTCGGCTCTTCCATTGTAAGAGTTAGGTGTGATGCTCAAGGCTTTTAAAACTTTTTTGGGGGGGGGTGAATGTAGCATCAGTGACCAGGTTTGTCTCAAATGGGTAGGATACTGAAGTAAAAGAAAATACTGGTACCAGTTTGGGGGGGACATTGTCACATGTCTTTGAAGTGACTAGGATTAATTATTCATGAATTATTATTCATTAGTTATTCATGAATTATTATTCATGAGTTATTCATGAATTATTACTCAAGAATTATTCAGTGATGGTTGCGACCAGTTGTCATTTTTGTTTGACATTTCATTTATATTAAGGTTTAGTAGGCCTACACAGTATTTGTTAAATATTGTATTATATTTAAGTTTTTGTTACTTTGTCCCTTTTTGAAATTTGTCTGTGATTTTTTTTTTCAATTTTAATTTACATTAGAGACATAATTTCATTGAAGAGACTCGCTTGTTCGAAGCATTTTAAAATACTCTTGGTCAGTCTCGTGCACTGTATGCAAGGTCAAACATAATGATGAGTCATTTGGTTTGGCCCTTCACATCTGCTCTTTGTAAGAATGAAGGTTCTGAATAGCCGTTCTGGATTAAGACTCTTTTCAATTTCTAAGAAATTCAGTTTTTCTCGGGAACTTAAAGTTCTTCCAAAAGAGAAGATGAGCCTTACAGTAATTACTGTGTATTGCAAAAACTGAGATTCCAGATGAAAATGAACAGTTTGGGAAATTAATCCTTCAAGAACCATGGTTCTAAGAATTCAAGTTCTAAGAACTGCATGTAGACTTCTTGGATGTAAAGTTCCTCATCAGTCTAATCAGGGTACAAATGCAAGAGCCTTGCTCATTTCTAATCAAGAAAAATATACATATTTTGTAAATACTGTACACACCACAAAATCTATATTTGTATTTAAGTCTATTTTCTCAAGACATAAAACTATTTATATAACTTAAGCTAAGGAAAATTCAGTTCATACACAAATGTGTTGTAATCATGATGATGCAAAGTGAGGACTATGTATTTTATCCTGCAGTATGATTGACATGTAGGATGATACATCTATTTATGAATATTACTCGGTACATGTCTGGCGGACATCATATAAGGCATGTCTGAGCATGCATATCCTTGTATCACCAGTCTCTTAAGATTGAATGACTAGCGTTTAGGTTTACTTTGACTGGCTTTCAAAACTACTTGTACATTTGAGAGATGTTTTGTTGACCAGTCGGGAACATTTTTGGAAATGCCTCTCTAGATGTGATTCCCCCTAACCCCTTTACTTGAGGTGTTTTTTTGCTGGGAACTTTGTTTGCCTATCGCCCCTCAGAGCTGGAGAGAGGAGCACGAATTACCAAAGACAAGCTCAACTAGAACTATGGGGATCTGGTGAAATCAAATCAGTGCAACTTTGGAGCAGAGTGGGGTGGGGTTGTACATAAATATTAAACACTGGGAAACAAGTCTCCACATTTCCTTCAAAAATGTTAGGTGCATTGGAAAAATACCAATATGGCCTTTTTTTACATGTAGCACCAAGGGTGTCAGGTTCAAAAACATTTCCTGGGAGAGGGCAGGTGCTTTTCAACCTCCGCTGGGAAGGGACAGGCAGATATTTTTGATCCTAGATGAAACCGTAGTGATACTGTCCTACAGTGGTTTATTAAAATCCAACAGAATCACGTGCTGCGTTGGGGGGGGTGTGCAAATCACTGGCGGCAGAGTCGGGAGGGCCGTTTTCCCCCCCCACCTTATTTTGCCCCCTCTCCTTTTATAGGCCTACCAGCCATTGGAGGTACATTGTAACTTCATGATTGCATTCTTTTCAGTCTAACGACAGGGGCTTGCCCTCCCACTTTTAAAACCGTTCTGCCGCTGTTGGTGCAAAGTTACACCGACGGACTTCCTGTGTTCTCACTTCAGATCAGAACTACGCGTAGAGTTATAGCTAAAGTACTCTTACAGATTTTAATTGCTTGGATAAGTTTCTTGGCTACACAGCGGTACCGTTATATGTTTCTGCTCTGACCAAGTTAATCTTTCTCTGAAATTGTCTCTTTACATTTTAAGCAGCACTATGGAAAATATTGCCTGTGTTTTTTATAGACAGATTTGGGTAAGAACACTTCCTTTCCCGAACTCGATGATCGATGGACTTACTCTGTTGTACAGTAGTTTCAGGGGTTATATAAATGAGGGAAAAAAGAGGAAAAACAGGAAAGTGGAGGCCCAGTTCTGTTGTCTTGTTTACCCTTGGAGCAGGATTTTTTTTTTTTGAACTGGCGGCCAGCAGCTGTGAGCACAGCAAGGGATTGTTGGATGTGGGCAGGCAATGCATTGGGTGACTGCCAAACTTTGGCCAAAGTTTGACGCAGCGCACGTCCGTCAACCTAGAGAGAAATTATCCAACTGTTCAAACAGAGCTAAGCACTGGGGCTCATCTACGTGTACCAAAATTGTCATAATTAATTGAACCAGTAGTCTTTTGACAGGTACTGAATTTTGGCTACTTGTCAATGCTCGGCGTGAAGCTGAATGATACCACCTATGTACTTCGTTCGGTTTCCCTTGACTGTGTCCTTTCCTCGTGAAGAAAAGAAATATTCTATTGTAGAGAAGAGTTTAGAGCAGAAAAACCCGAACATTGTATATACCTGTGGCAAAACTCTAAGAGATGGACTTAGTACCTTTAAAAAGAAAATACTAGATGGATTTATTTAGAATTTTAAACCTTTAATGTTTTCCTTTCTTCACCATGTCTATAGACCTGTATGCTAGATGTAGAATAGTGCTTATGTCGACTAAAAGTTGTCCACAAACTATGAAGGTCTAGATTTTGATGGATTAAACAGTTACAAGATACATGTACATCACCTCATTACTAGGAAAAACCGATATGACCTGTGAGTCTGCGACTGGAACTAACACAAACACTTGTACATGTATGGAGACCACTCGCTTTGACTCCGAGAGGTCAACACCAGTGTTGACCTTTGACATCTTCTGGTTGTTAGGATTGAGCTTCGACCTCTGAGAGGTCTGTAATATTTGGTTTAACCTGACCCACAGTATGCTAAAGTAAATGCTTGACCTATACAGGTCAAGATTTACAATGGCCTCTAATGGAGAAGGAAAAACTATGTGTATTGTTTGAGGGATTGTGTTTTATCATTTTAAAAAATGTACTTTGTAGCTGTAATTCTTTTGTCTGATATGCAAATTCAGGACATGTAATCTATGCATTTTAGATAAATAAACCAGTACTAACGAGCAGCAACCCCGTTGTGTTTTGGTTTTATTTTCACGACAAATATTGCATATATTCTGGTACGCTGTCATTTTATGTGGGACGCGCATACATGACATGTATGTAAAGAAATCTTTGCACGTTTACTGTTAGACTTCACACGGCGTAACCAATTTACATCAGGGATCCAAGATCCAATGCCCACACAGCCCCTACATACAAGTATTCTGATCAAGAGATCTATCCACACGGTGTTTCCGCAAGCCCTCGCTCTAGTCCAGTGTTGCATTCAGTCCATCACAAGTCCTTTCACAAGGCCAGTCACAAGTCCTTTCACAAGGCCAGTCACAAGTCCTTTCACAAGGCCGGTCTTAGGCATGAGGGTGTACAGCACAGCGTTTGATTAGCTTGTGAATTGGCTAAAGACTGAATGACTTGTGGGGACTTGTGATGGGCTTGCGGGGACTTGTGATGGGCTTGCGGGGACTTGTGATGGGCTTGCAGGGACTTGTGATGGGCTTGCAGGGACTTGTGATGTGCTTGCGGGGACTTGTGATGGGCTTGCAGGGACTTGTGATGGGCTTGCAGGGACTTGTGATGGGCTTGCAGGGACTTGTGATGGGCTTGCAGGGACTTGTGATGTGCTTGCGGGGACTTGTGATGGGCTTGCAGGGACTTGTGATGGGCTTGCGGGGACTTGTGATGGGCTTGCGGGGACTTGTGATGGACTCGAATACAACACTGCTCTAGTCAATCTCCACCATGCAAAGCTTCAAGTCTTACTTGAGTTACATCTTGAAAAAGGGCTTCCTCTTTATTGTGTTAGTCTTCAAAACATTAGCACACAACGGCAAGCACTGATTTTTTACAAGTAACCAATTAATTACAAAAAGTTTACTTTGTGAGCACTAAAGGTGCCTCTTCAGTCTCTCACACAGTCAGTGGACACATCTCAACCCACGATCAGTATTTTATGTACTTGATTTGGACGATTCAGGCTCCCTTTACAGATCTGTAATGCAAATGCCTTGCATGCACTTCTGACAGCCCTTTGCATTTACTCTTCACCTCAGAACCAAATTCCATACCCCAAGAACTTGTCAAATGACTGTGGCTGGAGGTGATTACATGTACATGAATCTAAATATAGAAACTGTGGAACAGCATTAACGCAGAGGAAACTCAACCAGACAAAGATATTGAGCTATTAAAAAATGCATTCAACATGAAATGAGAACACCCTTCCTACTAGCTAAAGTTGACCTACTTACGGATTACTTTGCAACTTTTGCCTTGCAGAATTTGTCTAGAAACCACAAATCTCTGGCTAACTAACGAGCAGGACCCATGAACATCAAAAGTGGGATTGTGGCCACGGCGGCCATCAGATTATCAAGAAAAAAAGTTACTTGTTAACTGCTTTGTGGAAGATAAACACAAACTCCTCATTTTAATTGAATAAGAACTTCGGAGTTTTCCAAGCGTGATTCACACAATATGTCTCTCCTCAATTTCTGAATTTCTGCAATGGAAGAATACTCCGATGAAAGACGGACAATTAAGGGTGTCTTTAAAGAATTAAGTCTAAACATACAACCAGGGCCATTCCTCCAGCCCAGGATTCAACTTCAGACCTCCGCCCACACGAATCTACACAAGTCCTGTATTTTTGCATGCTCATAACAGTTGGCCAGTGACAATCTTTCCTTCCTCGTTCCAAACAACACTTGGACCAGAAATGCCCAAATGTTGAGAAATGGCCTTTGACAGTCGCGAACAAACGACACAGTTTTGCCAGGTTACTTTTGTGCAGAGTTGATAACACTGCCATCGTTTACCAATAAATACATACTAGCCACTAAGGTGTTTTTTCTACAAAAATACTCTAAATAGAATACCGTATATCAAAAGGCTGGTTTGAAAATATACACGGTTTGGTTACTGAATATGGAAATAAAGTACTTTGAAAACATTAAGAAAACTTCCAAATCTGGGACTGTTGTTTTTACAGGATATTTACATTTCTATGAATACAAACTACTTTTGAAAATTCTCACAAGATTTCAAGTGAACGGAAGGTGCGGCAACTGGGAATGTTTGGCCCACAATAATGTCATTTATCATGCTGACCAATGAAATGCCATCATTGTGGGCAGCAATTGACCTCACTTTGTGATCAGCCATTTTTCATGTGATGCCCACCACTGACCAAAGCAATCGGCACAATGGCTTCGCCACAGACAAGTATCTAGCCAATGAAGAACCTTCCAGATGAAAAGTACGACTGCACGTGCTCACAGGTAACCAATACTGAGCTTTGATTTTGCTCCTGTGCTCACCACTGGCCGGTGATTTGGAAATGTGCCAACCCATGAGCATGCAAGGCTGCCTCCACGACCTTTTTCACAGCTTCCAATTACCGTTGGGGTCTGTTTGTTGCAAGTAGAATTGGATTCCAATCAGTGATACGATGTTGGTTCACCAACACCAGAACCTGCCCAATGGACAGGGGAACCCCGCTTAAGGATCACTGACTGACATTCAGATCTGTGCGAAACAAGCTGGCCCATGATAAACTATACTTCTACATACGTGTGTACGGTGCATGTGCTGCATGCATCTATAGGTGCTACATGTACCTCCCCTTAACCCTAACTTTCCCCAACCACTCGGAAAAACAAAGTCCAACAGCCTCTGTGCACAGAGTCCCATATGGGTGTTTAACTTTGTGTGAATGGGGAAGGTTAGGGCCAGCAACCCTTGGGGGGGGGTAGGATTAATAAAAAAAAGGGTAAATGTTCACTTTCCTCACCAAAGATGCAAGCTTCACTGGTTGCACATTTCAGTGGTTAATTTAAGTCTTTAGCAGTACACAAGATATTTAATGGAAGCAACTGGCAAACTTAATGCATAGAGATTCTTCAGGACTATCAATGATACTTCGTATTTGTTAACGACCTTTTGATCTCGTGTAGTAAAAACTAGAGCAGAATCTTTCTGATCCTGACAGGCCACTGGCCTATGTGTAGCTCCAGTCTACTGGTGACAGTTATTGATGGGGAATCCGTCTGGCTCATCCTGGGTGTTACCAAGTTGGTTCCTTACGGGGAGGGGGATACTCCTCAGAACAACACACATGGGCCCAATTACAAGAGAGCTGCTGTGCCCTGTGTTAAACTGGCATCCTGGCCTTGTGGAACGGTCTTCCAACCATCTCTGGAGTCTTCTCGGCTTTTAGCTCTCGCGGGCCCAATGCATGCACTATGTGCAGACATGGCATGAAGGATGTTTTGTGATCATGCTCGATTAGTTGAAGCAGCTTGACCCTATACCAAGGGTCGCCGACACAAAATATTGGTCTGACATGCTGCCCATATAGTCTACCACTCAAAGACCAAGACAGCAGTTGGACTAATATTGAATTTATAAGCAAATACTACACTAAATCAGCATCAAAAATATTTGAAATAGCACACAAGAAATCAGTCACAAAACCTACACTTTGAATAGCAATAATAACTAGCTACATGAATACATACATTCACTAACCTGAATTCTGAAAAGTATCAAACACAGTCATTTATTTACCTACATGTACATGTATAAAACGGTCTACTCTTTAATAATATGTACACATTACTGCAGGTTACCAATATCAACAGGTAGACACATTGCCAACAAATATTTCAATGTAGCTGGCATGCTTGTAAAAAATACTTGGACCAAGTTAGGTGAACAATTATTACATTTTAAAAACAAAAAGCAACAATATCAACAGAAAATCAGTACAACATGATGCCAAGAAAGAAACGTCTTGTTGCCAGCACTCCAGAGTTAGGGATGGGAAATGCTGATCTCAAATTAAATGCTTTCTGTGAACAACATACTAATTACTTGGGTTATAGGTTCCCCATTCTAAGCTGGAACCCACCCATGTGGCCGACCACAACAAGAGCCCCTCGACAGGTATTTTTCTTAATTGAGGAGACCCATTTTGGGGTGAGGGGTACAGGTTAGCACCCTCTCAATGTACCTTCCGGGAGCCTGTGTTATTTCATTCTGGGCAGGGGCTGTTTCACGTGTCATTCCTCATCTCTCGGCCTAGATTGATACATCCTACCCACGGCTCACAATTGAAAAGTTTCACGACAAAGTTAATTGCTTGGATTGGCGTTGCCGCAGAACCGATGCCAGTTGAGAAGAATGTTGACACATGAAGTGGAATCTGTCTCGTGTTATTTGATGACAAGTCTGAAAGGTGCGCTTGCCGCCGAACAGCAGCCACAAGGGGAAAACTGTCACAAAGGAAAAGGTGGTCACTAAGTGACTACTCATACTGGCTAGTGCTGCGACAACTTGCTTGTGGCCACGGCCGCTGGCCTTGGACAAATGGCCAAAACAGAAGGCCTTTTTATGTGTGGTTTTGGCAGGTGGAGGGCCAAAATAGACAGGTGGCCTTTGTGGACACATGACGATTCCGGCACCGAGTGCCCTAAAATTATGGAGCAGGTTCTTAATAAAAAGAGCATGCCACCAAGCCGATCTGAGCAACAATAGGCAGGCTACCTAACTGAACGGGTAGCCTCAATGGACAAGTGGTCTCAGTGAACAGGTGGCCTCGATAAACGACCATGGTAGACAGTGGCCAGGGTAGACAAACGGCCCAAAGAGGTTTTCACAGAATGCCATGCGCGGCCCCAACAGATAAAGGGAAAAAACTAGACAAGAAGCTACAACACAACTGCTATGTGGCCTTTGAGGACACATGATGGGTGCCCAGGTGGCCACCGAGGACACACGGGTGCCCAGGTGGTCATTGAGGGCACATGATGGGTGCCCCGGTGGCCACTGAGAGCACATGATGGGTGCAACAAGGTCATCTCATCTTAAAAAGAACACACTCCAATGGTTAGTAGATACTACAGCAGTGCGTACTCGGCCCAAATGAGAGGGTGGGGCCAATAACTGACCACCACAGAAAGTGGCCACAATGACCACAGCGCTTGCAGGAAGGTGGGCGAAATGGTCAAATGGCCCCCACGGACGGGTACCACGAAATGAATAGCCGGCCTCTACATTTACATGTATGAGCAAGGCCTATGCATCTCCCAGCCAAAAAAAATCAACCTGTTCAACAGCCATGGCTAGTCTGAATTCACTTCAAGGAATACTTGAGTCTTTTGCCAAAAAAGTTGGCTTTGTAAAAAAAAAAAAGAATAAAAAGTTAAATGATGTCTTGCAAAACGCGGCAACCACCATGCAAGATGCGATGTTTAAATACTCTCTCTAATGTACAATGTTCATGTACCTTGTCAAAAAGTCATAGTTACTAGGAAAAAAATTCAGCTGCTGAAGAATACATTTAAACATGACATATCAACACTTTAACATGTCAGAACAACCCTTACCATGGACATAACGGGAAATCCTTTGCCCAACGTTCACAACTTGAACCTTAATGCACATTGTGTGGAATCTACCTCGATCAACACATTGACGTACAGTGTACAACTTGTGCAGGACAAGCAGGAGTGATTTCAGTGTAAAGCTGACATTTGCACACAGTAAAAGCCACCAAATAAAACTCAAGAAATTATCCACAGAAACACCCAAACCACGATAAGGTAAAGCAATGGATTATTCTTGCCACAAATTGTGTGACTTCAATCCCCATGCAAATACAAATAAACAATAATTCTTTTTTCCCCAACCATTCCATTACTTGAATCTGACAGGTCAGAACGGCCGGAACTAACATCGAGCGGCTAATTTTGTAAGTACTTTCATTTAAAAAAGTTACGCACTATACAAATGTAAACTACGATTCAATTGGGTAATTGCAAGCATGACCCAATTGAGAATGTCTACCCAAGTTGTGCATGTACATTTAATGTACCCATGGATGTGTACTTGGTACAAGTGCGATGTACATGTATAATCGCAGCTGCATTGCGTGATGCACTGACAGTAACATATCCCAGCCTTGATTACGCAAGGCATGGAAGTTTGGTCCAAAACACGTGCCAAAGTAGGATCACCGACCATCTGCGACTGAACCGGACAACCTGAGCCACAAGTTCCTGTAGCCAGTTTTAGGTAATTTTGCAAAATGCAAACCAGCAGAAACTATCAATGTTTTCTCCCACAATATGCTCATTTTTCAACAGGAAGCCAAGCCGAGTGTTACCTCAACAGAAAGAACCCAGCTTATTCCTAATGCAAACTAAGAGCAAAATTACTGGAAAAAATTACCTCACAAACGTGGCATCTGGTTACACTTTTCAACTGCTGGTCGATTTGCATGGTAACCAACTACATGTACATAACATATGCAGCCTGGGTACCGGGCAAAAGGACCGGCAGATGACTAGCAGTCACTGATCGTACTTGGCCACATTCCTAAAAATGTGACTCATGAAACGTTACAGTGTGGACTTTACAATGGGTGCACGGCTGACTGAGGTACAAGAAGCACGTAGCTAAACTAGCATGGACCAGGCTGTGCCAGCCACTTGCATCATTGACTGCACCCGCTCTGCAACGATTACCGGCTGAATCAGGTGATTCCGGCAAGTGACAGGGGCAGGATTTGTGGCCAATTGACAACTCATAGCTGCATCCTCACGGCCACTGCACGCGCCCCCTGCCAAACTACACCGCTGAAAAACAAAAATAACCTATTTCTTCGCTGGCGCTTTGACCGGCAAGCGATGGACCTGCTGTCCACGTTACACTCGCCAATCTGTAACTGCTCTGCAAAATGTAGTCTCGTCTCCTGTCCTCACCGGCACAATAGAGGGCACCAGTCAAATTTTTTTTTGCCCAGTTTTCACTGAAATGATATTCCTCTCAGCCTGAAGAGGGCGCTCTTTTAGACCTCCTCCAGCAGTTCCATCTCGAAAGCTTGGCCAATGGGGCTTTTCGTTTTTTTCTTACAAAATGAGTTTCTCTTTCAACACCAGCAAACTTAGTTCTGTTTGTTTGTTTTTTTAATTTAGGGACTCTGTTGTTCACAAGACTTCTCCAACATTCAGGTCCTCATACGCAGGGGGCGGAGTTTCATCCCCTTGAGTGGTGACAACACCAGCTGCTGTCATGCCAGCGCCTACAACTTCCATGTAGGTGGGTGGGACCTCGTCTTCGATTTCCTCCTCTTTGTCCGAAGCGCTGGCTGGGTTGGGTATGTGGACACCACTGGCCAGATTGTACGACACCAGGAGATTTGTCCGGGCAGGGCAACGGTGGGGCGGTAGGTGGTGGCAAAAGTTGGAATGCTGGGAGAGGCGGTAGGGCGTGGTCACGGCATCCACGCTAGAACTGCCGCCATCAAGGCCACGCCCCGCCCTCCGCGTCCGGCTCCGTCTGTGCCTGCGGCCGTGATGGTGATGGTGGTGGTGGTAGAGATGGTGCGGGTGGCCAACCGCCGCAAAGTACCGCTGCTGCATGCGCCGTACCCGCCGCACGTACACGAAGATCGTGACGGCCATGAACGTCATCAGCATGGCACACGACACGATGAGGATATCGATGAGGCTGAGGGAGGATTCCACTGGCTGGACGGGGGTGCCAGGGAGTCTGTCCTCACCTGGGGATCTAGCTGTGGCGGCAGATCCTAGAACAAAAGTTGCCAAACCACTGAAGCAACACTTTAACACTTGACAATGGCCAAGAGGATATCAAAAACTCTTATGCAGTCACCAAAGCGCTAAATACATGTAATTAACGCTATGACTAAAGGCTAAATAATAATGTGACCCTCTCCCAATGAAAATGGCGCCATGAACATTTGGGCCCAAAATATGACACACAGCATGGTTGACGACACACACTGGCTACCCATAGAAATGACTGGCTTTACAACAGAGGCCTACAACTTTCTACGGAACATGGCAAGCAAGTTTCCATTTTCAGGGACAAAAGGGAGCGGCGTGAATCAAAATTAGGACACTTTGGTGCGTAGTGTTTTGGAGTACATACCACAGCTGTGTTCATCCTCCCCACGTCTGCAGTCTTCAACCTGATTACACCGCCAGTCCTTAGGTATACAAATCCCATCAATGCAGGGAAACTGCCCCTCTTGACAGACCGTGCTGGGCATGGAAGAACCTGCAGCAACAAGCACATTGTCGTGAACTCAGAGGCTGTTTATTTATTTCTTATGCAAATGGAAAAATTCCATATTCATGAGCATCAGCGTAACAGTGATGGCATCTGAATATCAGATTCAACTCTCCGAGTACAAAGCCAAAATCTTTCTATTTTCCACCAAGATAAATTCTCAGTTTGTGTTCATGTATTTATTTCATGCAAGGTTGCCAGTTGGGAAAAATTAATAACCATACTGCCACAAATTCATAAAGTTTCAAGGTCATTTGTTCATAAATTTTTCAACAACCAAAGTGACATTGAAGCAACATACTCATAATTGTGAATGGTACGCGTCTTCAGAGTTTTACTAAAGGCAGTTGGGCGTCTCCAACGGGGTTGGACAGTGATCCAAAGAAGTCTTGCAAATAAGTCATGAGAATCAGACTCCATCAATTTCGACGTCCATTAACTGGCCACAAATTCCACCATAATGTTCTTTGGCCAATCCGAGGACTTACTGCAATATTTCTCGTCGCTTCCATCGGGGCAGTCCCCCGTGCCGTCACAGATGTATTTCTGGATGACGCAATGTCCGTCGTCGCAGCGATACTCCTGTAGGCTGCACGGCGTTTTAATGGGAGGGGAGGCCTCGAAACCTGCCAGAAAAATCAGGAAAGTAACTCACTGGTAAAAAAATGTATCTATTGCATTTATGGTTTTCCAAACTCGTGGGTTTTTTACTTTCTCACTTGCACAGAGTTTCTTGCTATTTATACTGCAATTAACTGAATAAGTAACCTGCAGACGTAATGATAAGAACGATTACGACATCTGGGAAGTTTAAGTGATTGTTTGATCCTTTATGAATCTGAAAGTACACTTTCTCCACACTTCTTTTCAACCTAGTTCCATTGTATTCTTTTTAGTTGTCTGTATTTCTGTAGTAAGTTGCCTTCATTTTCCGGGAAGATCGCAAACCTTGGAAGTCGAATGTTTCGCAGTGTTTTCCCTTCCAGAAGAAATCGCACAGACACAAGTAGTGGTCCATGAAGTTTTGGCACGTTCCCCCATTCAGGCACGGACTACTGCTACAGCCTGGACCGTCTGTGACTTGAAAAGAAAGATTAGATAACCATTAACCCTCCTATGCTGAAGTCACTCTTTGGGCCACTTGGTGAACACCTCAAAGAAGCACAGCTGCGTTGTGTTGTGCACTGCACTAACTGTCCCTCACAGGAATATCAGATTGCACTTTTGTGCTGCCCACCAACTGTGCTTCACTGTTTCATGTGCATCATTGTGCAGTAAACCCAATGCAGTGAAGAGGACTGCACAAAAGACCCTGGGTCATTTTGTGCTGGCAATCTACTGTGTACACACTGAACCTGTGCATGTTTGAGTTCCATATAGAAACTACATGCTCACCAGTGACTGTGGGCATTTGTGCACATTTGTTCTGTAAAACCAAAGGAGGGTTAATGAACAGCATGAGTGCAGGACTTTTTGACATTTTTATCAGAGCACTGCCCCAGTAGCAATAAAAAAATGCTGAATGAGATCTCTCGAAGGTGCTTTTGAATGTTAACGAAAAATACCAAAGGTTATCTGAAATTAAAATGGTAACAAGAAGAGTCTTCAGTGACACCCATTTGGCTAGAACGTTACTGACGTGTGGCCCATGAACCTTTGGCCTTTTTTCTCCTGTTTATGACTGACACTGCTGGAGAAAGATTGGACAATTTGGGTAATGGATTACACAGACAATTTTGCATGGTTTGAGAAGGTACATGCAACCGCATTCAGAAGCCATCAGTGCGATGCAAGGAGGTGCGCATGCTCTTTGGCAAGTGGTATCTCCTGCCTGTGAGCGTGGTACAATCACAGTAAACGCTGATCTCATTCTGGCTGCCAATTCAGTCTTTTTCGTCTTCAGGGCAACCGGATCCAAGGAGTCATCCTTACCCTGGACTTTGACGATGCAGAGATCTCCTGTCCACTCAGGAAGACAGAGACAGGAGAAGATGTCGGAGTTGGGCATCTGCATGCATGTGCCTCCATTCTCGCAGCCACTGAGAGAGCAGTTAGCTACGTTGATGCTCGCTGCAAAAGAAAGACAAAAAAATTCACAGCATAATTTCTGATCATAAAATCAAGCAGATGCCCCCAGATATCCCGGTGAATTTTTTTTCGAAAGAAATCCCTATTTATCGGGACAGGGCCCAGAATACGACGGAGGAGTATTCGTCGGGACCTGTTTACGGGTCGGGCTTTTGCCCAGACATGAGTCGAGTGCGGGAACAACTCTACGACTGCGGGAAAGCCTGGGCCTAAAAGTCCCCAAATTACAGACATGCTACATTAGATATATGAAGAGCAATAATACAAGAAACACACTTGTAATACAAGCAGTAACTGCATTTTATTTTTACCTGCTCGATTCGGAAGAAAAAGGACGAAAAATGGCAAACAATACGCGGCACGGAGTATCCATTCTCTCCCAAAAGACGCCATTTTATTGTGTGCAGAGAGGCCTGCCGGCCTGGCAGCTAGGCATTGAACAGCGCCACCTTGCGACCAAAATGTACGCGCCTTGCAGCATTCACTGCTAGCTCATCCACACTCAACTGCGGTTCGACGACGGACCCCTCCCCCACAAAGAAAATTCATTGATTCTCGTGAATATCACGGGGGGGGGACTCTTTTTCCTAGTGGATGCCCGTGCCCCCCCCATTTGAAATTTGTGAATAATCTCCGTTGAAAATGCAGCTATAACCACTTAATGGTGCCCCGTTGAAGAAATGTGTCCACCCATGGGGGGTGCCCCCGGACACTATTTTAGCCTAGCCCTGGTTACGCTGCTGCTGGTTTTGTTCGAGAAGGTTGTGGCTTCAGGAGCGATAACCAGACATGACTCGTAAATATTTGTAAGTTTTGAGAACTGAGATTCTTATAGTTTCATGATACTCGTCTAGGTTCACGAACTAATGAGTTGTAAGTTATTATTTTTTGTTATTGTGAATTTGACCCTCACCACCTCTGTTAACTTCCGATCCCCCGACTTAATCCATGCATCACAAAACAGCAAAAGTTTGAGCACGGTACGAGCCTTGTCGGCGTATGGGTCGGTACGGTACGCACAACTTCCACACTAGTCTTGGTGTTTTTGTACAAGATTAGTTGTCAGAAGTTAAAGATACGTGTACTGTTTTTATCTAGTTACATTTGGGGCCCAAGATGGATCAATGCGTGGTTCCCAGGCGCGATACTAAAGCCATTGGGGGGGGGGGCATTAGACACTTCCCACGTGACGTCACCTTTTAACTTTTGCCACTGCAAATCCAATATTTTCCTCCCTTTTCAATAATTCCTTATTTTGGCATTTTTGGAGGGGAGCAAAACAATTTTTTGTTTGGTGTGTGTGTGTGTGGGGGGGGGGCTAAATCCCTCTGGCCTCTCCCCCGTAGAACGCGCCTGGTAGTTCCCAAAATAAGTGCCACGAACCCCGACCAGGGGCGGGAGTGGGGGGGGTCAAATATTCGTGTCCCTCCTCGATCGGCCGGCCGCTGGCGCCTCCCTGATAACGCGCCCAAATTGGGCGCTTAGCTGTCAAGCTCAGTTACACAGAATTGGTGGGTTTGGGCTACACGCTGTCGCTACATAGCCTTGGTTTTTTACACAGCCGACCGGCACGGCTGAGCGCGGAGCTCGAAATGAGGGCAAAAAAGCCCGGAATGAACGGCATTTTTCCTCAGGAACGTAGGCCCTTGACTGTGCAAACCAAGTAAGGGTGATTTTCCCTCGGATAACGTCGTGTCAGGTCGCAAACACGAGGATTTCACCGGAAAGCATGGCCTGACAAATGGCAGAGTCGACCTTCGGGATTGGGCCTATTGCGCACTGCCGTGCCGTCTGTGTGGCAAGTGATCCTCTATCTCTACACGGGAGTCCGACATTACTTCGGTGGATTTTTAAGTTACGGCGAAACGCCGAGTCGAGGCTCTAGCTTAAGTCGTCTACCTTTTTAGTCTGAGTAAGTGAGATTATTTCTTGGCAATTTCAGCTACATGCTGGTACAGTGCAGCTTTGATGATTTTAAGTAATTCATAAACCCTAGTGTTTTTTTTCTCGTTTCAACGTTGTTCTTGTCAATCGTGCCAGTTTTTGGCAAATTTTGGGACATGGTGCCGTTGGAGTGGTTGTCACTGCCACTGTATATCTTGTTTTTCCCCTTTTTGTTTACATTAAAAGAAAAGTGGAGAGGGTGAAAAAGTGCATAATTGAGCCATTGACCACCACTTTTCTTTTAATGTAAACAAAAAAGGGGAAAAACAAGATATACAGTCGAGTCGCACCTCAAAAGGACTGGATGTGTGCAGTGGTTATTCAGCTAAATTAAAATTGAAGAAACTGGGTTTTTCTAATTTCACAACATGGCACCTTTAATTAATCAAAGTGAAATCTCAGTAATGTTCGGACGGGTGGAATCTGGTGATGAAGTTCCTTAAGAATGTGTCTGTCTCTTCATTAAGAGCAGCATTGTGCTCATGAATGGTGGAAAGAAGTGACAAAGAATTTACCTCGCATCAACAGCACCGACACAACTGATTTGGTTTTTAAAGTTTATTAGTCACTTGAATGAGGAGTTCATTGTAATGGAACATTTTTTTCTCCACAGCAGAATTTATATTTAGTGCAAGTGCACACTCTTCATGTTTATCAGCCAAGATTTTGACAGTACGTTGCTCAAATGGTGGTCTCAACGTTAGCCCAGTATGAGCCAAAAGATTGAATTTATAGAACGTTGGGGATTGAATCCATTATGGCAGAGACCTAGGCCATGGTGGAAGAAGATGGACGCTGCTATGGTAGCCGGGGCAGAGCCTTATGGCACTGCAGGTGCCCATGGTGGGCATTATGGGATAGGGCACCAACACGGACCCGGAGTCCGCCCTCCTACCTCCTCGCCTGACTCTGCCCATCAAAATGCCAGCCCCGGCGGCCTCAACCCAACGACAGGGATGTCGAACTGTCGATCGCTTCCACGACTTGTGCTGGACGAGGATGAGGAAAGCGGGGAGGATTCTGGGGATGAGGGTCACGATGGCAGGGACCCCGGCTGGGAGAGAGTGGTCATTAATATCAGCGGCCTACGCTTTGAAACCCACGCCAAAACTTTATGCCAGTTCCCAGAGACGCTCCTTGGTAACCCAGAGAGGCGTTACCGATATTTTGACCCGCTGAGGAATGAGTTCTTCTTTGACCGCAATCGTCCAAGCTTCGACGCAATCTTGTATTACTATCAAAGTGGAGGGCGCCTGCGAAGACCCATCAATGTACCCATGGATGTGTTCACGGAAGAGATCAAGTTCTACGAACTCGGCGAGGAGGCAATGCTGAAGTACAAGGAGGATGAAGGCTTCATACATGAGGAAGAGAAGGAAATACCACAGAACACAATCGCCCAGAAGGTCTGGTCGCTCTTTGAGCATCCAGAGAGCTCCAAGACCGCCCGGGCAATCGCCATCATATCAGTGTCTGTGATCGTAGTTTCTATCGTAACCTTCTGCATGGAGACGATGCCAGAGTTCAGGGGGGAAGAGGAGACAGACGTCACCAAGCCGACGCTGTCACCCTGTGGCGGCATTCTGGCAGCTCATCCGACGACAGCAATGCCCAGCGTCAACGGCACGCACACCACGTGGGAGGAGGAGCTGGCCGCTTACTTCCAGAATCCCTTCTTCATCATAGAGACCTTTTGCATCATCTGGTTCACCACGGAGTTCATCCTCCGCTTCTTGTCCAGTCCCAGCAAGCTGATCTTCCTGAAAAACATCATGAACCTGATTGACGTGATAGCAATACTCCCCTACTTCATACAAGTGGGTACCATAGTGGCTCAGTCCTCGACAGATCGCAACAGCCAAGCAATGTCTTTGGCCATCCTTCGTGTTATCCGCTTGGTACGCGTCTTTAGAATATTCAAATTATCTCGGCACTCTAAGGGGCTACAAATCCTAGGTCGAACTTTAAAGGCGAGCATGAGAGAGCTAGGGCTTTTAATATTTTTCCTGTGTATAGGTGTGGTGTTATTCTCAAGTGCAGTCTATTTCGCGGATGCCGACAGCATTGACGAAAAGGGCCGACCCATATTCAAAAGCATACCTGACGCTTTTTGGTGGGCAGTTGTCACCATGACAACAGTAGGGTATGGTGATATGAAACCGCAGAGCACCGGTGCGAAAATAGTTGGTTCCCTCTGCGCTGTGACAGGCGTGCTAACCATTGCGCTTCCCGTCCCCGTCATTGTATCCAACTTCAATTACTTCTACCATCGCGAGTCGGATACAATGGACACGGGCGAGTATTCTCACGTGCAAAGTTGCCCCTACCTTCCCCCGCCCTCAGCCAAACGCAGCCACAGCGGCAGCTGCAGTCAGAATTCGGTGAACCACATCGTAGAAATGGAGGAAGGGTTGCTGGACCAACAAGGTGCAGTGGTCCCCAAACCTCCCTATAACAACAACATAGACAGGCGCCCCAACAATGTCCATGGCAACTGCATCAACTTGAATGCAGTCAGCATTGAAACAGATGTATGATTACCAGACGTGGTCATGGGTTTTGTTTGTTTGTCACTTTGTTTGTTTCCTAAACATTGCTCTGTTATGTCGGATCACAAGCCTCCTCAGGCTTGTGCCATTTTCATCCTGTTTTGAGGGCATCTACAATAAGTTTCTTTACACGCTGACTGACGCTAACACAGCTTGCAGGTCATAATGATGTTGGCCAGTTGTTTGATAACTTTTTGCCAAGCGGTTTTGGAAGTTGAGTCAAGAGAAAAGTGGCGAGAGCTGTCATGAAGCAAACCCCACTGATGTTGCACCAAGTTACCGCTTGTCATAAAACAGTTACTGTACAGGGTACCTGTACATGTATGTGCATACATGTACAATGTCTCAAAAAATTCAAAATCTAACAAGACTAGATAGTAGACGAATTTGACTTAATAGCTGACCAACATCATTTATTCAACCATGCTTCATATGGGCATCACATCGGGTAAAAATCACATGCCGGGTATCTGCATGTATCATTTTGGTAAAAAATCCCTCCTCTATCCTTCCGAAAACTCTCAAAAGTTATCAGAACAATCCGACTTTGTAGATGTACCGTAGCTGCCTGAATGGAGCAGATGTTTTTATTTCATGTGTACCTCAGCTTCAGGTCCTTTTGTACTTTTCTGTGAAGGAATTTTGTTTTTAAGTGAACATCTTTCTATTTTTGGGGGGGTCTATTTAAGGATTTGTAAGAGAGCATGCCCATTCGTTGTCGTTTCATGTTGTTATTGCCTGTGAATACTTTAAATCCTTCAACAAACAAGCTGGAATTGTTTGTTACCCACATTCTGACTGTCTTTGTTTGGTCTATTTTCCCACGATGTCAGCAAGAGCGCTGCCCGTTTGCCAAATCCTTGGTCTGAATCAAAACCACAGCTCCTCAATTTGTCACGTCCAACTTTACAACAATAGGCCTGTGTCGTTTTCAGGTACATGTGCACAATGACATCTCACATTTTGCCCTTTTGGGAAAAGTGAAAAATAAGTTCACTGAGATATACAATGACAAAGTGGAGGCTTTCCTGGATTTGAATAGAAATCATACTTTTTTATATATCTGACTCGAGATCTGATGTGTCGTTGCACACATGCACACTGCCTGTGCATTTTTATCACCATTTTGTGTACAATCCGCGCCTGTATATCATTTTTAATAAATTGACAACTAGTGCTTTTTATCTGCATACATAATGTCGTCCTTACAGTTCACAGATCACTCTTCTTGTATGTATTCACAATTTCAGGAAATTGATTTTGAAGTTATCAGAAGCAACCTCTGTGCACTTGACATCAATACATACAGGGTAGGGTACCTGTGTGGAACACGTGACAGAACACCCAACTTGTGTATACCCAGGGTTCCGTACCTACATGTAAAAACGTAAAATTTGGGAGGGTGGTTCAAAACACTTGCCACTGGGTACCAACAGCTTAACCCATATTGACAGAATTGAAAAACGGCAGCTTGTGTAAACAGCAACAGTCTGATGTAAATTTCCGAGGTCAACTGAACTTTTGTATGTGTACCTGTGCTTGACCATGTTCACGTACATACATGTACATGTAGCGATAGTGTAATTTTCTTCTTTCAGTTTGACTAACAGAGCCCTGAATTCAGTGAAGTAAAATCAAATCAGTTTAAATCCTACACTCTGCAAGGTCAGTCGGGTCACAAGTTTCCCATCTTTTGGGTGTAGTGCACATGGTCATGGAAGTGCCCCGTAACTGTGTACTGCTGATATAATGTCTTTGTAACGGTACGTGTACATATACAATGTACAGTGTACCTGTACACTGTTGGTACATGTACATGCAAAATACATGATACAGGTGCATTCATGCATCCAACCCCCTTATAGCGGTACCCGCACCTGTACACACAATGTAGAGGTTCTGGTACATGTACAATTATGTGTAAGCAAGTGCACAGAACTATGGATATCCATCGCTGCACGTAAATTCACCAACTAAAACGAGATTGCTTCTCCCCAGAAAATGAGGGTGTGTCCGTTGTGAATGGGTATTGACTACACCATCCTTGAGCTCAAATGGAGAGAAATTGCTGCCATCAATGACTGCCTTACTAGAGAGCACAATTCAATTCCATACCGTAGTTTGACCCTGCCAGGACATTGGCTATATTACCAGTGAACCAGTTGCTCCCAGCGCAGACAATGCATTGCATTTTAAAGAAAAGGGATAACAAAAGGAGGGGAAAGACTGGCTTTTTTTGGTAGGTTTCATTATTCACAGAGACTAAATTGCTTCAGGCATTTGGGCTCACTGGAGTATGGTGTATAGTGTGCACCTGTATTCACATGTTGGCAGTCAACACTGGCTCTATACTGGAACACAAGTGTTTGTCAGGGTTGTTGGTGTGAAAGTGACAAAAAGCAATGATCAGTGGGCCACAGTCCTGTAGACCTCTTTTTAGTCTGGCCTACGGTACCAGTACATGTACATTTACCCACAGACCCTCTGTACCCCTAACAAGAGGTATGGTGACAGACACACCCAGCTCTTAAGTGCATCAATTAGTCAAAGGTGACTGCCCAGACCAGGCTTGAACAACAAAACAGTTTATAAGTTCTGTAGCCTGTCACAGATCAAGCTGGTCAAGGCCATGTCTTTCTTTTTTGTGGAACTGTTCATGCTTAAACTTCTGAGCCAAAGAAGAAAGAAAGTTCTGAACAGTGATACTGAGGGTAAAAAATGGGTTTTGGCTCTCTACTCTGCAAGTTCTGTACATGTATTACACATGCTATGCTAAATTGTTTGAGGAGACGACCGGCTGCCTCTTTTCCTCTGTGGAGGAAAGCAACATGACAGTGTTGTTCTGTCATTAAAGAGGCAGACAGAGCTGTCACGGAAATGAGATTTTTAAGGGGTGTTTTGCTATAGTATGAAGTGAGGCGGAGGAAGTATGGTAGAAAACATCGCCAGTGGCTAAAGCTTTTTCCTGTTGAAAATAATTGACTTTAAACCCTCTGTGCAACAAACTATTGGTACCTACCGGTATTTCAATGGAAAAAAAGGTTTTTTAGCTTGCCAAAAAGTGCAACTTCAAGAAATAAGCCCTGCGCATGTATGTGATACATGTAGAATGACATGTGTAGCAGTTGTAGCACTGAATCTAGGCTTTTTTCATTTGAAAGGGTGGCTGCAATCAATCTTTTTTATTACAAACCTGTAAAATGCACCTTTGTGCCTCGGTAAACCTTATTTTCAACTTTGGTTTCACTATTTCAAAGGAATGCCTTTTTGGTTTTTATGCTATTTATGACAATTTCTATATTCATCAGCAAAACTGTGATGTCATCTCAGGAAGATGCCTCAATATTACATTGGTTTGTACACAGAAAAGTATACGTTTTTGTAGAATTTCCTGGACTAAGATTTCGGTTCTTTGCTGATTTTTTTGTTTTTCATGTGCATAGCAATAAAAATGCATCAATCCCTCTCTCAGAAATGTTTTCAGCTAGTAAAGTCAGGGTTCTCTGTTTGAACAGAAATACCCATTCCCTAGATGACTTCACAGCAACAGCGCCCTCAGCTGTCTGGAAAATATGGATAATTTTGATTGTTAATTAAAAGTGTGCACTTTCAATTCATTTAACCAAATACATGTAGGTGTGCGTCAGACTTTTCGTACGCCGAAGGGAAGTACAAAGATGCAGAAGAAATACGTCGAAGAAAAATTCACCGCCGCTACACTTTAAGGTGAAGTGAGGACAGCCTTGAGTGTTTGCATAATAAGCTCCCATACTCATCACTATGAGCAGTGGAAGATAGAGTAAACAGGCCGAAGAAAAATTGTTTGCTGTTGGTAAACACCATTGGCTGATGAGCTAGTGTGGAATTGTACTGGGCTTAATCAGCAGTCCCTGACATGTAAACACGCAGTCTTATCTGATCTGTGTGGACAAACTGCCAAGTACAGAAATCACTGCATGATTAATGTGTTGTCAAATCCCAACTCTGGCAAATGTTTGGGCCATCCATCCTACAGGAACAATGAGGAGGTGTGACAGTTGAAGACCCGGGCAGGGTTTCACATATGATGCACCTCTGCAATCACTGTAAATCAATATTCACAAGTTGGCCATATTGAATTGAAAGCCAGGTTAACCTTTTTTTTTTTATTTTTGGAACCCAAGAATAAAAATGAAAGCAGTGAAAAAAGTTCATGAAGTTCTCTTAAAAGGATGAATATGTTTTATTACGTCAAATGTTTTAAGTAACATTTAAAAAAAAGGAAAGTGAGGTATGGATTTCAAAATAGTCTGCCACCATCCCATTTAGTGATATAAGATAGAAACCGGAAACAAGATAAAACTGGCTTCCTTGTGAATAAATTCTGTTGCTACATGTACATGTAAGTCTCAGCATAATCACCTCTGGCTGTGACATGTATACATATGTACATGTAGGGGTACATTACAGTGAAATCTGAGACCCATCAGGGGTTGTGGTTTGCAGGGATGGAACTGGAGTGTCAGTTGCTTTAATGATGCAGGGTTCATGATTTGTTCATTAGTTCCATTACGACTGCTAATGAATCAGCGCTGATCAGGACTCAAGTTGGGTTAACGCTTACCCCATGCAGAAAGAATGAACATTCGTCTGTTACCATGGCAATGTATTATTCACAATTTAACCACAACAGTCAGTTTGAGCGCCAAATTTCCCTCAAACCTTGCAAGATTTTCTCCTCTATAGATACTTAAAAGTATGTACATGTACATGCAGCTCTTTAGCAAGAACCCTGTTTTACTCTTCATGAATTTGATTAGGAAGTGAAGTAATTACAATGTAATACAGTATCCGGGAACTGTAATACAATGTGACAACTTGAAGTTCAATAGACTTTTTTGGCTGGTGGTTTCATCTTGAAAAGCACCAGCCTTAAACAAAAGGCATAATTCAGATTGTCTCACATTTGTGAAACCGCGGCGCATACATTGGACCACAGTGAAGAATCTGACATTTCATCCTGATGATGTTTTCAGAAATGTTTCTCGAATTCTGAATTGAATATTACCGGTAGTGATCCACCGAGAGATTTTCCCTGACAGCAAGGCACGAGTTACCACAGAATGCTCTTTCAGCAGTTTCCCCTAAACATTGAGTTGCATTAATTTGCCTTGACCTGTTCTTGCAGTGTTCCTGTTTTTAATTTCTAGTTCATTCATTCATTAAAAGCACTGAGTGGGCTGTGTTGATGCCATTGGCTGTAAAGACTTTGAGATGTCCTCAAAAATGTTACTGTACGTGGAGTCGGCAGTATGAGCAATTTTACCACGCATGTACATGTACATTGTACATGTAGCTCAATGCTATTAGGAAGCTGTACATTATATTGAATGTTGGCAGAACCCTGTATGATCAAGAAAACCCGTAAAGGCTTTTACAGTGCATCTGTCTTAAAAAAAAAGATGTCTTCCTACCGAGTGGTAATTAGTTACCCTCCCAAGATGGAAGGTATTACGCTTCCGATTAGGCGTACATGCAGTGAGTGGATTGCTGACCTGATAAAGAGGATTACATGGAAGCCCATTCATGTCTCCCCCCTTTTTGTTACATTACTACGCAATCGCGGATATAAAAATGACTTTATAATATAAACCAAGGGTGAGACTTGTGGGGATTTTTCCTGAGGTCGGGATTTTTTTAATGAGAAATGGACTGATTTCAGGATTTTTCAGACAATCTCTTTGAAAATGTGGAAAATCCTGAGTTTATCATTGAGGTGTTTGTACATGTACGTGTACTATGGAACGCAAGAAATGAGGAGTTTAATTGGTGCATTCAGGCAGGTCCAATGTACACCGCCCTACGCTGCTGCCCCTTAATTGGTGCATATCACCATTTCCTCAAATTTTGTCCCGGAGAAACACCCACTGTTTCTGACTACTAGTACAACCGGTATTTCACGCACCCATTGAACACATTTGCCAAGACTTACAGCACTCCCTTTTGTGTATGCTTGGGGATATTACATGTATATTTTATGTCCCTCAGTTATAATGAATCTCGGTAATGTTTACAGTGGCAGGTGACAGGGGCAAGTGTTCTCTTCCCGCTAACCTCAGCTAATAACAGCTACAACATAAATGCCTACTGCCAACGAGATGACGGATCCGTTTCACGCATTCACTGCCGACTTCCCTTTGCCACTGAATAGCGCACGGCCGTGGCCATTTTTAAACATGTCCTGTGTGTGCCGAGTCCCACAGAGCAGGATTATTAAATGAGGATGCATGAGTCTTCTCAGCTGTAAACACCCTCTGAATGCAAGCTGCATGATGTTTGTATGGGGGAGGGGGGGGAACTGTCCATTCATCCCCACATCCCGGACATTACTCACTTCACCCTGTGGTGACTACTTAGACCATTGGAATGTTTGCCAAATCAAAACAAACGTGGTAAATTGGTATGTGGTTCACATGTACATGTATTTGAGAAATACCGGTGACATCCCGCCTCTAATTTAAAAAAAGAAAACAGGAGCCGCCATGTATGTAAATTGCATAAATCATGTGCACAATCATGCAGTTTGTGTCAACAAATGTAAAGGTTACTTTAGCCCCTAACCTGTGAGGCCTTTTGCTCTGAATCCTCCTGAATTTTTCAAGACGGGAAAAAGACCATTTGACCTTTTTCGTAGCATAAATATAAGTACAATTTGTGACAGTGGGAACACTGTAGGAAATTGTACTCAGCAGTAAAATTGAAAACACAAAGCGAACAGAAAAGTAAATGCTCAGCGACCATTACACAGCAGCATGTACGGTACGGAGTACAGAAGTTGCCCTAATGCCGTCTTCCAATGGCCGTTTTTTTCCCCAAGGAAGTTTCTCTTCCCTGATCTGCCCCCACCCCACTTTGCCGCAGAAGATGCGTACGTGTACAAAAGTGCAGTGACAGAGGGAACCAACATCAAGCAAATTACCTCCAGGTGTGCCCAGGTGACCTTTGTGTTTTCCTTACCAAATACGAGAAAAGCACACGCACACGCCCCAGCGAAAACTAGCCTTGAAATGGCACGATTTCTCACCTGGCACGGCTAGTCCCCGGGCTGGTGATGCATATGCCCAGTGTCTTCTCTTGTCAATTATTATTATTGACCCTGGTTGCGGCTGACCTTCTCGGACGCTGACCAGGCATAATGAATAATACTCCGCTATTATAAAAGCTCTTGTCACCCTACTGCCCCGCCTAACCTCCAGTTAAAACGAAAGTGTCTCATAATTATAAAAACCGGCCCATCACTGGTTTAAAGAGCGAGCAGGAATGGCTGAGTTACACGTAGCTGCTCTTTTTCTCATCGGGACTCACATTGAATTCAGTTTATTGACCAGCACAAACTAGCCCTCGTCTTTGGCCATGCTGCGGCGCAGAGAGAAATCGATGAAGAGCAGGTTTTATACAGTAATAGTGTTGAAAACAAGTGGGGGATCAGTTACCAATGCACCTGTGCTCTTCTGAGGCATCCGCGCAGTAACTCCGTACACTCACTTGAGGACAGCACCGAAACGCACCAGCAGTTCCAAAGAAGGCAGAACAGCCAAACACGGCTGTGTATCCACCTTTCGCCGGGGTACAAAATCTGTTCTGCTGAACAAGGGAGCTGAGAAGACATGAGAACTCTACTGAAGCGAGAAAAGTTTTGACAATCATGCACATTTTTAAAAGAGGCTTCTTGACGAAACAATGAGCGCCTGCCATACTGTTTTGAAATGAGGGCATGGGTTTCTTCTAGTTGTAACCGTTTTTATTAGAATAAGATAATTTGGTGATTTGCATTAACTGGCATGTTGTATTAATTTGCATAATGTTCCTGTATCTTTATTAATATGTTAGTGCTTGTCCCGCAAGACATTTTTATCTCTCAACATGAGCAAGGTATGAGGAACTTCAACTTCAGAACAGATCTTTCACCTACTGGGGTACCGATAATCAGCATTCATTAATTTAATAAATCAACCATGCTGAATCTTATCAAGGTGGACCTTGCAGATTTTTATGCTCCAAAGCATGTTTTGTTTTTATTTAATCAAATCTACGAATATCCTTGCAGTTTTAAACTGAACCCATGCAAACCGTTTGGAAATGTCTGAACTGAACCCCACCAGCCCCCCAAAATCCTTAACTAATTTCTTCGGTATTTACTAATACATTTCATCAAAAATGCAGGTTAATATCTGAATTTCCCTTATTGCTTGTAGGCGTTTAGTTCTGCCTTATTGCTTTTAACAGCCCTTTTAGCCACTCTGGTTGAATAATTCATTTTTTACGTGAGATGCAAATTCTAACAGGTTCTTATACTGGAAGGCGTTATTCTGTTTGCTTATTGCATAGACATAAAATGGAGGCTGTTGGTGTGGAAAATGCTGGTACATTGTACGTAGGTGTGAACTGAATTTTAAAAGGTATACCGGGTATGAACAGCACCATACTTGAAAGTGATACATAATTACTGACTTCACTTCTTCAAAGGACAGGAATGGTCCATGAAGATACTGTACATGAATTGCAGAAGTTCAGTGTGAAACCGAGTACATTGTGATAAACCGTATTTCTGAACCTTGCACTTGTACTGCTCGTGCATATAAACCAATATACCGGTACTGACTGTATTGAAAATTGTATGATGTACCAGCTCATTAGCCTTGGCCAAAAGGTGTTTGCTGCCAGAATTGTAAGATACATACACTTTGTGTACCGAAATCTTTACACTAAACTTGTTACATTACACAACTGGGTTTGCACATTATATATCGCCTGATGTGTTTGACATTTCGAATTTATGAATATTAATATTGATGTGAGCATATCAGTATGCTGTTAGGGAGATGGGCTCGTGTACCTGGGTAGTTCAATCAATGTGGCACTTTTCACTCAACCCGGTTCAGTGGGCAAACGGTATTTACATGTACATGTGCGGTACCTGCACAGGTATATACATTTGTACAGTAAGTAGCCATGGCTAGCTATGGCCAAAATGCAGGGGGGAAGGGCAGAGGTGGATGGTTCATGTCCGGACCATGCACGGCGGGCCCCTTCCTTGCATTAGCATGATGCATTTATCCTTGAGACATTTCTGTAGGCATACTATGGTACCTGTACATGTATGTACATGTACATGTCGTTTGTTTGCCTGTCCTACGTGGTATGTGACAGGTGTAATTTTATGCCATCTCCTCAGTACCTATGGTACACTGTAGCCTGTACCCTTACAGTGAACGACATACTGCCATGCCCAAATCAGGGACAGCTTCAGGTTTTTTTGCCATTAGCATGCCATAGAGAATAGTTACAGCCATAGCCAAACATGAACATTTTTTACCTACCGGAATATTTACAATGTAGCCATAAACTGCAGCTCCATGTACTGTATTGGCCAAAGTGTGATATCTAGCTAAAATTTTCTTTGCTGCAGCTTTTTTTTTTTTCCTCACCACCTGTTTGTGTGCTGTGTGTGGTTTTTTTTCCCCCCTGATGATTATATGCAGCCTCATCCTTTTTTTGCACCCCAGATGCAGGGCGTGACTGACACTTCGGCCTAGCCGGGTGCTGCGGTTGCAGCATCAAGTGTCAGCTGCCAAGATTGGCTGTCCGATAACCGTCGGAATCAGAGCAGAGATAAATCGTGGTTGGAGGCGTTGGTAAAAGCCTGGCATGAAAGTTTCCTGAAACAGCTGGAAAAAAAAAAAAACAGCTGAATTTGTGTATGCGTACAAGGAGATTTGAATATCTCTCCATCCAATTCTGCATTGTACATCAGCTGGTCATGCATACAGGTGCAAAAACATAATGTACCGTACATGTACATGTCCTTTAACCTCAACATCTACAGCTGCAACATGTGGTACACATTCAGATATCTTCCACTACCTTCTGATCTGTCAAATACATGTACCTGTGCGGTATGCACTCCAGTACATTAATATTTACAAGCACAGTGCTCGTATAATACATGTAAGTGATATTTTTATAACAGAATTAATTGGGTCATTCCATAAGGTTGGGGCATGATTTGTGACGGTGTCCATTTTTCCATGTACGTGGGACAGCTGTGCATGTGAATTCCAAATTATACATCGTGCAAGGCTGAATACAGAGGTGTGTGTAATTTTCACAGAGTAAATTACCTACTCTACAGGTCATGACAGGTGGTAAAAGTTACCCATGTAACAAGGACACCTGTCACAAATTGTGCCCCAACCTAATGGAATGACCTAATTACTAAAAAGTACAAATAAAGTAATTACCTCGCTAGCATTGCTACATGTAGTTGGAGCCATTGTCTGTTTTTTTTAGTTTCACCCGGTTGCAAAGTACAAGTAGGACGGCAGTATAATTTCTTGAACGTAGTGTAGAATCAAAGAGAAGCATTAAATTTTTTTTGTGACCGGATTCACGCTAAATCCAAGTGTCATTGCAAGTTGGTTTGACAAGTTTGTGAAGACAAAAAATTCCTGTATTTTGCTGCAGTGGAAAGAGTATCCTGTAAACATTGTTTGCCTCTAGAATATACATGAACCTTTTATTTGGTGGATTCTATCACATTGCTAACACTAATTTGCAAAGCCTTTAACAGTTTATACAATTTTAATTACTAATTAATATAGTTCATGTAATTAACAAATTACTGATGGCAGTGCAACTAGTGTATGTTGATATTTAGTGTCATGTAACTAAAGAACCCATGCCCAATTCAGTCAGTGACAGTTCAAACGAATTGGATCAAATTCCAAACCTGAACTTTTTCTGATGATTTTCATGCAGAGGGCTCCACTGGCCAGCCAGTTTCAAAGGGTGTAATGAAACTTGTCGAGCCCAGTGAAATGAGTCAGTCAGCAAATGATAAGCAAGCAGAGAGTATGGCAGGACACTGGTACCTCTCAGCCACCATTGAAAGACTCATTCCGATGAGCTACGTGATGATCTTTGTGCCACCCATACAGAGGTACATGTGCAGCCTGTATCCATACAACAGGTGCTTTAGTACATGTACATGTGCTTTGGAAATGTTGGCTCATTCAAACTCATACAAAGCAGACTGCTACTTGACAATGAGGATTCCCATTCTGTCATGGTATTCCCTACACCATGGTCAGGTGCTCCTCTGAAGCAACTTAATTTCGTAGGGGGGGGGGTTATTTTACAAAATAAATACGGTTGGTTTTGTAACGGTATTTTAAAATGGCGCGTACTATGGACAACATGAAGGATGGTCACAGAGGAGTACCTGACTGGAAGGTGCCCGGGTCAAAGGTCAAGAAGCCTCTTTTAATGTAAGAAGGAAAAGATATTAAAGAGCCCAGTTGTAGCCCAGTCTTAGCTGCCGTTGCCATGGTGATTTTTTCATGACGGCCATCATGGATTATCCTCTCCCATAGAGAGAGTGGATTGAAATCACATTATGACCTCTTTGTTCCCGATACCCGTACGTACTCAAAATGCTAAGGTTCTAAATGTCAGATGTACACGTACAGGTGCCAACACATGTACAGAGTCTGTCCTGGGAACAGAATTGCAGAAAACGAGTAAAGGTCGGAAAGTCTGTGCGAAATGTTCAACATGGACTCTCCTGAAACATGAACAAACCACCTGGCATATATTGTAACATTCAGATATTGCTGGGGTATTTCTGTATTAACTGTGTAACATTCCTGTAATGGCTACAGTGCCAGTAGCGTCCTACTGTATTTGGAGTTTATACACGTACATGTAGGCCCACACAATACTTACCGGTACGGTGTGTTTACATGTACTGTGGGTTTTTTTTTTTTTGTGTACTTCATTTTTAGGTAATGTGATTTGGCTTGAATGAGAGCATGCATACCAATATTACAAAGGATATCTCTAAATGTAACTTCTGAAATTAGGTGGAGAGAGGATTGAAAGATATGCTTTTTTTTTTTCAAATGTCCCAACTCTGCTGGGCCTAATCAAATAAAATTGTCTACACCAGACATATGCTAGTACCATCTCTGCATGAGCTGAGGAATTTCAAAATCACCTTTGAACTCCGGGAAGACCTTGTTGCTGTCTCTTATTGTGAAAGTTACAAAAAACAGTGATGTTGAAAGGACCTGACTGTTACTTGTACGTGGTATTCAAAGCTTCTCAGGTCCAAGAACGTCTGATAATATTAACTTCTTTGCCTGAAATGTTGGATGTGAAAGGGATCTAATGAACAATGTTTGATAGATCAGCATCATTCATTACCCTGGAGCTATCGAACCAAATGGATTAACTCTGAGGAGCTGGGCTTTGAGCCTCATTCATCAAGACCACCTAAATGTAGCAGAGGCCTCATCTACCAATTGAGACTCAGGAGGACCTCTCAGGGAACCTGCTGTAACCAGTGTCTCCTCGCAATCGGAGTACCCAGGAGCCAAATGAAATGTTAAACAGGAAAAAATATTCACAGGCCGAGTAGATGAGGAGGCCTAAACCTGTACATGTCCTTCATGTTTTCTGTTTGCATCAGCGTATGAATCTGCGAGACATGACAGTCATTAAGGCAAGACGATGCGGTCCGCACGTCACCTCCATCTCCAGCTTCAGGACATTTATCACCCTCCCTATGTCTCTGAACAAAACGGGCCTCTTGGCCGGCTAGATTGGAACGAGCTTGATTAATGCCTGTGTATTACTCACTGGAACACAGGACTAATGACTTGTAACATAATTTACAATCCCAGGTGAGAGGCACGTGCATTATTTATCTGCAAACCCTCAAATTTGATAGAACCAAGCCTGTTTCAAGTTTTGAGGGCGTGTCATTGAAAATTTACGGCAAGCACTACTGAGGATGAAATGATTTCTTGCAGAAACCAGAATTCCAACAGACGTGCTGGCTTCTACTCATGTACATACATGCATTACTATCAATATTTACAATGTACTCGCACAGGTGTACAGAGACATACATGTATTCTCGTCCACAACTGGACAAGTCCCTTTCCCAAAGAGAACTATAGAGTATTACATGGGTAAAGCACCAGATGAATCAGTCATAAATACTGATTAAAAACGAAGAGAGGAAGTCAGCTACCGTGACTTACTTAGAAATACGCACAATTTGAGGTTTCCTAGTATCAAGGAATATAACAATAATTATGAGGACGGATTTAATGTAATTAAACTAAACCTTGCCTTGAAACGATTTACATGTATGTTTGTCTTGGTATTTTAGTAAATTGAGGTTTGGTAAGGGTGTCGCCTGTCACTGGGTTTGAAACGCACGTTGGTGTCTTCACACTTCTAGTAGAGGAATTTTGATGTCAGCCTTATTTGACCAGCCCCGTTATCATCTCGACGATGTCACACCTTCAAACAAGTGCTCTTTTTTTAATCATATGAGCTGAATGTCGGGACTTCATCGGTTGATGTGCATAGTAAGTATCCCCACCAGAGATGTTTTATGGTGGGGATGTTGCGACTGCTAACTGTGTGTACACGCTCGAATCGGCCACGCAACGGAAGAGATCAGAGCAACACTGACAAGAACGTCACTGAGCGGCGAAGGTTATACCCGCCAAGGTGTCGGATGTGTGTTGGCACATTACATTCTCATTCCCAGGGCGACGTCCTAAGCCTCATTGGCAATGCAGAACTGTGTAACCTCATCCCTTGAGGTGGGCCAAGGTTTTGTACTTGGGAAGGAATATGAGCGTACATATTACCGGCAGTGGGAATCGCAACTGACTCGGCAAAGCAGTTGTCATGCATCAGTTGTTATCTGGACAAGTTAAAATTGTGTGCATATCTTTCATGAATCTTCTCTCTACTAGCATTTTTTGGTGGAAAGATACCGGTATATCGGTCCAAAAGACGTATTAGGCACAAGAAAAACGCAGACTCGCCTCAGAATAAAATAGACAACGTACCTTTATGTTCAGCATGCACAATACTGTTCCTTTTTTTTTTAATTCATGATACCCCTGTCCCTCTGGTATCCATCCGCTCTAACAGTGAAACAGCCTATCAGACTTTGCACAGGAACCAGCTAATTACCTATTGAATAAACCTCACCACTGGGTTGCCAGGGGGCAAGAAGTAAATGAAGAAATCATTTTGTTAGTAGAACCATCACACAGCAGTTGAGTCTTTGCTCATCTTACACGCCACAGCAGGATACCAGGTTAGTTTAGATAACTTTGATAATTGCGGTGGATGGGCTGGATATTTTGCATTCCATCTGACGCTATTAGTCCACTGATGACTTCTGGCGTGATAGGGAGGCTGATTAATAACGACCCAGACAATACAGATTCATGTCTGAAATTACCCCCGGCCATGCTGAGAGAAGATCTTTTCTGTAAAGTTGACCAAGAGAAAGCTGGATTTTATTCCGTAAATAATGAGTAATCTTTAAAGGCACATTTCTTTTGCTTTAACAAGGCTGTTTTAGTTTTAAAAAAAACTAGTTACCCTGTACCGTAACTCATCCTGAGTTTGACCTGATAGTGAGTCCAACAATCCTCCTCTACTGGTTTGGTGGCAGCAACACCCCATACAGTAATTCTCTGTTATCAAAATGGCAGAAATGGACAGTAGCATGTCTGTGTGTATTCCATCACTGTCACACCAGAGCAAATGACCTTGTTGCCTGAAACTTGGAACATGGTAATAGCATTTACCAAATTCCAGTTAAAGTGTTGGCAGCACATCCTCAAGCGGCTCTTTTTTAACTCCAGCCCACCGCTTCTAGAATGGCTTTTTCAGTGGTGGCAGAATGATGACTGGGATTCTTCAGATTTATGTTGAAGCGGAGGGATTTTGTCATCAACCCAGTTCAACCAAGTGACAGTTATTCAGTTTTACAATGTACCTGTACATGGATGTTCTTGAGACAGCCAAAATCTGTACATGTAATTGGTGTAAGCATGCAAAAACACCAAGATTCACACATTTTGGGTGGGATAAAAGCCCATTAAATCAATCCAGCTCACACTGATGGACAGTCACAAAACCAGTGACAGAATGATCTCGAAGCATGACTGTCAGAAATACCAGTAGGCAGCACGCCAGTCTCTGTGACAGCTGTGTTGTTCACAAACGTGAACCTATTTTGATTTCTTTCAAATGCCAACTGATGCCATCAAATTGCCTCAGCGGATCCAAAATTGGCTGCTCTCTGCTCTCTAGTCAAGCCCAATCATCGACTGATAACCATCTCCCTACGTCTCCAGTAGGGTATGTCTTGGGCGGTTTTCCAATACTCAACTTCGGCTCCATCTCAGGCTTCAACTGTTTTTTCACTAGCTAACATTGAAGCTGTAAGCGCAGTAATTAGTCTAATAGTGCCACAAAACATCAAATAAGATGCAAGAGAGCCAGAAATTACAGTAATCCAATTTAATTTAAACGCTTCAGGCCCACAATCGGGGATTGGTTTTTGGGAACAAAGCCTGAGACGGAGCCCAAGTCGAGTATTGGAAAAGGGCCTTAATGTTAACCTCAAGAAAGTAAAGTGTTACCGGTTGATGTACATGCACTGTAGTATGGGCACATAATGTCAGATACATTCAGCCAATAATCGCTGAGAATTCAGTGGATCCAGATTTGCATGTGTAGCACTTTTGCAAGATTATACCTACAGTCAGTGGATTTGTGGATCTACGCAATACTGAGAACCCGTCTCGATGGCTGATGTCATCTAGCGTTTCAGAACGATGATGTTCTGTGCACTCTCTTCAGTGCTATCCAATCCTGTAATCTAAATGCCATATGGCAGAGTTTTCCACTCGTTAATTATTCCACCTCCATTGCCAAAGGGTCTAGTTTATTTTTGTGCTATTCAAGAGAGGTTTATAGCCAATACGGCATGTAGTTACAGTTGGATTCAAACCGTTGTCCACTGGATCACAGTCCAAGTGTTTTACCAACTGCTCAAACCAACTACACCTGTACATGTAGAACCATGGGTGAACCTGTCAAATAATGATCTACCAAGACGAATGCAGTATTACATTATAATTGTATTATTTGAAATGTATACTGTGCGAGTATGTACATGTGCGGTACTTGTTCAAGAAATTACATGTAGATATTTTAAAAATTAATTTCAGCAATTTTACTTCATCTCTGTTGGCATCCCCAAATACCTTACAGTTCCTATTACAGTTGATCAACATTTGAAAGAGATAATCTTTTCAATGAAATATGCCACTTTTCTGTTAAAATTTGCCCAATTTCGGTATAATATTTACATTGGAACACCCCCCCCTGTTGTTTGAAAATTGCTGGAAAATTTTTGTATCCATAAAAAGGCGGTGCTTTCCCAGGTTCAGTTCTGTGCAAGGTATTGTTTCTCATGCATGGTGGTTATGAACCTCAGAGAACCGAGAGTTCATTCTTTTGGATGAATAAGATGTAATGGCCGCACAGGGCTAACTTGTGACTGCGCTCTGTGAGGTGCTGAACAAACACCTTGTACAAAACACCGTCAGGGAATGCGCTGTAAAGGTGACTATTCTTTTAGTATGCGATGTACATGTACTTGGTTATTACCATCTGTCAGGACTAACTAGAGGACATATGTACTCTATGGCACCCACTTGAAACCGCTTTCAAGATCATCAGATATCAGTATGTGGATTAGTAATCACCATGCACGTTTCACCAATTTTCCCAGCAGCCACATTTTTGCCTTCTCCGTATGATTTGTCATGACGGATTTACTTGGTTGCCTTCACTGCTTGTGGCAGTGCTGTGTTTTGAGATTATTTCCTCTATGTGGGATTTGCTATCACGTCTTCAGACATCTAGACAGCTTGAGAACAAAATTTGGGTGCATTGTTGTCAACCTGTTGCAACCAGTATGTGGAACTGTGTCTAATGTTGCCTTATTGTCAAAGCTGTTTAGCTGCTTCACTGCATTTCCAGAGTAATACAATAACAGAGAAAGTGTTTCTACAGAATGTGCAGATCCTCCCCAAGAAAAAAAGCCGGATCCTTTTCTTCATTCTGCTGTTGGACGTCGTTCCTTGGAGGAGCTTCCCCCCCCCCTCTATTTCTCCGTTTCTCCACAACCACTTGGATTGTACCGTACGGCGGTAACCATCACCCACGCCTGAAATTGCATCTTTTTCATCCTGATTCCACTACCCATCATTGTGTGCCCTGACCAAGGAGAGCCGTCTCAAATCACCGTTACCATAGGAACTCGATCGTAGAGCAAAGTGCGTCTTCCCAGACCCTCTGAATTATCATCAGTTGGGAAATCTGCTCATGGGATCTTCCGTGGCATCTTGGATTTATAATGCCTGATCCAGGATTCATATGAAGCAGTCAGCCAGTGAGGCGACGTGGTCCTCGTGGATTTCTAGACTCAGACATCCCTCCCAGCAGCCCCCGTCTACTCGGAGAAACTTCATTCTGCCTGTTTATTAACTCATGAGCATCTCATGAATTATTCAAATCCATTGGTAGTGGGCTCCTGCATGGTAATGTTCTTCACCAATTTGTGATTATTTGAGGGTACTTGAGAGCTGAGTGACACTTCAGACAAGAGCTGTCTACTCGTTAGACAAATATCGAGGAAAATGTGGCTTGGGATCAAAGACCATCGTCTCTCACCACAGCCGACATCTCTAAATGGAGGAAATTTGTTGGAAAAAATGTCAGCCTTACCTCAGGAGACATTAAATGTTGTTCCTTGGAGTTGCAAAGGAGCAAATCTCAGAGAAGGTAAGAGAAAGATTTCTGGATGTGTTTCCAATTTTGTAAATTGATTCGGAATAGTTTTGTGGTTTTTGCCTTTAAAACATGACACTCTAACATTGAAAATGAAATGGAAAAAATGCATTACTTGAACTGCATGCTGAAAGTTTTTTTTTTTTTGGTGGTGGTGGGGGGGGACAGGGGAGTGATGCATGACTACATACATGTACATGTACAGTTTACACCTGTACATTGTACACATGAGTACACATGTACATGTAGCATGTTGGTTATGGGCTCTGGTCAGGCTCTGCAATGGTCCTGGTGGTCAAGCAAACACATGTAGAGCATACCCTAAGTACACCTGCAGGCAGCAGGACGCAAGCAGATGGCCTGCACTTAACTGGCTGACCATTACTCATTCCAGGAATAGCAAGGCATTAACAAACCCTAATGGATATGACCACTATCATTCTTACATCTAATGGACATCCTATTACCATTGAAAGTGTGGGGTGAAATTCACAGGGATTGACAACAGAGGCTCTAGAAGCATTAAACCAATCAGAATCGAACCTGACGTTGTTGATCTGTTGTCATCATGTTTAATGAATTCTGAGTTTTTAATCATGAATGCTTAAATTTAAAGGTGTAACACAACTTTTGCAACCACTAAATGTACCAACAAATGTTACATGTATGCAGTACTGTTTCTTTTCATGTGTGCATGTCTTCAGTTGGAGACACTGTACGAACGGGATGTTCTGTGAATTTTTAACATGTTGGTGTGTGGGTTGTTCGAATCTGAGCCCTTTCAATAGTACATGAACTTGCGGATGTCACTTAGAAAAGAAATCTTTGCATTCTCGGAGTTCAGTTTAATTTGAGCATTTGTTTTATATGTTGGCAACAAGTCTTCCTGATCCGAAGTACATGTATACCGGTACATATTAAGCTGGGCTAGTGAACATGGGGGTGGTCGCTCCTACAGTTCATCAGCTGACTACTCATCTCCCATCAAGAGTCCTCGAAGCTCTAACCAAAGCAAAGAGAAAGGACACGGGGCTTAAAGTCTAATGCCCACTCCTATGTAGAACGTGCTCGTATGTGCATGCTGTATCAGAGAGCGTGTGAAACATCCTTGGAATTCGGAGCAGCCCTGGTGGGGACCGGGCATATTCTGGTTTTGATTTACAACGCACATGTACGCCGGTGGTGTGGGGTACCGGTTTTGTTTTTCTTCTCCTCCTGCGCAATCGGCTGTTGCAGCATGGGGTGTTGGGTATCTGCGCTTGATACCTGCTGTACATGCAGGGGTATACATTCGTTGACATTTGAAACCCTCCCCCCCCCCAAGAAAAGAAATAAAAACTTGGAGTCAAAGTCACCAGTAGGGCTTGACGCTATGTACAGTGTACATGTACAGTAATTTGGGTGTATTTTTTCATCCCGCCCCCCAAAAAAGTTGATGTAACGAAGAAGTGACCTCGATAAGAATTGATCCCAATGCCGTCACAGCCCAGTACACTGTACATGTACATATATGCATCTAGCATGCATTGGTATACAAGTACACAATATACCTGTACCTGTACGTAATTCCAGTGCTGTTCGCCAAAAATTACTGCATAACCCAAGGCAAAACAGTGGTGCACTGTTACTAACATGTACAAGGTTGGTTTATTTACAATTTGGGACAGCTACCGCTTCCAGTATGCTCGCAAGCAATTTCGAAAAATACACGTTTTGGGGACCAAACCTGTTCTGGACAAATTTTGTCCCCACTTCTTGGTCTTGAATTAATTTCCTAACAAAACTTCAAAAGCAACTGTCGCCTTGGTGCAGTTTTGGCGTGGGCCTAATAGGCCGTTTTCGCGGCGGCCCCAATTTCAGTCTTTTCCCCAACGTAGTGAATTTATTTGAAAACCTTAAATTCAAAGAACCAGATTATATTCTACAATTTCAGTCCGACCCCCCCCCAAATCACCTGGTACCATCCCATTACCGTGAATACGGGTTTCCAAATTATACTGTACGTTCAGGAATACGACTGAAATTGGGGACGACGCTAATATGGTTTATTGCCAGTACATGTAGTTTGAGGAGATCGTAAATGTGTACACTCATACCATGAGAGGTCTTCAATCTGCATACATGTACATGGATGGACCGGTATCTTAGTTTGAATTGTATCAGTCAAGATGTATTTTTAGATTGAGATTTGAGAATATTTGTGGGCTTCCTTTCCTGTGTGTGCTTGTTCCCAAAATAGACCTGCAATTGTCCTCAAAGGAACTACACGTACATGTACATGTGCCAGTTCATATGTAATGCGGTACATTACCAGTGCATAAAAAGCACCTGAGCACACACTAGCCGTCTTGAGTCAACAAGGTTCAGTGTCCTGCTCCTTTTGGCCTCCATATTCAGCCATTATGTGGACACTTTTCACGATTGAAAGCTTAAATGGTGTCTGGTGTTGAGGCGCCAGGGATGCAATGTGTCTGTTGCTTGCTTCACCTACATGTACATGTTCCAGTACCTGTCCAGTCCTATTCGTGGATGTGGCGTCACAAACGGCTCTATTAAAGCTTATAGTGTTTGCAGTATTTTGAGGATACTTTTTGTTTGGCGGTTGTTTCTTTAGAGCGATTTGATGCATTAGTTAGGCCAACATGTACATGTACGTAGACATGCCAAGGTGCCTCACACAATAAACATGCAAATGCAAGACACTGGTGAAAGTTCAACGTCATTATAGTGACGACTACAGGTATTTTTATTATAGACTGGGGAGAAATCAATATCCAGAATCCAACCATACATGTACTTATTAAAATTTTCCGATTAGTACACATAAAAGACAATACAGACACTTGACTAGGACAATACCAGTGCACCACATTTGTACATGTACAGTGTACATGTACATGAACGGTATATTCACGCATGGAGATAGGAATGATTCATGTACATGCCAGTTGACAAACAATGATTATTCAACTAGATCGATTCATTCGATCGATTCTGTTTGCAGGTTGACAAAATGTATTTACACTACACTTGAAAGCTAATCTCAAAAGGGGGAAAATTTGCACACTTTTTCTCATCCTGGAAAATGGATATTCATTTCACAAATTGTGAAAACAAGTTCCCTCTAGTGGGAAAAATTGTCACACCTTCTTCTGCTCTGTATAAAGGGAAATTCACAGCTTATTTCACAAGTGGGAACATCTTCACATCTTTTTACACCAGTGGGAAAAATGTTCACACCTTTTTACACAAGTGGGAAAAAAAGTTGACAGCTTTTTTTTTTCATGAGTGGGGAAACTTTCACAAGTGGGAAAAAAGTTGACAGCTTTTTTTTCACGAGTGGGGAAATTCGCCTGTGAATGTGAATTACTCTCACGGTTTGTCCCAGTCATTTTTGCGGGGTTACATGTACATGTAAGCTTCAATTGCAGCGTCCACTGTACCACGCAGTGCAGATTTCATGCGTATAGACACTTACACACATGCATGTTAGAACATTAATAAATGTCTGGATTGCAAATTACATTTAACTGCATGCACTTTTCTTTGAGAGTTACAATGTACACTAGGTTCAGAGAATACTCGTGTACATGTACAATGCAGTGAATACCGGTTCATAAAAACCACAAAAGCAAGATATGGAAAATTAAAAATGAATTAATAACAATGCATAGACACAGGAGGTAGATCAATACAAATCAATACATAGCAACCATGGAGCACCAGTGATGCCTTTTCGCTTGTAAAGTTTATGATAATCGTATTATTCAGACGAGATATTGATTGGATTTTTAAATAGGGAGAAAGATGGGCTGGATGCAAGGTTGATATGCATTATTGAGTGATACAGATCAGGTCCATGGTCGTGCTGTAAATGCACGTGTACCAACTGTACACGATGTGTTTGGGCAGGTACGGTACGGTACGTCACGCTCTGCAGTCGTACACACTTGCACTTGTGATGGGCTTATTTTGTGACGACAGCACTGGCATGTGTGGCCAGACAGAGATGACGCAAGTGGGATGCTTCATGGCGCGCCATTTGCTTGAGCTGCCGACAGTTTAGGGGAATGTGCCTCTGCAGTATTGACATTGGCCATTGATATATTGTGTCATCCTGCTTGTCTCTGTTGCAGATACTCCTTGTGGAACGCGACAATACTAACTACATGTAGTACAAGTTGTCTCACTTTATACAGAACCCTATGTACTGTATGCTATGTGTGTGCATGTATGGTGCATGTACCAGTGCTGTCCAGGGGTGAGAGAATTCAGTGTTTTAACTGATTTCAGCTTTTTTTGGTTTGGATGTTGATCCTGTATTTCAGCTTTTTGCTGCTACATGTTCATGTAGTACCCGGTAGCTGTTTGTAGCTTGAAGTTTAAGTGGCCACTTACACCCCTGATTGTACATAAATGTACAAGCACATTAATGGACACATTGTATGTAATAATTATGTAGCCCTTCAAAACTAAATATCATTGTCATTTCACATACTGGTAAATGTATTTTATATGTATCCACAAAGTACACAAATGCACCGAACATTGTATTTTTCTCGACAGAAATTTTATGTGTCTATCTCCCAGTTTCATAGTTTAATGACCAAAAGTCATGTGTTGGAGCTTTTTCTTTTTGGTTGACGGGACGGGTTACAATGTAGGTTCATTTTGACCGAGATAAAATATGTCCCACCTTATGAAACTACAGGGTTTTTTTTTCAGTGCTCTACCGGGGTACCAGTGTACAAAAGTGGGGGACTTTCAACTCGGAGGGATGCTTCTGATCACCAAACCTTTTAAAAAACAAAACAAATCCGTCATGCCATAATTTCACAATTAATATGAAAAACCCAGCGCTACACAATAACCCACATTTCCATCAAAAAGCACAATTCACACGTACATGTATTAAGCACACAACATAGGATTTTAGTGACTTGATGATATCTCTACAACTTAGGGGTTGTCCCAAGTTTTCAACAGAGTACTGTTTTTCAAGGCCCCCCTCCCCCAAATGTGACTTGCTCTGGAAAAAAGGTTTATTAAGGTGTAATGGCCCATTCTACATGTACGTGCCGAGGGTAGAAATATTTCGAAATATTTTGAGGCCAGTTGGTTGACCAGAAAGCCTCTCTTGCTAAGAAAATAATAATAATAATAATAATTTATTCATTTATAAAGCGCAAATCTCATATAGATATGTTCAAAAGACAATGAATACATTTAAACATGGTTGAGCCGATGGCATACAAGGGCACCTCGGGCAGCCGCCAAACGACCCACATTCAGCAACATCAGTAAAGGGGAGACAGTACGAAGCAGTTACAGTTTTAGAGATGGGAGGAAAACCCACGGAATCAGGTAGGGACTGAAAACCCAATCCACATGTGGACCGGGCCGGGAATTGAACCCGGGACCACAGAGGTGGAAGGCGAAGAAAGAACTACCTTGCCAACCCGACTGTCCGAAAAACAAGAGAGTGTCTAATTTAGGTTTAATGTTTCTGTTCGTTATGTTTAAAGGGCATTATCTCAAAAGCATGTGTGATAAAATGAAATTATATGAATATGCAAACGGCAAATAACTCCATAATGCAAAACCCCACTGGGATGAAATATTTATCAAATGAAGGCATAGGGTGTGAGCAATTTGTTATGTAACTCAAATTCCAACAAAAGGTGACATAATACGTGTACCTTTTTGCAGAGCTGGTTACAAGTTAGTTTCTAACATTTTTCTGTCGGTATTCTGAAATACCGACAATCTCTCATTGGCACCGTACATTGTTGGAAATTGCCCATTATTAAGCTTACTGAGGTTTTTTGAAAACCTTCATGTTTTAAAAATAAAAAGGTTCAACATGAAAAAAAGTTGTTTAGACACATTGATAATGAAAGGTTTTCCACTTCTGTGATGATCTTGTGCAGGTCCCCAGTACCAGGACAACATTATGTGGGTACAGATGGGTACCGCTATGGGGTGTTTTTTTTAAAAAAAAAGGCCATTTCTTATGTGAAAATGGAGACATGATGGGGATGTTTTACTGCACGTGTGTCATGCCTGCTGTGAAGTCATCAGTCAAATGTGACCTTTCTATAAGATAAAGGGACTTAATTTGTTGACTTTTGTTCTTTTGAAGGGGGATAAGCTGATAATCCTTGCTGATTCCACATCATTACACACCAGATTAGCCGCAAAATGGGGTTAGAGATCCTTTTCAAGCCTGGACACTGGATGAAAAATATGCTGTCAAACTGTTTGCTACTGTCTGAGGCGTCAAGCCTATGGTGTCATTAACTGCTGTGGTGTGGGGCATGGTTTTTTTTCACACTCTTCATTCATTGCATAATGCATACTGTGTACTGGTATTTTTTTTATACATGTACAAGTGCATAGTTCTTGTACCTGTGCTACATTATGTATGTGTTTGTACTGGTAGAGAAAGCCAAGAGTGCTACATGTATGTGTCCTTGAGGGAGTTAAAAAACATGCCCAGGCTGCAACAGTTGATAAATATACATGGTAACTGTCAATAAATTATGAAGCGTGAAAAACGGCCATGAAAAAGTAATGTTCTCGTTGTGGACTTCGATTTGTGTGTGTGTGTTCTCATGGGTTACATGTACACTGTCCATGCACTTTAATAGCCCACTTATGATCTGAAAAGGGGTTTGAAAAAATATTTCTCAGTTTATTTGAAGAATAACCTTATGGTATGGTACATGTACATCCCTTTCTGTGAACCCTTTGGTAAGGTAGTGATTAATTTGGAGAAATTTATATGGCCCAGTTTCATTTCTGCACGAGCAAGAAAAAATACCAAGTAATATTTTATTGTGGTGACAGTGGTGTACTGTACCTACCCTGGTATGTACGTATGATGTTTATAAGAGTGTCTATGTGCAAATATTTATGAGGTGATTAACCAACCATTCCTGCTACCATAATTCGTCAAATGGTAATAGGTGATGGGTCATTTCATTGGTTACACCACAAAATGCAGGGATGACAGTTTTCTGGCAATAGCATGATTTCAGGCTTCTTCTTGTAAAATGCCGAGCTACATAATTTCAGGCCCTGACTACATATACATGAGCATGTTGCATGTACATGTAGGATTTTCTGGCCTTGATTATTTTAGGCTCTGGGCACGAATCTGACCAGCATCCCTGAAATGGCACAGGTGTATATCATGTTCCGTTATTTGCCATATTACAAGCTGATGTAGTGTGCGCTCAGAATCTACATGTATGCACATTGGTACATGTGGGTTACTTTGTGGTTGGCCAAACTACCTGTGCTCTTTCTCTAAGAGTTTTCAGAAGATGACTGGTAAAATTTGAAAAAAAAATGGACGAATGAGCCATATTTGCCAGTATGGACTGTCGCAGCTCTTTGTGAATCTTAAGGAACAACTGGCGTACTTTACTATGTACATGGACTACATGTATGCATGTGTACATTGTTGGAGTAATTAGTCGTAAATACCCTACTACATGTATACATGTCCATGCAGTGGCAAAGCCACAAGGGGGCCTGAGGGGCACATACTCCCCCCTCCCACAAATTCTCAGCGGTCCCCCCCCACTTAAAAAACGGACGAATGGATATTGAACAAGGCTAACGTAAATTTGCCCCCAAAAAACCACACCACTGAAAGCTGGTGCCCCCCCCCGTAAGATGCTGGTGGCCCCTTTGTGCTCCCTCCCCCACTAGTAAAATCCAAGCTACGTGTAGTTTGTACACGTACGCCACAGTATTCATGTACCTGTAAGGTAGATATGGACCTGTGTACTGTACATATACCGATATGCATTCTGATGTACATGTACAGGTACATACATGTATGTACGTCGAACTGCCAAATAGGGAGTTTAATTTAACTTTAGTAGGATTCTCACTGCTTAGAACCTCCCTTAGTTGAACACGTACACGTACATTGGTTCCTTAACAGGGAGTACATTAGTTCACGGTGTGGATTCCTGTTACAGCAGTCCTATGAGAGCTACCGGTACCACAACATTTAAATTTCATACTTCCGCGAATCGCATTTCCGCTGATCAGTACTGTCATTGATTATTCTGGTTGTTGTGTTTGCTTTGTGCCGGTTCTTATGGATTGGCTGTTATGGATCCGAGGGGCAAGCCAGCCAGCAATCTTCCGAGTTCAAGAATTTACATGAGGACGGGGCTTGTTTGTATTGTTGCACTGAAAGTGTCTTGGCTGCCACATTTGCATCTCGCAGTCTGTGTTTTTTTTTTTGTAATTTGATCAGTGAGAATGTATGTGTTTTGCTGGTGAAATTGCGGCAGTGCAGTGATCTCATCAAGAGGTTGCTAAGATGTGGATGCACCTGTACATGTATGTAAAATCAATCAATTATAGTCTGTCAAGGATGCCTATAGTAACAACTGGGTTTTTTTTCTGTTTGTCATATTTGTGTGCATGTATAGCCATTCCATTACTCAAGCTTGTACTCTTACCAATTTCATCTCGCAGATTTTTCCGTTCTGGTAGAAAATGGCCATTCATAGGAATACTTTCACCGACTTTATTGTTTGATTTGATGCAGTGTTACAAGCACTGCTGCATACCAATCCAGCCGTGTTTGAAAAGATGCCAGTAGCATTCAATGGGGACAAAGGAAATTACGCAACACCTCACAGTTCTGGGCTCTCTTTACAGGGCGGCAGGCCTGGCTGAAATGCTCAGGAGTCAATGAAGGTTGCCTGTCAGCTTAGAGTAGCCACCAAACAATCATTTGTGTGGGTGTAAATATCCATTAAATGAAAGGATGAATATGAAGAATTTTGAGAACTAAAACTCTTGAAAATCTCCTGTATGTGTGCACTGCATGTTTAAAAGCACCTGGCAGCAAGTAATTAAGATGCTTCGTGTACAGGTACACCCAGTTTATTGTGAACTCTCTTCTCAGCCATTTGCCAGTTAAATTGGAATAAAATCTGACAGTGCACATACCGGTACCTGTACATGTAAACATAACGATTTGAATTCCCCAGACTACAGACGCTGCTGCTATACCTCGCATATGCAGCAAGGTATGAGACGGAGAGAACCCCCCGTGCTTTGTGTTGGTCATTGTCTCGCAGGAATCTGGGGAATTCCTTTCAGACATCTTGGGGGGATGTGTTAAGTAACTATAGTCTGGAATGTGCATAGGGATTGGACATGTTGGGGGGGTACCCCTCGGTCTCATTTCTTGCTGGGTATAATACCTCGTGATTTGGGGCAAGCTTTCGAATAGCGACCACCATCCCTGGAATGGACTGGTTCCTTTGAGCCCTTCTTATCCATTGAGAACAGTGTATTGTTGCAAGGCGTCTCTTACATGTATGTAACTAAGCAAAAGCTTGCCCTGAATCACAAGGTTTAGCAACAGTGGTTTTAGTAAGGAGAATTCAAGTTGTTATGTTCCCCTCAATTTAAAGAACTCAGTGTACCAGATTTGGGTCAAAGTTAACTCGCAAAAGGCTTATTAAGGCCAGTTCACACAATGTGCTTACACGTACATGTACCGTTTGTATAACGTAGGGCGGAAGTGAACACAAATGCAAAATTAGGACATTAGATCAAATAGTCATGCTCAGAATTTACAAAAGTTGAACAAATGATTTGTGAAATCAAATTTGTTTCACTTCTGCATTCGCTTGAGGTCCATGAACCTGCCTTTACGGGTACCTCTTCCAACACAACAGACCACCAGGGTGCATCTTTGTCCCCACATTGTTTACAACTTCAGCCCTCGGAGGCCCAACTCTCCCGAGTCTCCCCCTTCTTTTTTTTTTCACCCTCCCTCTTCCCTCAAATCCCCGTACATCATGGCGCCTGCCCGTGTTTAGCCCAAGCTTCTTTTACCACCCCATCCTTTTAAGGCTCACTCACCCGATCCTATGTCCTACTCCCGTCCCCTCCCCTTCATGTCCCCATGCGCCATGGACACGGTCCACAATTTGCAGAACTACACCAAACTTCTCACCTCATGGATTCTAGTCATATCCTCTTGATGAGGCCAAATTGTCTGGGTGGGATGAATAAGTTACCTGTCCCAGTCTCCTCAGCTTTCCCTCCTCCCCGTATCAGATGACTTGCGCCTCTCTGAAGACATGCACTGATGTGGCCAAACAGAAAAAGAAATTTGTTTATTGAAGCAGCATGCTCTTGGCACTGCTGCCCATTTCCTTGCTGTCATTGTGCCCATGGATGGTTGATCCGAATAACATGATAAGATGACACTGCTTACCACATGGGATGGTGATTTTCTCACCGGTACACCCCAATTTTGTCAGATGCCAGAGTTAGGTGTACACATGGACTGGCTTGCTGAGAGCCTTTTGAGATTAATCATTCAGTTTTATTCAGTTTCAATGTTAACCGTGTACATGTATTGACGTAGGTAATACAAAACCCACTATAATTACATGTATCATTTTCCTGCCAGTACTTGTGAGAAACGGCAAAATGTTTCCCAGCCACCAACAGGCATGAAAATGTTTTCCCACTTGTGTAAAAAGGTGTGAAAATGTTTTCCCACTTGTGTAAAAAGGTGTGAAAATGTTTTCCCACTTGTGTGCAAAGGTATGAACATGATTTTTTGTGAGGTGGAAAACTGTTTTCACATGTGAAGGCAAAAGAATTCCCCGGTAATCTTGTGGGAAGAGAAAGGTTTTAGTTGCATTACTGGTCACATGTACAATGTCCATTTGTACATGTGGACACATTGGACTTTCACTTGGAAACAGTAACCACATATAGGTTTGTACTGTATGCGCACGTACATTAATTGTATTGTAAAAAAAAAAATGAAAATTAAAACGTACATGTAGCCCATCTTTGATTTCATCACTCAGAATAATGAGGATCTTTGGCTCAAAAATTGATTGAAGTTGTCAGAAATTTTCTCAGATCAAACAACAAAGCATGCACCTGTTTGGTAACATGTACTGTACGTAGCTGCATTCACATGCCCCCCTTTGCCAATTCTTACTCATCTGCCATCAGCTTTTTCTCAAAGGCGGCAGCCTTCCAAAGACATTTAGAAATCATTTTTTCATATTCCCAAAGTTTGAAAGCTGGCCGCTGGATCCAAATTTGTCTAAAATCTTGCAGGAATACTGCAGTTGTACGCGTATGCTCTATCCACATTCTTGAGGAGTCAGCACCCCGGATCTGCATCCGTAGAGGATGACGAGAACAGACAGCTTTCCAGGAAGTACACAAGTAAGAATACTCTCAAGTTATCAGGGATAAGCAAAAGTCCGTAGGCTGTCTCGGCCGGCAGAAGTTGGTGGCCAATTAGTAGTCCGGAACTTCTGTCAGAAAGCTTGGCGGAGTCCGTTTAAATTTCATGATGTGTGTGCTGTCGACACCCCTCGGCATACCTGTAGGTGTGTGTACATGTACATCGTCTGGACCTGATGGGGGAAGCAGACATTTTGCATTGATTTCATGGGGCCCCATGCATGTTGAAGACAGAGGTTGATATGAGCATTTGGCATTAATGTATTTACTTATATTAAGAGGTGGCAAGCCTCTAGCTATGAACACTGTGCTTATACTGTACGTGAAATGGCACATGTACGTTTACTTACCGTACCTGCAGTGCCAATATAAAGAAGTCAAGAGGAAACAATTTTTGCAGAAAATATTGTGCACCTGGGTTAATAGCTACCGGTAGGTGCGTGTACTATTTTGTAAACCATATTGTACATCGCATGCTGCTGAAACTTACTGGTACATGTTTTCAATAAAACTCGGTGATAGTGCTTGCACTCGGGCTTCTACAAATGCACCGACTTTTTTTCAAACATTTGTTCTCGTGGAAATGTACTGGACTTACTACACTGTTGAGAGGGAAATCTGTTGTCGTTAGTTGAGAGAATAAAAGAGGGTGGGAAAGGCTTCAAAAACTGCGAAGGTTAAACATCCCCCCTTGACAGTGATGTAGTCGAGTACTTTTTGAGAACCAAGTTCTCTACCAAATATTTAACTAGTTAGAAGGGAACAGAGCTGAAGTACATCGGCATTTGATGATACATGCAGAAAGGTAAGATTACTAAGCAACGTAATGACTTCAGACCATCACTGTTTGATTAAAATTAACTTTTTAGGACAAAAGTACTCGGGAAGTACTCGGCCGAGTACTTTTCTCCTCAAAACTTAGATTTTACACAAGTGGGAGTGTCTGAAGTCTAACATTTATTTTGTAGTCTTACCTCTGCACATTTACCATCAAATGCCTGTGCACTCTGGCTTTATTCCCTCTTACCCAGTTCAGTATTTTGCAGAGAACATTGTACTCGGAAAGTACTCAACTACAACACTGCCCCTTGACCTGTGAGTGTGTGATGGAAAGGTACATTGTACATGTATACAGAGAGCTCCTCTCGTTTTGCGAAACCAAAGCAAACTGGACACATAAATGGACATTCATTACACCGGCTGTCACAAAGTTCTATTCGAGGTAGTCTTGAGAAATGTGTGCCCTTTTGATAAGTTTTTAAAAATCATTAAAAACATCCTTGAGCATTTACAGGTCATAACGAGTGCATGTGCTACATTTTCGCCGTGAATTTCCTTCCCGTTGCACTGTGTCCGTGTGCCTGGTGCTGTCGTATTTTTTTTTCAATCGCACCTAATCTAAAGGTCAACAAACCAGTGTTCTCAGTTTATCCCGGATGGCATTTAGCTAACAAGCTGACAGGAATGCCACCCATTTCCATCAAGGTACGGCATCCTCTTACTGTTGATGTGAAGTTATACCAATTATGATTTACTGGTACATTGATTGCCAAGGCCAGGTGCCTAATGGGGGGAAGTGGAGAGATGTACCGGTAATAAAAATGGAAGGTTTCTGCTGACCAGCTCTGTTGATCGTAAACAATTTAATTGTGATCAGCAGGAGAATGTCCAACCCTGGATCATCATACATGTAGCTACACTATGAAAAATTAACACTTGTTCTCTGACATGCAATTCATGCAAATGCTGAAATTTACGCTTTAGAAGTTTTATTGTGGAGCAGAACATTTACACTTTGCTACAAGTAGACCTGTGTTGGTTGGGTTTTTTGTCTGTCTGTCTGTCTGTCTGTCTGTCTGTCTGTCTGTCTGTCTGTCTGTCTGTCTGTCTGTCTGTCTGTCTGTCTGTCTGTCTGTCGGGCTGTCTGTAGCACATCACCACACTATAGCAAAACAATTCTTACTCTGAAATCTGATCCTCACATCAGCTCAATGCCTGAACAACTCATGTACATGTATACATGTACATGTATGTACCATTTTCACATCAGCCAAGGAGTCTGTCATAAATTCCACTTATTTCCAAGTAATTGCCGGTACATCTCAAGGAGAGCCTTCATTCAACAAGGCATCATCTTCTTGATTAGAGGATGATTGCCTACACCTTGCAGTGGTAATAATTCACACAGGAAGGATCAAACCACAGTGTACTGAAGGGTGTGAGACATGCTGATGTCCATGCACTCGCCAGTCAAAAAATGAAGATCGAGTTGCTCAGCTCCCCGAAACCTGTAGGCGCACTTCAATTTTTGTCACGAGTTGTTGTGAGCAGATGTTTGAGGTGTGAAATTCAGACAGAAAACGTGTGTTCCAAACTGGATTCAGTCATGCTAGAAACTCAGTCAGAAGTGCAAGGTTTGAAGCCTGAACATGCTGGTAAGGTTTGTGCTGATCAGGTGGTTAGACTACAAATTCCGCTAGCTAATGGCAGCCCTTGATTTTAGCAAATTTTCTTCAAGTTGAAGCAAGTGCATGAACCATCCTGCTGGGATTCAGTAGAGTTTTTTCCATTTTATTTAATTCTACTCGAAAAAAAATTGTTTGGGAGAATGATTCAATGTTAGTCGTGAGCAAAGAACTGCAGGAGAGAGTTTAGGATGATCATGCTTCTGCAAGGTTGCTAACTGGCATTACACCCACAACCACATGTGTCTTGTTCAGTACGGTAAAAAAAAAAGGCCCTGCTGGCTCATATGCAAGCAAACCCTTGATAATTCACATGTTAATATACCTGGAGCAGAATTATTGAATTGCATTATCAGAGGTAAGTTTGCTCTTTGGCTTCGATTTGACCTGCAGTCTCGGAATATCAGCCGCACTTGGCATTCTTTTGGTTATTACCAGTACAAATATTGAAGACTTTTGTGTAAAAACCCATCTGTCACATGTCTAGAAAAATTACCGTCATCTTCCCCCAAACAAATCAGTCATCTGGTATTGATGTCATTAGAGCAGTGCTAGCTCTATTGGAAAACATGTACCATAGACTTGCCACAAGTGCATGATCTCTGGTGGCTCTAGTGATCTCTTGCAGGATTTTCGGAGAGGAGTGGCTGAAAAGAACATTTTCCTCTCTAAATGTCTTTATGCCAGTGTATGTACATGTACATTTAATGTGCCGGGTACCTTAATTGCCCTAGAAACTGCACTTGTAGGTACGTATACATGTACCCCCGGTAGCAGTACTGTATGTACATGTACATTACATGTAGCTTGTTAAGCCGTCAGTGATGATCAAAATAAGATGAGTGACTCTGACATGAAGCAATTATGCTGTCAGGGTTGGGGCTGTTAGCCAGTGTTCATCCATGTTTAATAGCTCCATGGTTCATCCAAATACAGAGCTATTCCTAACCCCCTAGGATGTACATGTAGGTAAGATCGTATTGAAGCTGTAGGATTGAGGACTGTTAGGGTTGAGATGTCATGATGAACCACATGTACCGGTACCTGTAATGTACATGTGTACCTCTCACCAAGTAACATTAATTTAGACACAGCTTAATAGCCATCCGTACAGGTACCAGAACATGTACATGTTTACATGTGCATGTCCAGGTATAGCTGATACCTGTGTAAATTGCCGGTACATGTGAGCTACCGTACATAATTTGAATAAGTGGTGAGAATGAGGAAGCAGGTACGGTACATTGTGTACTGTACTGGTACTTGATAAATTAATGATGATTCAAATGTCATACATGTACCATAACATGTATAGGCAGTGTGTGTAGCCGTGCCATAGCACACTGTACTGGGTACTTATATACACGTATATTTGTACATTGTACGCAGGATGTTTCGTTATCCACTCCAAGCGGAACAAAAGAGGGCTTTTTTTTTTTACTCACTGCATGGGTGCGCCATGAGGTGCGCAAGTATATGCGTGTTTGACGCCGAGTACGCGTAACTACATGTAATTTACTCCAGCGGGCACATGTAGGGTCTTTGCGTACACAAGAGCCCGCTTGTAAGCACCTGTCTGTCCTTTTGCCGATTTGGGGTGCACTTCAGCTCGGGGCGGATAGACTAAAGCCAATTCAGGTGACAAAACCTGGGAAGACACCGTCCAAAAAGATACCAGTACATTACAGAAATGTGCAGAACGTGTAACTTTTATTGCCTGTACAATGTACATGTGTATGTTAATCATTTCAAACATTGCTGCTCAGTACACCTGTCACTCGCACTAAGACTTATGGATATCGTTCATTTAAGTATGCATCACCATCGCTGTGGAACTCTCTCCCACACCATATCAGAACTGTCAAAAATGAAAACGAATTTAAGTCACTACTTAAAACTCACCTGTTTCATTAATTGCTTTATTTCATAATATTACTGTGAAGCGCATCGAGATGTGCTATGTGATGCGCTATATAAGAATTGTGTTATTATTATTATTTCAAAGTCTCTTTTTTTTATGTATTTACCCGCACATATGCAGTGTACATAAATGTGTACACACAGACACCTTCCCCACTTTGAAGCTACATGTACAATAGAAATCAATTCAGAATAATTGTCACCTCTGTCTACCTGCTCACATACATGTACGTGTAATATCAATAAAATCCTGGTTTAGCGATTCTGCTTACTGGTATGAAATGTATTAAGAAGCACGTGCGAAGGCTGTGCGCATGTACAATGTACTGGCACGTGTGACCTTGGTCTTGGACACTGAAAGTAAATACATGTACACGCACGTAGATTGTGCATATCTGGACGAGAATATTTGGGGCAGTTTGCACGCCTACCGTAGTGTTTTCATGAAAGAAACCAACATCACTACGGCATCTCTGCCGGAGAATATTTCAGGCGATGATTTCCAATTTGTTTCTTCTCTATTCTGCTGTCCTTTACCAAACAGGCAATCTTGAATACAGGATGCTGATTGATGCACCGTAAGTCGCTTGGTATTGGTGCATCAAAATTGTAACCCGAAGAAGCACAGGATGTTACCCTGTACATAAACATGTTAGTGTGCCCTTAAGGCAAATAAACACCATTTCAGTTGGAATGATGAATCACAAATTGGTCCCTTGAGGGGAGACTCATTTCAACACACAGCATAACATTTGTCACTTTCTGAATGTGCTGTTTGGTTTTTATATACAGTACATTGTACATACCCAGTCAAGGCCTTCAAGATTTTTCGCCTTTTTGGCAATATTTTTGACATTGAAAATTTCACATAGCAGTGAATTTAAAAGAATTTCTAAATGCCAAAAAGGGTAGGGACAACGCGCCAGCACTCAGAAGGCTAAACCATATCTGTACACATACATGTACATGCTTACAAAGTACGGTATGATGACGGTACAGCTTATTTGTACATCACATGGCTTGCCTGCCCGAGACCAATAGCTATTAATTAAGCAACTTTTACATGACTCCCACTCACACCCATGAGTACCTGTTCATACTGAGCTCTAATCTGGGTCAGTGATAAACTCAGGGGCAGTGTACACGCTACATTGAATGATACATGGACTTGGAAGCCTGGCTAGCCAGACTTCCAGGGAGGGGTCGGTTGTCACGGCAATATGATATCTCACCTACATGTATGAGAATATTCCCTGCCTTTTTTCTCCTTGAGTTCAGGTAACCAGTCTGTGCCTGTCTTGGCTGGATGAACGCTACATCTATGCGCACTGTAGGCTACACCTACATGTCCAAAAGTTGTGGTTATGACTTACAAATACATGTATGTAAAGAAAGCACATGTACTGTATGCCACTACAGCCACTTCCCATAGACTTGTACCCTTAGCCATAGCCAGAATAACTTATACACAGCTTCTCTCACCCTCGTTGGGCCCCGTAACATCCCACCCCTCATGGTGCCCACCTCAAGGATGCAATCATCTGAAGCAGCCTCCATTTGACCAAGTGGGTCATGAAAATCTCCCTGTATGCTCCAGTGGACAATCTTAATTAAGCCCTGCTCACATCACACACAGCATCAATTACATGTACATACGGAGGATTTCTGAGGAGGATTTCTGAGGCTGCGTAGGATATTGTCCCTCCTGTGTGTGTGTACCAGTAAGATGAATTTAGACCAAGACCAAATTAGATCAAGTCAGTTATAGTCTTGATCTTTGTAATCTTCTTTATCTCTGTGAGTTTATAAAGCAGTTTTCTGTGGGCAACCCTGGCATTCCTACCGGGGTACATCGTACAATGTTATTTAAATACACAATATCACTTTTTAATTACTGTACATGTACATGTATCTTATTTTTTTTCTGTTGGGGAGTTTTTTTCTTATACATATTTGAAGCGCACTGTTTGGAGATGTTTTTTTCCCCTGGTGCGGTGGTTATTGTCATATAGCAGTCATTTTTTCCCTGCTGATACCATCTACCGGGGTACATGTACATGTTCTTTTCCATTAATTGTGACTTTTTTTCTTCTAGGTGACTGAACTGAGCCATGTCTCTTGACATCAGGAACCTGAGGCACATAGTACCCAACCACATCAAGGTGTACTGCAGCAGGGGACTTACTACATGCACATTGTAGTATCTTGAGGTCACTGCCCATTGAGCAGTGGTCATTCTTGAGTAAGGATATCAAATCAATCTTTTTTCACAGTGGTCATTCTTGAGTAAGGATATCAAATCAATCTTTTTTTCACTGTTTTTGTGTGTTTAGAGAGGGTGCATGTTTGTAGAGCAATAAGCATGCAAATGAGGAAAGTGTCATTTCTCAGGACATACCGGTAGATGTCAGGTTGAGAATGACCTCAGTTAAAAAAAACATACAAAAAGGCTTATTAAAGCTTGTGTGTGGAGTGCCCACAACTACACTACCCGTACCAGTTGGGATTTTGGGTATTACCAGTACATATCATGTGCATCTACGATGTACATTGTACATTGGGATTTGAAGCTTTTCATAGTGAAGGTAGCAAGTAAACTGGATAGGTTTACGGCAGCACCATGGATATATCTCTTTTTTGTACGTGGGGTTCTGAAAAGAACCGGTGGTACTCAACATGGTCAGAAGACTGCAGAGGGTCCAGTGATGAGGCAGCGGGGGGGTCCAGTGATTGAGGCACCTTATATGGGGTGTAGAGGGCAGTTAGGCTGCTAACTCTGGATCCAACGCCCCCCGGTTCAATCCAGAGTCAGCATCCTCTCCACATGTACACCTCACTTTCCTCTTCACGCCATATAGCTGCCTCATCACTGGACCCTCTGCAGTCTCCTGACGACGGACAGAGCGCACTGTCCGAAACATGGAGTACCACCAGGTCTCTTCAGAACCCCCCATACAGTACTCAAGAAAGAGGCATATCCATGTTGCTACTGCAAACCTATCTAGTTTACTTGTACATTGTACCTGTTTTTTTACCCCTTTCCTGTTCCCAATGTGTGATTAAAATCACCAATAGGGCACTGAGGTTAACAAGTTACGGTGCTGCATCCAGGTATACAGTGACTTGATACTTGGTACTGGTGCGTGCATGTCAGTTTGAGTCCACACTGTGCAGAACTCTTTTGGAATTCGTCTAGCCTTTTGATATTGCAGTTTTGTTCCTTTCTGTGCCTGGACCACTGTTTAAGTTTATTTTATTATTGTCACGCTATCTTGGAATTCAACACCAAGCAGGCACATGTACATGTAATCGTACCGAGACAAATAGAAACTAAACCTAAGCAATGAAACAGTAAACTATCCACAAAGATGCATCCAGCTTATGAAAATAATCTACGAGAGTGCATACGACATGTATAGTGTTGAGGTGTACGAGGCAATATACATGTACATGTATATGTATGCTAATAATCTTTCAGGCTCTTGATACAGGTTGCAGCCAAAATTACTCGTTGACTAGCGGTGCTTCATCGAGAAGTCCAGCATATGTAGTTATTTCTTTCTGATATCCTAAAATATTTATCTCCTTCCCTGGAGGCCTTTTCTGTCATTTTGAATTCAGTTGCTCCAAGTTTATCCTTCAGCATTATCCTCCCTCCTGCCAAACAAATTGGTACGGTAATGTACATGTACCTGTACCCACATCTTGTGTATTTCTGTGCCGTAAATTCATTCAGGTTTTTTGATATACCTGGTGGGAAAGGACAGTAAACATAGAATTTCTCTGTCAGGGCCGCATATTCCTCTTAATCAACATGATCAGTCTCCACTGAATTGCAATGAGCACTTTAGTAAAACCAACCTTCAATCAAACGTCCCAAAGTGGCCACTTGTCGGCTGTGAATAATGTAAGGAGCTGGGAAATATTACTTAGCATAGTGGGGGCGGAATAGCTCACCGGGCAAGACTGGCATTGGCATAGTGCGGTAGTTTTGGTGGAATATTTACGCAGACATTTTTGTTTGTTTGTTTTGTAAATGTTTTTTCACTCTTTAGCCAACTCTGCCTAAAAGTCCCTCAAGTGACTGTCTTTTTTCCTATAACAATGAAGTGCAACTTGAGCTTTTTCTCTCTGTTAATAACATGTGGATTCAAAACTAGAATCTTGTTCCTTTTTAGCATGAGGACTTGCCACAGTTCACCTACATGAGGTTTTCATTTAAACGGTTTTCAGATGTTTATCTGTCCGTGAAAAACCAGAGGCAGAAGTGCAGTGCACAAGTTATCAAGGACGGCCAGAGATACATGTGCATGTATTCAAAATGAACAGAAAACATCTAGAATGGGCAAGCGTTCCAAATATGGCATTTCTCAGAGTAACGTTCAGTCCTTTCCTAAGACTTCTACACCTGTAAGTTAAAGGGTGACCAGCGAGAAGGGTGTGCTGTGTCACGGTTGTTTTGAATAGCCCGTGATTTGGCTTAAGATTGGATAGCTCACGGTGACCTTATGATGTCCTTGCAGGGACTGGTGATGCATTTAATTACATGTACCGGGTACATGTACAGCACTGGTTTTGTGGAGTAGGGATGGGCATTGGGGAGGTCTTCAATGTAGGATCACATTCATGTACATTTACTATCTTGTAAATGTGTGTACAACTCCTCTCCCCCGACTGTTACTATTTTACTGGACTGCTTGTGCGAGATTTCTGCTAAATCTGTTTGTTTGCTGCGGCTCATACATGTATGATTAGGAGCAGGATGCGTTGTCGGGTGGGGCTGTGTCCAGAACCTATTGCTGCTATTCAGGGCAGTGCATGCGAGAGCTGTAAGCAACAGTCTCTATAAACATACCTAGCGGTTAGCTGGGGTGAGGGGGGCAGACTGGATTATGGGACAGCGTTACAGGCAGCACGGTCATGGATTCGGAGAATTAATGAAAGGTTGCCATGCCACGTGTCATGATTATCTTCCCAGTCTTCTCCCTGTTTAGCTGATTAAAGCTACATGTATAATAAAGCACCATTTGCACATCGGGCCTTTTGGAACTTTTTTCAGGCAGTTTCGATTTTTACCCTTCGCTTTGGATCCATATGAAGACCGTGAATTCTAAATTTATATTCCTGGCGTTGTCTTTTATGTGTGTAAATGTGTCCGCATGGACTGCTGCTACTGTAACCAAAGATATGAAATCCAAAGTCAGAGATGTGCAAAATAATTGAAGCTGGGGAAAGGAGGTGCCCAGTGATGTGGGAAATGGTCATGGTGTGCCGAACCTTACAAGGTTCATGTACATGTAGGCTATGCCTTTCAGTTTCTGAGATGTCACTGGTTGCCTTTAGCCCTCATGGGCCTTTTCTGTGGTGTGATGGGTTGAGTTAAGAGGTACGTGTACGTTGTACATAGGAGCACCTGTTAATGCATGATATAACTGCATGAGGTGAGGACAGGTAGTGACCTAATTAAGTTTCAGCTTCAAACAATTCAGTGACTACCAAGGATAGACAGGTACTTCCTTAGTTGAAGTGGTTCTTTAAAGCATAGCACGTGTGTAGTCAAGGTACAGAGACTCCAGGCACCGTAGTTGTGGGGACATACACTCGACGTTTCACCGACATGTATTTTGTGGGGACTCAGAAATGACCCCACAACTCGGTTCAAATTTCCCTAACAAAAGAACTTGTCCCCTGAACACGGTGAATGCCTGTACATGTACATGTAGATACCGGCATTTTCTTTTGCGTGTGTAAATACATGTAAAATTTTTCAATTCACTCGACCTCGCAAATTGTCAATGAATCGTGAAGGTGATGATCTGATGGAGACGCCTGACTGCACGGTAATTTTTTTCCTCCAAAATTGTGGTCAAACAAATTATCATTTTTGGGCAGCCTCACACCTATTGTACCTGTGGTTCCTTGGCAACATATGGTTGTTCACTCACCTGTTTTATTGCCTTATTGGGAATTCTCTGATGTTGATCAGTTATGAGTGTAAACCATAAGGCAAGGTCTTACCACTTTGCTCTCAATTCATGAGAGCTCATAAAATGTTTTCCAGTAAGGAAAAGTTAACTGTTTTATAAAATTGGAGGTTTTGTATGTAAAAGGTTTTGACTTTTCTGTTTGAACTTGACAAGTTGAAAACTACAGTTGGAAAATAACCAGGTAGTTACCAGATGTGCATACACAGTACAGACATGGCAGGGAATTTGTTTAGAAGGTGCTAATCAAAGGGCGACTTGAGTGACAACCTTGGGCTTGATCAGCCAAGCCTGGTGTTGCCACAGACCTCCTGTACATCTACTGTTACCGGCATTGCTCTTGCTCTGTGGTTTAGTTTATTGATGAGCTCCGCCCTCAGTGTCTGGAGTTTGCTTTTCCGCTGTGGCCATTAACTCTAGACAGGTTGATAAGTCGGAATGATAAGACCACTCAGTCACCTCATCATTCTAAACAACACCATCTCTTTCTTGTCAGACCATTTTCTTGTCTGCAATAAAACAACTTTTCAGTAGAAATGCGCTGTGCAAATTAAGCCTTTACTGCCGAGGAGTATCAGTTCTTACGAAGTGAAATAGGGCTCAATTCACTTGACTCTCGGTGGTGGAAATCTTATTTGTCATGTTTAGGTGCAAAGGTACGGAAGCAGTAATGTAAATTTGCACCTGGCAAATTACATGTACTCTGAGTGAATTCATGTTTAATATCCCCAGTAATTAAAAATTACGGATGGGTTCATCTTCCATTATTCCATTTGTTGTCAAGGAGTTTGGACATGTAATGTGTAACCTTCACATTTACAGCTCTCCATGTACTGATAAGTATAATGACGAATTTCAGCCTGTGACTTAATTGAGGCAAAGAGACGTATAAAGTTGGGAAAATGTTGAAATTTAAATGATTTACGAGAAAAATTCAACAACTTCCTTGTACCTCTTGTACAGCAGAATTTATTGCCAACTGTTTCAGTAAATACGTACATACATATAGTGCAACTTAACCCTAACAGTCCCAAATTCTCCAATTTTAATACGATTTTACATACACCCTAGGGGGTTAGGGTTAAGGGGTTTAAGTCAAGAAACTGCTGGTACTGTATGTCGTGAGAAAAATTGAATTTTTAAGAATTTCTGTTTCCAACCAGAGGTGAAATTGATCTTGTTTGGGGTTTTCATTTCAACTTTAGAAGTCATCTCTGAAACTGCAGTGCCTTTCATGCAGTGTACGTGTATGACGGGCATGGAAAATTATAATTGTGGGTATGCCTGTATGTGCCATGTGCGCGCACGTCTGTTGTATACATGTGTCATTGTAAGTAATTGATAAGACAGAATCTAGCAGTGCAGGGAAGAGTACAGTGTGGGTACAAACACACTGCTCCGCACACCCAAAACACAGCGCACATCAACAAACACTGGCGGGTTGACATTTTGAAATGTCTCCGATTGCACGGGGGGAATGTAATTGGTGGCAGACTGTCCCCGTGCGGAGAATCTCTTCCCGGCGGCATTCCACTGCCATTAGCCCCTTGTATCCATCGCTAGAATTTATTCAGTCCTCTCAGACGTGTACATGGACAGTATCTGTGACTTGAGCTGGCAACATAAGGCATTGTTTTTGAGGAATAACCTTTCGAAGATTTTAAAATGTGGTTGAACATGAGTACCTGACATTTGAGTTATTCTTCTCATGAGGCGAATTCTCTTTTAACTGGTGACCATTTCTTTGCATCCATTATTTTAAGAGAAAGTACTAAATACACCTCGATACATTACTAAATAAAACATTGCTGACAAGTACCAGCATATAAATTTAAACCGAAGCAAAGAATACAATTTTTAAATGACCTTCAAAGGTGCAGCTGTGGTTATCAGTTTATTACTTTAAAAAACAGGGTATTTTTATTATTCTTTAATTGTAGATTAATTTTAAAATGATAAATGAATAAATATTTCAATCGATTTTAATATTTGCTGAAGAATTTATTTTGATCAGGCATTTTTACCCCAAGACCCGGGTAAAAGATGCCTGCCAAACTTCCAAGAGGGAAAAAAATGTTCCCTCTGATCAATATGGTGAGAATGACATATTTACACACATTGGATGGAGGAGACATTTATTGCCTAAAACGACACATTGGTATTCTATTCACTCCACAAAGCACTGGGATATTTAAGAAAAATTGTAAATCTGGCATTTTATCCCTGTTTTGACCCTAATAGCTTGACACTTTAGGAATTGAAATAATTTCTTTTCATCTTTGGATGTAAATCTTATGTCAGTTAATGTTTGAGTCATAAGGGATATCGAGTCCAGTTGTGATAATCTGCATTCTAATGAAAACCCTTTGCCCACTTGAATTTGAAATAAGGCGGCTTGTTAAACCAAGGTCAATTCAAATTTAATTTCTAGTAAGTGGTATCCACATCAATTGGTTGTGACCAGTCATACAACATGTCGATGGGCACCGGCTGTTGATCTCAGTGGCTTCAGCCATCGCCGTGACATTTGGATGTAGTGTTGTGTAGGTACACGGTACATGTAGGTTATTCTGCAAACTTTGCTTTTTTTCCCAACCCACGATTCATCTCCAAAAGGATCAGATGTATAAATCGTTGTGTGCCGGGAAGAAGGGCCGTAAGCGCTTAGGCCCTTTTGTTAGGAAGCATGATCACTGCAAAAACATTTTCCCGGCAAAAGGAAATATGTATGCAACTATTTTATTTTTATGAAATATAAAGATTTCTTTGCGTAAAGTTCAAAAACGTTTTTCCCAAGTTGTTTAGTAGGTTGTTTAAAGGTGGTTTTTTTGTACAGCCTGTGTTGATTTGGGAGTAAATTTATGAGTTTTTTTTTTAAATAATGAGTGTTTCTTACGCCCTTTTTGCCGGGAACTTTTTTCTGCTGTGATCATGCTGGAAGTTCTGATGCCAATGTTTGGCAAGTATCTCCACAATCCAAACCTAAAATTTCAGAAGCTAGAACCAGTAGGCAGAAACAAGGCTGTGTTTTGAGAAGCAGCAGTGGTGATACGACTTCATTTTACATTCGCAGTAATCCATTGGACATTGGACTCAAGGTTTAAGGCATGATTCACGACATAAGTCGGCGCCTCAGAGTTAATCATTCTGCACTTTTCCCCTCAAGCACCATCTTGTATTTACGAACCACATCTCTCCTGAATTAACCCACTTTTGTAGGCTGTGTCTGATTTACTGGCTGTGGCTGTGACTAACACATGCACCTATGGGAAATGGCTGTGACCGCTAACATAGACACCTATGTTGTTTCCAGCTGCATTTGTAACTTTTGAACAAAGGCTTTTCTGTAGTATTCCTCCCTCCACTCTAATTCTGCGTGCACATTTCTCATGAACTTCTCGTGTGCCCGGCAGAAGGGCGTAAGCGCTTAGGCCCTTTTGCCGGGAAGCATGATCACAGCAGAAAAACTTTTCGCGGCAAAAGGCCGAAAGTATGCAACTATTGTATTTTAATGACATGAAAATTCTAGGCAAAAAGTAAAAAGAAAAAAAGCCCAAGTCCTTTAATAAGCTGTTCAAAGGTTGCATTTTGTACAGCCCAGGTTGATTTTGTCGTAAATTATATCTGTTTTTACTAAAAGAGAATGTATTTCTTACGCCCTTTTGCCAGGAACATTTTTTCTGCTGTGATCATGCTTCCCAGCGAAAGGGCCGAAGTGCGCTTATGCCCTTCTGCTGGGCACCCAACGAACTACAAATAAGCACCTTCTTCCCCAGTGGCACCTCTTGGAGAGGTTTACACATGTATGTCTAAACAGGCAAAGGGGAAGTTCAAAAAATGTCAACCTCTTTAAGATTGATCTTGAGATTCCTGTACATGTACATATTTTGCTCATCAAATATTTTCTTCGGTAACCACTTTTGCTGGATGAAGACAAGGAAACTTCAACAACTGGTATTAAGAAGAGTTAAAAGGACGTTGTTGTAGACAAGAATCTCTTTCTTTATTCACTGGCCCATGTACATGTATAGCTCCACCTCATCCTGTCTCTTCAGCTGACCTCCCCTGCATCTTCCCAACGTCCCTTAACCTTTTTCATCACTCGTATAATATTCTGGTCTCGTCTGATCCATGTTCCACCCCTACTAGCTGGATTGTTACTGTTTACCCAATTTTCAGTTTAATAGGTGGATGACGACAACAGTTGCTGCGCCTCCTACAATGAGATGCCCATCTCCATGGCAACAGCCAGCAGCCTCTTTGAACACTGATGTGCACTTCACTTCAAACATCCCCCGATTGCATTGATGGTGAATTCAACTCATCAGTACCTGGACAGTCTGCACCTGAAAATCATCAACCTCACAAGCTCGTTTACGGATCTCCTTCCGGTCTGTTGAAGGAAATGAAAGGCAAGAGGTGCTATTACAAGAAGTGTCACTTATGGAGAGGTAAAAAATATAAGCAAACTGCCCTGTCTCATGCATGATGAAAGAAAATACCCAGTTTTTTCCTGGGTTTTTTTTAAGGGTGCATGTTTTTATGTTCTTGCCTCCCAACTACACATAGCAAACAAAATAACTTTGAACTGTGAAATAGTGTCTGTGAAAAAGGAAAATCAATTATGCATATACTCGTAGGGTATCCTTGCCCAAATGTAGCAGTAATCACAAAAACTTGCCATTTCTTATTTAGGAGGTTTGGCAGCAGGTAGATAATCTTTCAAAAGCAGTACTAAAATGCCAGCCAGGAGTTTTGAACATACATGTACATCTACACAATTAAATCTGCCTCATTTAATTATATTGGGACCTCTAAAACAGAATGAACAGGTGGATGTTGGAGGTGTGAGTTTTTTAATTTAAACAAATCCATATTTTTTTTTGGGGGGGGGGGAATATTTTGACAAGAGGTTTGAGCTGGGCCTGTCCTTTGCTTGCATGCACATAAAGTAAAAGCACTGAATTCAGAAACCAAGTCTGTAGGCCTAGGCCTCATTTCTATATATCCTGTTGAATACGATGTACATGTACTGGTACATATACCAGTATGGTTTTATCATTTCACAATTTCTTAATTACTTTTAATACAATCATGCTCACATGTACATGCACATGTCACGAGACAAAATGGTCTTGCACTCAGGGTTCTCTCTTCTTGGACGGAACTGGTTCTCTTCCCCTGATAGAATCGACCGTGGCGAGCCGTAATCCCTACGGAGGGCATGACATCAGTACTTTGCTCCCTCGACAGCACATTACAACACAAGCGCATGATTTATTCATCGTGCTTGATATCATACTTGCCCTAAATGTGGCCCCCTCGCCAGTGCAGTGTAGCACAGCGCGGCGTCGTCAGTTCCACTCTCCTGATGGAGACCCGGGTTAAGGACGACAGACATCTCGCATAAAATCGCTGAGCAACTGCTCTTTATGCATGAGGTGACCATGGTGATGTCATTCCCCACAGGCAATCATTCTAACAAGGCATCCCTTGCTTTTAATTTGTTTTCCATTTTCCCTTTCTTTTTTTGGAGAATGACTACACAGTTTGATGCATGCACAGAAAGGGGGCATGGTAATATTGTAGTGTTATGAAATTTACATGCATTAGGATTTGCAGTGAGGGTCTTATTTATTCGACCAAAAGATACAGAAAATTTTGACAGGGGCGTGGCTAAGGGGGAGGCATACATGCACATGTATATGTCCAACATCCAGTCAGCCCCTCCCCCTCTTTAACATGAAGCCCCCCGCCCTGTGCTCAGAATCCCGGCTACTCTGCTGTAAAAAAACTGTAAGTAAAACAATGCCCAGAAGCATAAACATGGACTTCAAGGCTAATGTGCAGGTTGTTTTACAACACATCATGGCTTTAAGCGACTTAGAATAAATACACCCCCCCCCCAAAAGGTCTCCAATTCATAAAGCGTAGCAAAGCCACGGATGCCAGCATGTTACTTATCCCAAACCAAATACACATTTTCTTAGACGTTCTAAATCAGCCAAATTTTGTTTCTGTCAAAAGCATGCATTAATTACAATAACATGAATTACATGAAGAGGCTTTGCATGTGCATGTGAGACTTTGATCACAGCTTTGGCACTACCACCATTTTGTTTTGTTCTCGTAAATAAGCCAAATGAAGGCTTCGGCGGTGGCCAAGTGTACAAGGCTCTCATTTCAAAATTTCAAAGAAAAATACATAGGTTTATTTTGCGGCTAAAGCCTAGTGTCAACCCAAGTCTCAGCAAGAATTCAGGAAGTTGAATTCAGAAAGTCAAAGCCAGATGCTGGATTCCACTCCTTGCAAAGTTACACTTTCCATGGATGTGAAGCTCGGCATTTTATAGAACTAAGTGGCTAAAATATCAATTAACGTAATGTTTGGTTCAATACAAGCTAGTGAGCAGCTTGTCAAATTGTTAGGTAAAATTACCCTCAGTATATGTTAATAAATGCTTGTTTGTTTCAGGAGGAACACGACAAGCTGCATACTGTGCCTTTAATGATCGAACCTTGCTAGGCCCAGCACGATTCTGTGATTTACAGTGTCTGATAGGGCTCAACTGTATTTATTTGCTAAACTTTTCATGTAAAGAAGTCATTTTAACAGATTTGCCAACCATGAAAGAATTCACATATCCAAAACTGGGTTATGCACCCAGTATTGTTTAAAGCAGCATTTTAAATTGTCCCTCTAACTCTTGTTGATGTTGTTTAAATGTATTCAGACACTAAGCATAAGCATAAACATGGTTATTTATATGTTTACTGATTTTTAGATGCTTACTGTATATACGTTGATGGGTTGAATAAAGTTTGTTTATATGTGAAATGTTTTTTTTTCATCTACAGTGGATTTTTATGTAAACTTGTATGTTTACAATTGGTACAACTTACTTTGTATATAAAGATTTAAAGCCAGTTCTATGCAATTAATTCGTTACATGAAATAAAATGTTACTGATGTGTATTTGGTAGCATATTTTAGTTGGATATTCTTTAAACTACGTTAGCAATATTCATGCACAGGCAGCGGAGAGTTATTTTGCATTTTGCCACTTTCAGTGAATTAAAATATTCATTGCAGGTGTTTCTGTTAGGTTGATCAGTGTTCCGGGTGATTGAGTTTTCCCATTTACCTTTAGTACATGATCCCAGAAGAGGGTGTTGAATATTCATGCCATTAATAATAACAAGGTTACCAAATATCCATTCATTAAATGTATACCTTTACACACGAGCAGATTGATTAGTATTCATGGTTGAAAATGAATAGTAATTATTTAATGATGAATATTTCTGTATCATTTTTCTAAGGCTTACTTTTACAATGTAATTCATTAAGATACAGTTTGGGCCAGAATGTACCCAAATGTTTCTTTGAACTTCTTTTCGCTAGCCATCAGTTTTGCTCCAACCCAAAAGCATACCCAGTGGCAAAAATATTGAATTGTCTAAGTGGCCTATACAGTAAGGTAAAGCTCTTGAAATGAAGTTAGGAGGTCATTAACCCGATATGACAAACGTAGTCTTAAAAATTGTGATTCGACATGATTGCAAAATGAACTGTTTTGTTTATCTCACAGGTTTCATTTCAGGTTTGGGTAAAATTTTATCATTTCGTGATTTACCATCATAATACACTCTGACCTAAAAATAATAATTGTTTGCAGTACTGACTGTCCTTTTTACACTGAGTCATTGTTACAATATTTTTGACCAAAACATAAAACTTTGACATGCCAGTATAACTGGTATTTTTATGTGAATGCGAGTTTGCTCATTACTTCCAACATCCGTAAGATGTGCATTATTTCACATGATGTAACACAAATTTATTCAATAATCTTTGTAATCGATATATGATGTGACATAGATGAACTGTCGAAGCAAACAAAGTTGCTACAGCTGTGATGCAGGTGTCTTGAGACAAAGCTTGCCATTCGTAGAGTTAAATCAACTGAATTAAAACTACTTGGTGTCGAGTCCTGACAGTTCTAAGTCAATCTCTGTGCCACTTATCATGTTCATATTTTATGGAAAACAGTGTATGAATAAAGAATAATGGAGTGTGATTTTTAAGAGTGAAAAAAAAAAATTATCAATGCAAAGCCTGGTGGAGTACCTGGGCCAGTTGAAAATGTCACGTGTCTGTTTGCAAACTCCAGTGATAGCTTGGTAGTAAATCATTGTGGCTTCTCCATTATACTAAAGGTTGGGAAGTGAACGTAATATTCCGTCTTGGTGTGTTTGCACAGACGTCTGCGTGCATATGTACGTATACCATGCTCACAGAAACAAAAGTGAAGCCAGATAATGCATGTGAAAAACATTCATCCGGTCTGTACATTCATGTAATGCCATGTAATGACTCTTGAGGTTCCTGATTACTTTCAACAAAACACCAACTCTGCTTGCAGAAATAACTCTGGCATCGTGCATGTTGCTTTCCTCTCACAGGAAATACACTCAAAAGGGAGGATCCAATCGGTGTTTTTGAGGTGTTTTAGTCACATTTTCCCATATAAATTCGTACCTGGTGGTATAAACAACAGGTGCATGTGGTTTCTCCTCTATACAAGATGAAGTTGGAGCTTGGCTCACAACCTCAAACCTCTCACAGTTGAAGAGAAAGGAGCAAATTATTTATCTAAATGATTGCACATGCACGACTACAAAAAATCTGGGAGAGGTTATACTCAGCAGAATTATAGGATTTGAATTTGCCAGCACCACAGCGATTTGGCATCTGAGATTCTGTTTCAGGAATGGAGAACCTCACACAGGTATATGTGTGTGAGGGGTTGTACCTCATTGATCAAAAACAAATGGACACTGCCATCAACACCTCATATACAATGCTATCGACACCTCATAACACTAACAAACTTACAAAGTATACTGCTGCTTCATTGAATATATAACGTGTAGATGGTTTCTGTGCGTCCTATAGCATTGTACATGTACATTTGCACATTGACATCTTGGCTTTATATACATGTAGATTCCAAACTGTTACAGACTTAAAAATGTATGGGAATGTTTAAGCTTCAGAAAAAAAATTAACTGTATTGAAGACTTGAAGTCGTGATCATGTTCCGAAAGCATTCAAAAAGCTGTGAGATTGTTAAAAAGAGCTTAATGTACTCTCTACTTGATATAAACAGGCCTATACATGTACATTGCCAGAAATTCTACTTGACAATCATTGTGGACTCTATTGCCAGAAATAAGGTAGAAATAGCTTCAATTTTACTCTGTAAAATACTGAAGAAAATTAAAGAAAAATTATACAAATTGTACTGTAAGTGAAAGATATTAACACAGCATAATGTTGGAAATTTTGGTAAACTAACGCTTATACCTTTTTCTTTGTATTTTTCACCAGATAAGTTATCACATATCTGCCCAATGTACAAGACAATTTTAGTTGTTTGTATTCTCGATATTTTGTATCCAAACAGTTATACCATTTATGTTTTTAATGAAGGTTTAAGGTTATATGCTTGTATGGTAATGGTGATGTTATTTGTGTCTTTGAATTTCTGTTCCGTTGAGTTCTGAATAAATTTATGTATTCTCCACACCCTCTTTAATCCCACAACTTTGGAAGCCTACAAACGGGTTGTTCCTTTTAATTTTATATGTTTCATACAAAAGAACTGTGATTGTAGTTTATTTTAAATATTTGGGTATTAAACGTGTTGGTTGAAAAGGAATGAAACATTCTTCCCCCCGCTTCACTGTGACTAGCTCATATTTATTCACACTCTTATACATACTTTTTAAGTGAACAGAAAGTAAGTTTAGATTGGTAAATTTATCTTATTTTAATTACATTTGCTGTAAGACATCTCCGTATCCATTTTAATGTAGGTGCAGTCAGTTTAAAGTTATCTATTCAGGGTTACGTTTACTTTTGGAAATTTACATGTACTAGATACCGTGTTGTACCTCTGTTAAGTTGTTTTTTGACTAAATACTGTTGACTAAATCTTCAATATTTATGACATAGAAACATCATCATGAATACATTATTCTAGTGTAAGCATCTTTTCTTGACATATTTGACAATTACAATGACATTGTACCAATCTTTAAAAAGCTTTACGAGGACTTGAAATTACAATACCTAACCACGTGTTATGTGTGATCTTATGTCTGTGTATGGACTAATTCAGTGACGGAAATTGGGGGCATTGTCTAGTGCTTCCTAGACCAACAGGTCATTTATACTAGTTGCCAAAATGTGGGCTCAGTCAAAGACGGTTAAGCATGTGTGACATCACTGACATGCGCACACAATTGCCGTACCCTGACTACCTTTTCAGTAATGTCTTGTAACTGAGGTTGCCAGATTACGTTCTTTAGCTTCAAGGTATTCTGTTACCAAATGGTGTAAAGAATGTGTGAAAATTTGAACTATTAACTCAAATGTATTAACTCAAATGTATCCATTGAAATTAATCAGCTCCTGTTAACAATTATGGCTTATAAACATTTTCATGTTGGGCATACATATTTCAGATTTGGGCTGTCTTTGTGTGTTTATTGCCGTTGTGTGGTGTGTTTTTAGAAAGGGTGACGTAACTGCATTGGACAGTACATTAACCGTAACAGTCCTCAGTCGTCCAACAGGTGAAGGATTGAGGAGTGTTAGGGTTAAAAAATTATTTCAAGTATAAGTTGCTCAAAGCAGAGCCTCAAAACCCACCTCAGATTTTCCATCAAACTCCACCCCAAACTGCATAGCATTCTTTCACTCATGAGTTGGTGAATTCTTTAATAGTCTTCTATAAAATCTCCATTATACCAACTTTCAAGCATTTTTTTTTATAAAAGCTCTTTATGCGAGTCCACTGTTGTTTGTCATTCCAGTCTTGACCATGCTAAATTCCAACCTAAGGCTCAGGAGCACATTTGTGGGTAAGAAGTAGGCCTACGTACCTTTCATTGGTTGTCCACAGTCTACCTGCATCTGGGGCCAATTCAGTAGGCAACCTACCTTGATTCCTGTCGTATCTCTAGTGGCTTTTCCTTTTGGATTTTTTTAACTGCCTTTCCCCTTGCTTTGCCAGTTTGCCCCAGCCACCTAAATACATAGTGTGGAAAATTTCACAAGTTTACATCATGCTGCAAATTTGAATTTGACATAACCCTGTAATAACGTTTTGTTAAAAAGAGCCATAACTAACGCATGCGTCTTCTTGTACACAATTTTGCGCATAGACTCTGCATAGTTAGGCCCATAATTACAGTGTAGATTAGGCAAGGTCTAGGTTTTCTTGTCAAAAATTTCATAGAGATCAGCCAACAGAATGAGCGACGAATTATCGCCTCAGCACTAAAAACAAGGTTTCTGAGGAAATTAACCTTGCCGCTCAACCGAACTCTCAAAGCTTGACGAGTACAGCAGAAATGTTGTACACTCGCTCAAATGGCCTGCGAACACGTGTTTCCGACTAGACTGCATCCAGCCCTTTGCCTCGTAAGTTTCGGATTAATTGTAGAATACCCCCACTCTTATAAAAAAAAACGACCCCTGGAATAACTGGTTGCGGGGTACACGGGTGAAAATCCCTTGAGAAGAGTGTGACACTTTGACCTGTACCTGGCTATGATCGTCCGGGGTGGCGGGGTATTCTGCTAAAGTGTCAACCAAAATGGTGGCATTGAAATATAGCCAATGTAGCCAATTTGTTTTTCCTCACGTGATCAGAATACTTCGAATATATGAATAAACCGGAAGGCCTCCCTCGGGGACTTGACCCCATTAATCCGACAAATCCCGGGCGTGGCCACAGAGCTTAGCACTCTGAGCCTGATCATTGAACCTCACTTAAAACTGTGCATATTATTTTCATCTGTCTAATTGTATTCATTTTTTTTTTTGCTTTTTCGTATCAGTAGAGAATAGTACAACTAACTGCACGGCCAAAATAATTTTTTTCAGAACGCGTGAGGGCGTAAGACAACTTCATCGAATTAGATTTTCTTGCCATGTTTACATCATAACAGCGTTGGACGAACAATGAAACGTATATAAGTTTAGTAATTCAAAAATAAATTTTAATTACTACCGTAACTATTATCAGAATATTTTTGTTGTTGAAGTCAAAGAAACAACTTCGTATTTTTACATCACACTAAAGTAACGGCCAGATTTACTGAACGAGGCTGAATACACGTCAGTTTTGCAGACGACATCAACATACGGCTTACTTCAGCACAAAAATTCGGCAAACATGTTTGAAGTTTCTGATTTTCAGAGTAAGTATTTAGGCGTGTTTAGAAGTAAAATTGCATATTTTAGATAATTTCACATTAAAACATGCGCATTTAGTGGAAAATGAATTCTAAGAAAATGAAAGAAAACTGTGATTTACATTTCTGTAGGCCTGCTTGTTAGCTAGCTGTATCACATCAATCAGCATGATCAGCGTAGCGTGATCAGTCGTACTCGTCGTAATGTTACGATTTGCAGTAGTGTGAGGGCGCCCTTTGAGTGTTTCTTCGTGTAATCCAGCCAACCAATACTGAACACCACCTTCACAAAATACATGTACATACATCTTTTTGTCTGTCAAAGTATCAATGGAAGTTTTTAAAGCAAATTGTGCACATTCCGACCCCATGTTCATTTTGGTACCCGTGCATGAACAAAGTTAGAGGGCAACGAATCGTCTACAACAGTAACAACCGCGAGCGTCCATTCTCCAAACATCACATAACCTTGCTGTCATGAATTCGTTTCCCCCGTTAAATCTACTGAGCATGTGCACATGAAACATAAAAAAGACTATTATAAAAACGTGTTGTGGAATGACAACAGCATTTGCATGTGGAGTGCTACTCATAAGCCTTATTGCTAATAGGGATAAGGCTTATTAACGCTAGACAAATATTTCATCATCTGCACCATCATTCGATTGAAGCCCATCTTGAGACCAGTTATTTCCAGCGAGCACGTGCATATATTCGTTCATACTGTTGACATTTCAACAGGTAACAGTTCATGTAACGGTACTTTGAAGTACTCTAAAAAGTTTCTGCCATTTTGTGCGTGAAGGACTGTGCCAAGTTTAGTTGCAACAGGTTCCGTAATCAGCATGGTTGGGTTGTAGCATATCCATCATTTGTAAAGGAGGATATATGTAACAGGGAAAACGGCATGTTAAGGCTTACTATGGAGAACTCGCAATACTGTAAGAAAAACAACTAATTACTCAGGGATCTTTGAGGGGAAGGTTGCAGGAAAATGAATTAATAGGGACTCAGACACCAATTTAAAAAAAAAAGGGACAAAAAGAATTTGTTAATTAAAGAGTTCCCCCCCCCAGAAAAAGATGGAAAAATCAAAAGGACTAGAAACCAACACAGTGTGTCAAAATAGATCTAGTGAGGAGAGTTTGGCTTTTAATGACTGACTCTTTAGAAGCAGACAGAATTCCGACTCAAGCAGAAACGCACACTCTAGTGAGGAGGAAAAATACATGAGCAGTGATAGTATCTCTGCTGGTCTGATCTTCAGACTAAGTGTGGTCCGAGCATGGAGGCCAAGTTATATGGGTTGAAGCAAAGTAGATATGGGAATACACTAACAGAAAAGTTCGAGGGAACTCTAAACAAAAACTGTATTTTTAGAGGGAATTACTCCTATGAAAAGACGCTTGCAAAATGTATGACAAATTTCTAGCTCCACCACACTTACATGTACATAGATATATCAGAACATGAAGAATACATGTAGGTAATCGATTCACCACATGAACTGTTCTTTAAGACAATTTTTTTGGGGGGGTTGTTTATATTTTCAGAGATTGGTATAGGCCTTACTGGCTTTGGTGCGTTCTTCCTATTCCTTGGAGTCATCTTCCTTTTCGATAAAGGTCTCTTGGCTATCGGAAATGTAAGTATGACATTGTTTGGCTACTTGTATAAATATCTTCTTGCCTATAAAAATGAGAGTACTTCTGCTCACAATCAAATGAAAATTTGTCAGTGGCGCCGATGTTGAGCCATACTTGAAGGAAACGTGCCTTTCTTACAGATATTTGAATATTTCATCACTGTTAGTGAGTGTCTTATAAGTTGGGAATGCTCCAGCATTGAGAGAGCAGTCCTCTTTGTACATAGACCATTTTTAGGCAACTGTGCAATGGGTATGCTGAGTTCCCAATGGTTCCAAAGGGAATGTTCCAACCATTCTGAATTACATATGAGACCCTACCTCAATAATATCTTAGTCTTGGCAGATAAGCAGCAAGGCTTGTGCTAATCACAGTACGGTGCGACAGGTGTCCATATCTGCTCAATCTTGTTGCAGTGAGCAGAAACACTTTACCAGTTTTTGTTTTTCAAAAGTTTTGAACCGTAAACACTGAATCCCCTGCTGGCAAGTGTTTAAGCCTCATCATATGATGTGTCTGATTTACAGATTCAGCTGTTCGGCTCGAGTTTGATATCGTAATTTGGCATCATAATCAGTAACTGAAGGAAAGATTTCATTTGAAAGAGATTTTCATCTGACTTTGATCCTTCGGTTCCTTGGCAGATATTGTTCCTGGCTGGCTTAGCTTGTGTCATCGGTTTGGAGCGAACGTTTCGATTCTTTTTCCAGCAACACAAGCTTAAAGCCACAGGTTTCTTCATTGGGGGTATGGTCATCGTACTGATAGGATGGCCTCTAGTCGGAATGCTCGTTGAAACGTATGGGTTTTTCTTATTATTCAGGTAAGTTGGTCCATTGGCCTTTTGAGCTTTGCGGTGTGGATCTAAAGCAGGAAATTTTGCAGGTGTGCCAGAGGAATGTCACAGAATACCTAGTGCTGGATCTTAAAAGAGCCACCTTTCTCATGACAAATTGGGTGTGTTGTTCAAAACATGGACTGCGAGATCATCTCTCACAACCCGTTCTTTGTAGAGCCAGCACTTTTTCACACTTTTTCCTGTTTTTATGCAAATGAAGTAGGTTTGGTCTATCACAGGTCCTTTCACACCCTTGGTCATAACTCATAATCCCCTTTGTGAGTCCATTCACAGGATTGGCAAACTTTTACAAAGGAATGCTTTCTCACAGTTCTTTTGAATAGCTTATAACTTGAATTGAAACTGGATGACTCGTGACAGACTTAGGTGGATATGTGAAGACTTGCGTGATACATGTGATAAACTTGGGGACTTCTGAGGACTAATGATGGACTTAAGAGGGTTGTGAGGACTTGTGATGGACTTTGGGACTTGTGATGAAGTTGTGGTACATGTGAAACTTACAATGGAATTTGAGGACATGTGATAGAAGTGAGGACTTCTGGCTGACTTATTTAACATATCGTACAAGTACTTGGGATGGACTTGGAGGACGTGTGCGGACGTGTAATGGACTTGGGAAGTGTGAGGTCATGTGATGGACCTGGGGAAGTGTGAGGTCGTGTGATGGACCTGGGGTTTCGATGGACTTGGAGGTTGTATAAGAACTTGTAACAGACTTGGGGAAAGTGTGAGGTCTTAGGATTAACTGAACCGCAACAATAGAGTCTTTTTAGCAAGGATGCTCTTGGATTTAGGGCCGATATCAATCATTTTTTATGCATCTCCCACAGAGGATTTTTTCCTGTCATTATCAATTTTCTGCGAAGAGTTCCAGTACTTAGCACCATTTTATCACTACCTGGCATCAACGGGGTAAGTCCTGACTCAATCTCTGCTCTGCCATTATCCCATCCTGGTGTACCTTTCTGTTTGAGGGCGCCATAAACTTAAAAAGACCTGTGACTGATCCATGTGGAGCCCATTATTGTGTGTAGCAGCTCTGGCCTCGGTACTTCACGAGGTATGTATGGTGGGATTGATTGAGTCCATCACAAGTTCAGTCACAAGTAATCGAATGAGTTGTGACAAAGAAATTTGTTTTTACAGCTTGTGACTTGAGTCTGGATGACTTGTGATGCACTTGCAGGGACTTGTGACACATAGATTTATCCACAACATTGTTGGTTGCACAACAATTTATGGCTCCAGCTCCTAGGACTTGTGCTTTTCCGCCCTCTTTTCTTCAAGTTTCCCTGCTGTGGTGAAGTAAACTTTGGTTGCTTTTGTTTCTTGTTCATTTGAATTACAGTTTCTTATGCGATTTGAAGAAAGGAATCCTATGGTTTAGTCCTTCCACTGTTCTAGATGCCAGAGGAATTTTAGGTTTAGTGAAGCTGGATGTGGGAGAAGAGATCAAAGCAAACATATCTGGCTTTTGTCGGAATATGACTTTTGAGTGGACTTGCAGAAGTGGTAAAACCGTTAAATGTTTCTTTTTTTGTCCGCCACTTTAAATTCCTGTAAATACATGTATGTAAAGCTATTTCTTGTAGTTTAACTCATGACCTCACCAAATCCTACAAAGTCCACGTTGAGGTTTTGGAGATTTTGGAGCACAGCTGCTTGCCTCTTACCTAGGATTGAAAAGCCTTTGATCCTAACTGTTCCAAATTTTCCCAAGTCTCTGAAGGATTGAGGCTGTATGGCAAAAGCTCTTGTTAATGATTTCAAAGGATGCGTTATTTCAAGGTCTTGGGTGGACCTTGGGCTGTCTGTGCTCAGCCTGACACCAACACAGTGTACATGCCTGGATTATAATGCAGATCATCCACACTGCCCTGCTTCATGATGTACTGTACACGCAATCTCTTGACTCTGACACTACATGGAATACGGGCATTTTAAAAAAGTGCACCTGCAAGAGTTTGCAACGCGTTGACCAATCACAATGCGCAAAATTTGTCGTTGCAAACTCTTGGAGGCACACTATTGTGAATCGCCCGTATTGCCGGCGAAATTTGAGGGATGGAGAACCCACCTCCAGGGAACACATTTACGCAATAACGGAGGATTTTTTTTAGGGTTAAGGCTGTGTTCCCCTTTAAGCAGGGAGGCAGGTGAAGGATTTTGGTGGATTCAGGTTGTATCTTTGCAGAGAGATGTGGGTAGTTAGGATTAAATTGAAGTTGGTTGCATTGATTTTTCTTTGCCATGTAGTAGATTTTGAAGGATTTGTAGAGAGGTTCAATAGGGATACGACAGTGCTTGTGCCTAGCACATCGTACACGTGCCACTTTGTACGGTTTATATTCACCGCCAAATGATAGCTTAGTGTATTTCATTTTTTTGAAAATGGAAAAGCTGATTCATAAATGAAAATTCTGTCTTCGTGAATTGAATTTTCAGCGATGTGTAAAAGGCATAATATTTGCCAGCGAGGTTTCTCTCAAGTTTATTTTTGTTTTTCCAGCAAAATCATTGGCAAAAATTTATCGCCTATGTGATTCTAAAATGTGAAGAAATTAATGTGGTTCAGTTGGCAACAAAACTGGGATTTAATAAACCATACAAGGGTTTCAGAAGTCATTGAACTCTTAAATTATGCTTAGCGGGTGGTTTATCGCTGCGTTTTCGTTCTGTTTAAAATGTAAAAGCGTTGTTGACAACTTTCAAATATTTTACCAAAAATTGACTTCCGTTTGCGTGGCGTCCTTGCAGCAAAGCACGTATAAAAAGATGCCAATTTCTGTTTTAGGAAGAAATGTTTAGAACAAACAGTGGAGGACAAGTTGAAGCTGTCGTGAGTTTTTACTTTTCAACGCGCGGTCAAGTTACAGAGATCAGATGAAGGCTTCTTGGCCACGTGTGCTCATGGCCAAACTGGCGCCCTCTGTGGTGTGGTTAAAGTTGTTTGGACGTGGCAAACTCGATCGTGCGCCCTCAGCGCGCGCAGACGGATGGGTTGTTGGCTCTCTCCAAATAGTGAAGGGAATTCAGTTACACACGAAAGGTGCAAAGCTCAATGGGTAACTTCAATAAACCTCTCTGCTGATGACGCCAACACTCTATTTACGTGTGTGTGCTCAGTGGACCGTGGGCCCCCACTGGCTTGTTTGTGAAACGCACAAAAAGTGACGTCATCGGTGCAGTGTAACATGTAATAATGTAGGCTGTTTCAAATCAGCTTACATGAATTAATGTGGACTCACTGTCGTTTCGTTTTAATAACATATATATCCAGTAAGGGCTCCAACAAACTTTGTCGGCCACTGATCCTGAAGTGATCAGTCAATCTGAGCGCCCTTTACGGGCGATAGGGACGAGTGAACTTTATCATAGCTCGATGGAAGCCGAATGACTGAGCGAAACTGACTGACCTTTGGGGAAATCTGTTCCTTGTTCCAAGTTATTGCGAGATTTTGGGGAAGCCCAAGCGTCACTTTCCAACTTCCTCTGTTGTAAACTGCTTCTGTGTAAGCATACCGGCTTCCAACCGACTGTAGATTTTTTTTTCAACTCAAGGAAAGCAGACCAACCATCGCAACCGTTTCAAACATGAGTCATCAATATAATTTTAATGTCATTTTTTCTTTGAGTACTCTGTGATTACAAAAGCCAGTGGACTGGTCATCCCCTTTTCCCTCTTTATGATATGCGCGTGCGGAGTGCAACTTCAAGCTATGCGTCCGTGTCTATGGTAAATGCATGAAGCCGTTGTCTTGCTGCCTGCGTGAACGTGCGTGTAATTAATTCTACACTGTAGCCAAGCAATTCCGACCATGTTCCGACACGACTTAAATACGAAAATAATCAGCTACGTCATCGTCAACAATGATTAAGTGTTCTTGAAAGGAATCAAAAAGTTAGCCTGTGGTGGAAGAGACTCGCCAGCTTTACCCAACAAGGAAGTTATAAGGACGAAAATACTTACAGTTTCGTGGTTACCATTGTGCACTTATTCAATAGGGTGAACTTTGGTTCCTAAGGTGGGTTGTTTTGGGGTTGGGGTGTACGTATCCTTTTATAGAAATAACGTGACCTCGGCTGTCATAGGCGGGCATGCTACCGGGCACTGTTTGGGAAATCCCCGTGATATCACCGCCTTGCCAAAGTTTTTGTGCCTACTATCATGAGGTGAAATACTCCTTACATTTATTGCAAGGACTTTTCGGTGTTTTTCAAATTCAAACTGAACTACAGAACTTGCAGATGCGCAAATTTTGGAGCGAAGAATGGTCTGTGGTCGGAGTAAAATCCCCTTTTGCTGTCTCCCTTCCTTGCTCGGGTCAAATTCATTCAAGGTGGAACCAACCCAAAAACGCCTGCCCTGATTCAGCACACGACTTATAACCACTCAATATAAACTGGTCAAATCGAAAATGAAAGAACGGTGTGTTTGATAAAAAACAGATGATACAACTCGGAACGCACCATTTTCGGGAGGGGGGTTCCGATTTCACCATTGCCCTCGACTTCCTCTCCCCAATATTTTAACCAATGTATTCTGTGCAGACCACTTCCATAAAAAAAACTAGAAACGATTGAAGCACTTAATCGTCGAAATGGAAAATGAAAGTAAAAGCACAGGTTAACAGGATGCTTCATTATTGTCCAGATTGTAGTGCAGCGTACCTTGTGTAATACTGTAGTCTACGGGAAATTCCTATACTGCATCCGGTTCTAAAAATAGAGGATATCCCCATGAACCCTTATATATAAAGAGTTTCGTTGCAACTATCATCATTTTCACCAAATATCCGTTCGTTCGATACACCTGCTAAGAATTTCAACCAGCTTGGTAAGTTTTTTATATGTTTGCTTGTTTGTTGGGGTGTTGGGGTGTTTGTTTGTTTGTTTGTTTGTTTGCTTGCTTGCTTTTTCTCGTGAAAGTAAAGATGAACTGAATAACTTCCGTCAGTGAGGCGCTAGTGCTGTGGATTCTTAAGTTTGAGTTGTAGGCCATACATGAAGGTGTTGAAGGAAATTGAATTTTAATATTGTGAAAGTTGGTTCACACACCATATGACTGCCTTAGAATTCAATTTGGCTCTATTATTACAGAGCATAGTTTCATTATTATGCATGCATAAAATTAGTCGCAAGTATGTGGTATTATTTTTGTTTCAATGGACGATGGAGTGCTTTAAAGTGTATGGTTCTAGTCCTTTAATTATGTTTTTGCAGATCAAACAGAGATATTAAAAAAAGATTGAGCTCAATTAGATCGTTTGCTCTAACGCAATCCATTTCCTACGGCTCTCCTCAATCCGCCATTTTCCGTATCAAGCCGTGTCCGAAACGGTCACTGCTTTTCCAAACTTTGGCCAATCACCCTATAGTGTGCTTAGGAATAAAATGAAAGTGGAGGCCACAACGCTGCCGTTTTTGCACTCGGCTTGGATTTAAGCGTAACTTCAGCATGATGTTGACGACAAGAAACGTCATTTAATTAATTTTTACTAGAGTGCAGAAATTTACTCATTTCACTTTCATCTAGGGACACCCCTTTCGCAAGATTTGGTAGGCCTACAGCTACTCAACTGATAGTGAATTACCCCCAACCATCTCTCATTCCTCCTCAAAAGAACACAACGACCTTCACGGAATCATGCCTCAGGCTTACCCTAACCAAAAAAGTAAAAAAAAGCTGCAGAGATTTCACTGCAGACACTCGCTTACCTGAGTATATATTTTGTCCCTTGTCCAATTTGTTTGGTAGGTACTAACTGATCGACATCTAGATGGTTAGCGATGACTGACCACATCCGACATATCTCTTTTCTCCCGATCTGGGTGCTAGCTCTGATCCTCACGGCGGAAGTGGCTCGAGGCTTACCCTTGGAGAGAGAGAACGACCTGGCCTCATCAGCGAGCCTCAGCAGGGGAAACACGGAGATCGGGCTGCGTGATCTGATCCCTGTCGTTGACCGTCCCTTGTCGAAACGCAGTCTAGAGTCGAGTTTCATTCGCACGGCAGACGCACCAGTGTCCACACACGCAGCTCCCGAGACCGAAACGCCCGCGAGGACGGCGCGCATCACAGACCGCGAACCAAGGTGCCTTCTTCACCATGAGTACGCGGAGATTCTCCGAAAGGGGTACGACGGGAGTGACCCACGAGTAAGATCTTTCATCAACAGGCGTGGAGAAGTCAGGTCTGTAAAAATATCATTTCACTCTATCAACTCTCGATAGAAAAAGCACCTCTTTAAAAGAATGATAGAGTCAATTGTGAACTCTTGTGTTTGGCTTGTGTTTAATTTGTTTTTACTTGCAATATTGTTCTTGCAGACACTACATATGCTTACCCTGCCGAATATGCCCGACCGGTGTGCGGATCCTCTCGCCTTGTCATCGGAAACGGGACACCATTTGCAGTACAGAATGTGTCGATCCCGACTACGAGTACGACGTGGACCGACAAATCTGCAGTAAGTTATTTAACCGACAGTTACAGGACTGCCGTAACCTTTTTTTTTTCGAAAACGAACATGCTTCCCGAATGGATTTGTGTCTATGATTGACGCAGTAGTTCTGTTTTAAAATCTGTTTGAAATCTTTTGATGCTCATCCTCCTTTAAGAAGAAGTTCACCCCCCCCACCAGCGAACGCAACTTCTACCCACCGAATTGATAATGAAAATATTATCAATTGCAACCCCCCTCCAAAAAAAACCAAACATATGAGCAGAAACTGTTAAACAAGATACGTTTCCTTAGGTCGCGCTGGGGTTCGGGCAGTGATGGAAATTTATTTTCTTCTTGTTTTACTAAAAGTATGCACGGAATCTGTCGGCCAAGAGTTCGAAATCAGGCGCCATTTCGTATTCCCGTTTTCAGTGCGCTTTGAGTACGTTTATCAATTCAACCGTGAAGGATGTGCTTTTTTCAGTCCTTTGAAGTATTAAGTATGTAACGTATATGCGTTCTTTGTTTTGGAAAGTGTTCACTGAAATTGTTCGGCAGTAAAATGCGCCAGCAAGTTTTAAGAAGGAACGGATGAAATAATGAAGGGAAATGTGGCCTCATGGAGGTGAGATGTTAGATCGTGACTGAATCATTCGTCGTCAAAATGGAAAGTGGAAGTAGAAGTGAGCGACTGGTAAACAGGATGTATCATTCTGTTCTTTACTGTCGCTGGATGACTGTCGAAATACAGTGGCTTCTGGAAAAACCCGAACTGTAGCTTAAATTGGAAGATGACCGTTTGGAGGGGATGCTTACACGCTGTTGTCAAACACACACAACAGATTAGAAACCAGAGCCAAGCTACATTAATTCTTATCTCTTAAGTTCTGTGCAGTGATAGGAGTTTTAATTAATTCGTTGTGTTTCAGTTCCGCAGATTCCTTCACCATCCACCACACCTGTTGCCTCATTGTCAGATACGAGATTTATGATTTGGACCACGGCTGGCAACCTGTTTGTTGTAGACGAGAGCACTGGGGACAACAACATCAATGACCAAGTTCACTTGCCAGTCACTGCATCCCCACCTTCACATAAAGCACTTGTACCTCAAATAACTCTGATAACAGTCGGTGTGGTGACTCTCAACATGCTCGCCATTGCTGGAGTTGTCATCATGTACAAGAGGTAGGTAACGGGAAATTGTTTTCATCAGAATGTGCACAAAATTAGGTGGACAACTGCTGATGGTAACACTTGCTGTATTTAAACTGTATTCCTAATGCGCTGTCTTTTATTTTCTCATTTTACATTCTATTCATATCTCTGGGTCGTTATCTGTGTTTAATTAATAGATCCAAGTGCAAAAAATGGCACAAACGACCTCGAAGTGGATGCTTCAATAATGCCTTGTCGACTCCCCGGTTACGTGCCACCCCATCAGCATCGCAGCCAACGTCAGTAGAAAATCAAGT